>NW_022990693.1:2690237-2787737 GCF_902827175.1 Gymnodraco acuticeps
ACGCTCTGAAGTGAGGCTCCACTACACTAAAAAATAAAAAGACAAGGCACAGTGTAATGCCTGTTAATAGCTTGCCAAAGGCATAGCTCAGTTAAAATAAAGCACAGCTATTGTGCAATACATTTGTATTGCATGTATATTTTTGTATTTGTAAAAATGTCAGTTAAAGCTTAAAAGAGTAAAGATATTTTTGTTATCTAAACTTTTGACCTCTTTCTTTTACAATTTTTCATGAATTTCATGATATATGCCTATGACATTCTTTACTATGAAATTGTTATTGTGACATACAATGACAATTTGTATGACATCATATTACTTGTTACACTATATGGCTTTTTATATAAGATACTATGCTGTGGTGTTTTTTTTAATAAAATATTATACTATGAGGTTTTTTATAACAAACTATGCCCTTTTATGCCTTTGTACTTTAGTATGAAGTTTGCCATATGCTCTGACATTTTTTACGACATACTGATATACTGTATGGTTCGTCATATTATGGTATGCCATGAAAGAAACCTTATCAAAATGAAAAAGCATATGTTAAGGAAAGTTTCACAACCTGCGATGCACGTCCACGGTCTAATGTTGCAGATCAGCCTTACATCTCTCTCTCGTCACAACAAAACAAACACAAGATAATGAACCGAGAATTTGGAAAATCGTTACACCGCACGAACAATATTTGATCTTGTACAAGGACTTAATTTATTCCATTATAGTACGTATACACATACTAGTGCGTATTTCAATTCATACTATTGCAATATTTACATTCATATTAATGCAAGTAAGTACTCAAGTAAGCACAATTACATTTATTCATTAATTTCACTCATATTCACACAGAAGAACCCATGTGTGTGCAATGACAATAAAGGCTTTCAGTTTTCTTCAAAAATGATGACATTTGAAATGGCCAAAATGTATAATTTAACACATATATTGGAGAGAAAACAACACAAATTGCTTTTCAGACAAACCAATGAAAAGGATAGACCTTTCAAATAAAAATGTTGAATTTCATCAACCAGGCTCCTGAGAGCCACTGACCTGCATGTAATATCTCCCGACTATAACACACCTGATTGGAATGACCTGCTCGTTATCAAGCAGCTGAAGCTTGTCAAGGTGTTTGATAATGAGCAGATCATTCATATCAGGTTTGCTTCATGATCACAGTTTGTGTCCACTTTACAAGTAGACAGCTAATCAAAAAAATACAGCTGGCAAAATGGCTGCAAACCTCTCTGGCACATCACTGGCAGTTACATTTAATATCATGAGCTATATACACGCTAATTTCGACTATTTAGTAGTCTGGTGTCCAGAGAAATATTGCATACACTTTGTTTGTAGCATGAACTTGGGAAACTGTCAAAAAGTTGATGTGTGTTCCAACATTTAACCACATTTAACTGCTGAACACACCATTAGGAGCGTTTATAACAGCAGACATTATAACTTGTGACAGTAGGAAAAGCACAGGTGTTAGGAACAATACTGACAATGCCCCTGCTTTGTTCACGTCGCAGTGAAAGTTGAGTCAAAGCAGCTAAGTTTAGCCTTCAATTGCATTATTCACAGTTGTGAATTATTCTACTGTGACAAGTCAAAATGTCTGCTGGCCTATTTAAAAGTCACATTGGGTGTTTTGGTTGGCAGTTAATTGAAAACACCTGATCATTGTCAGTGAAGTGTTTTAAGCTGTTGAAAGCTGTGCAGCTGCAGTTCTCCATCCTCCGTGATTCAGTCGAATTACTCTGAATGACAATAACATCAAATCATAAATGTGAAAGGAGTCGCTCATAGTGACAAACCTACACAGAATTATAAGCTGGATCTGCAGCTGCTCTTGGCTTTACAGAGCTTTATAGTGACTTTTTAACTTGTTGTTTAACTCTCCGCTCCTCAACTTAACTTTTTGTCCACAAACTCACAACCATTATGTGAACATAAACATGACTCCAAAATAAATTAAAATGTTGCTCTGAAACTGCGGGATGTGTAAATTAAAAACCTTGCTAACAATTTAGTCGTAACTTGTTTTCATTGCCCACGAGTGGCTAAGGAACTGTTGATGCAGGTTTAAAGTAGAAACAGCTGAATACCGGTATGTGGCGTCTGTCTAATTATCTCGAATACAATCTGAAACGCAGGCTCCAGATTGTATCTCATTTCTTAACCATGATTGATAGGGCCTCGTCAGTGACATACTTTGTAAAGACCCTCAGGAAGAGAGCATTTATCATGAGCAGTCCTTCAGCCTAAGTATCCATTTGCTCTTGATCCCCACAGGTATTCTGTTAGGATTCAAGAGGTGCACTTGTTCTCTCTCACACACGTTGAGAAAATACTTCAATCAATACTTCAATTCAAAAAATTCATTGGAAATAAAATGATCTTGCACTCCCTGTCCCCCATTGGCAAGCTTTGCTTTGAATGTATTCTCTTATGAGAGCCTATTTCTCCTCTGGGTTTTGCTGCAGACAGTAATCAATACATAAAAGTTCAAATGGAGGAAAAAGTGGAATATTTTAAGTGAGAAAATCAGGTTTGTGACTATTTTCAGTTGGCCCCACATGCTCTGATTACATGATTACCTTCCACTGTGTGGTGATTGTAATCATGAACATTTATACATTGCTAGAATACAGAATTAGATAACCCACTCGTCAGTCTTTATATTATTTAAAGGACAATGATCTCAGCAAACCTTTATTTTAAGTGGTTTTGAAGCACAGCACTCAAAAGAGATGCTCACAAGGTATTTCCTGTTATTCTTTAAGAAACAACAGGTGTACTTTGTTTTCACCCTAGAAGGTTTAATAACACCGGGTGCTATGCTGTTTCTCACCTGCAATAAACTGTGTTTTTCTGAGTCATGGCGAGCATTACAGAGCACAGCCAGTGTTGTAACCGAACCACAAGGAGAAGAAAATGGGGAAATTACGTAAGCCAACATTTGGCTCAACTGCGCTGGCCCTTTTGATTTTTATTGATCAAATTTAGCCAACGGCTTGGAACAGATGTTTGTAATTATGGCACATGCGGTAAAATGATTCATGTGTTTACTGGACAAAGAACAATTACTTAAAGCAAACAGGATCTAAGGTGCATCCGGAAAAACCCCACAAACACCTTCATCTGCTTGGCTATACAAGAGGGCCTGTCAGAGAGATCAAGTGAAGAGGTGCAGCTTCTCTTATTGTTGACAGATACAATAACTTGTAGGTGCTATCTGATTCACCCTGTTGCACTGTACAGCAGATATGAAGTGTGCCATGACAACAGTGGAAGATTCACTTCTAAACAATCACAAAACTTATTATACAAAGAGTCAACAATTTCTCATAGAAATCAAATAGAACAGGATTCTCGTTTCTAGCCAATGAACTTTTATACTGTTAGCTAAATGACTACTGATGTGGTTATTATTACTTACTTTGTAAAGGGGATTTCTGTCACTATACACAGTGGCGTTTTTATATGTACAAAAGTGGTGGGGCACACAAAACTTAGATGTCTATATATAAGCTTCTGCAGTGAGGTTCATGGCTGGTGAGGCTCTGACTCTTCAGGTTTACAAATATTATATTTTGACCTAAATCTAAATATAATATTATTTTCAAAAGCTTTTTTTGTCTGATGCTTCAATTAATTTTAAACAGACAGTTCAACAAAAGGATACCCAAAAAATGTAATTGTATCATTTAAATATTGAATTGTTCTCTCTTAGTAAGATCCCATTTTCAATCAAATTGCAGTCTTACCTTGACATGAAGATGAAGTCCATTTGCCTATCCTTCTGGACAAAAATCTCTTACTTTTTTGTAAAAGTCATAAATTATAAATCATAAATCTGATCTAATCAATAGATTTATGATTCGAAAATTATAAAAGTAGGGTAGACATGTGGATATTATCCGGCTGAACAAAACGTGCATTTATCTAACAGGTTTGTTTCCCACAGATCTTATTTGGAGCTATTTTCTAAAATCCTATGGAGAAATATCATTGCTTTTTTGTGGAGGGAAGCCATGCGCAGTTTATTTCCGGGTTGTAGGACGCCTCACTGCAGCTCTCTCTCCTCCTCTTCACACACCACACTTTTCGCGGCACACGTACTTGTACAGCCAATCAGCTCTGAATGATGTGAGATGACGTATGGTGGGGATGGCAGCACTATGCCCCTATGGTCATTATTTTTTTGCCACACACATTAAATAGGACAATACTCTGAGCATGCGCAGTGTAGTTTTTACAGTCACCATTGACTTAAACAGGGAGAGGGAGGGGCAGGATCGGGTTTTGTCCCACATGGCTCTAAACAGCTCAATAGGCACACACTGTAGACACTAATTAGAAGAACACAGACTAAAACAGCAATGTACAGACGAATCAGATGATTAAACATGATCTTAAAATATATTTTATATATTTTTTAATTTATTTTTTGCATTTTTTTGTAATCATTACTTTTAATACTTTCTGCTGACACTAGGTGGGGCTGTGCCCCACCTGCCCCTAATGACCAGTCGCCACTGTACGTCTGCATACAGTATATGTGACAATGTAACTAAGTGTTGCACGGCCAGATACGGCTCGAGAAGCTGACTCAGATAAGGAAATATTGTGATATCGATGTGAGATCGATGATCTGATTGATGATGTGATGTCAGTGTGATATGAATGATAAGGGCGACACGTCGGCGTCTTCTCTGCGTATACGGCAGTTTAAACTGCATTTCCTTTTTCCTGTAATATGACTTGATAGATTTAAACTCCGCACACTGAGCTCTGATCGGTCAGCAGATGGTGTTTTCACTGAGTTGATCTCTTTTCTATAGACGCCGGAGGCGGGCAGCGTAAAATGAAAAAAAAAAGTTATTTAGCCTTCCCAAACCTGAGCCTCACGCGCCGCCTATGTTAGGCCTACTGTATACATACAAAGGCCATTCAAGCTAGAGTTCTTCTGGAAATGTTCACATCAGGCACCTTCAAGTTAAACAATACTAAACAATTAACACAGTATAGGCCTAAATTATGTGGATTAAACCACATTTATTTCGTTAAAAATAAACGAAATATGATTTAGTTTGAATGATTAAATGTCATCAGGCACCTTCAAGTTAAACAATCAGGTGCACACTTTAATGTGCCGCCACCTCCGGACTCGGCTTGACTCGGTTTAAAGAATGCACAAATGTGTTTAATCGTTTATGTCAGATATGTACTAAGTAGCCTAAATACATTTGTTCCTGCTCAAGATTAGATTCAACTTTATTGTTATTGCACATATTGCAGGTACTGAGACAACGAAATGCAGTTTAGCTTCTAACCAGGGGTGCAACAAGCAGCGAAAAGTAATGTGCACAATACTACAGTAAACAATTAACACAGTAAATTATGTGGATTAAACCACATTTATTTCGTTAAAAATAAACGAAATATGATTTTGTATGAATGATTAAATGTAGGGTGAATTACCCTAATGTGGGACATTTTTTCATTTCAGACTTCGGGAATATATTGCGATATGAAGCCGATACAATAAATCAAAATCCAGTAGGCCACCATTCCGAAATCCCCAGTAATATTAGACACTAATAATACAGTAAACTATTAACACTGTACATATTATTGTTTGCCCGTGGGATTAGGATGATCGGTAGTGAGACCCGTGCTGCATTTTCCTCCGATCGGATGTGATATAAAAACAAAGCGATTATTTTTGTTGTTGTAAACTCACGTGGATTAAATTTAGTGCATTAATTTCAACTCGCGAACATATGATACATTAAATGATCGTGAGGATGATGATTGAAAATCGTTTGTTTGAGCCTGGATGCATTTCCTGATCTAAAAACATAGTGATGGTTTTGTACTTACGCCAACGTGAATTAAACATTATTTTGTTAAATAAAAACATGGGGATGTTTAGTAAATGATTACATGTCTCTTATTTAGCACAGAATATGATCCTATCCGTGACATATGGATCTTAACAAATATCCGCTATATCAGATACCTGTAGATCAGCTGTTTATTTCACATGAGTTCCAGTGTGGCAGCTTTTTAATCACGGCTCCCCCTGGTGGATCCATTATCCATTGCAGCTGGTTTCATTATAATTAAATGTATTTATCAAGAGGGCGTTTCAAGTCCTGCGGGGGGGTTTTCCTTTTCAGCAGGGGCCCACCCCGTGCCGATCACGGACCCGCACGGGTAGGCGTCTGAAATGGAGCGCTTCATCTGTAGGCTATCGATTTTCATAGATGAGAGTAACATCGACGTCACTTTACGGCCCCGCCCACTTTTGGGGGAAACAACGCTGTCATTTGAACAGCGATCGAGCCTGAAGCCACAGAGCTCTTCTTTTACTGTCCTTTCTTCTTAGAGGAAGTACAGAAACACTGAACTCTGGATTATTTTTAATGTTTGAGGTGCAATAAACGACACGGCAGCTTGTTGGCATGATAAAACTATTATGTTCCGCCTCGCTCATGAGAGTAACAGCTGGAGAAATTACAGCCTCGCCTACTGATTTTAATTTAACCATATATCAAGACCGATTGTCGATTACCAATGATCAAATGTAATTGTTTGCCTGACTGGCCATCGTAATCGGGCTCTTTGAAGATCCAAAAATCGACGGTTTTCAATTTTTTTTTATCGGATTGGCAAAAACTTCAGAATTTGTATTGACCGCCATTCAAATGACAACGTTGTATTCCCCCAAAAGTGGGCGGGGCCGTAATTTTTGTCCGGAAGTGACGTAGGTGTTACTCTCATCTATCGAGAATTTAAGTTTTGAATGCCTTCTGACTCCTATTTTAGAGCTCAGCTATTAATGCCTTTTTCAGGGTTTCCTTATGCTCCACAGTGATATGTGCACACAAAGACTGCTATATATCTGCACTGAAATGTTGTACCCTTTAATGTACCATGTAATTTACTGTGCTGGATTAGAATTGTGTGCAATTGCCATCCAGAGTGGGGGTAGTGTTATGACATTAGGGTCAAGCAGCAGAGATGGGGACTCGAGTCTGTGACTCGGACTCGAGTCGCACTTAAGTCGCACACACAGAGACTTCAGACTTGACTTGGACTCCTGCTCAAAAGACTTCGGACTCGACTTGGACTCGTGTTTTGGGACTCGTGGACAATCATTGTGTTTTCTATTTTTGGCGTATTAAAGGTGGGGTAGGTACATTTGAGAAACCGGCTCGAGATCGCTAGAATTTGAAAATACACAACCGGAGAAAATCTGCCACTTCCTCACAGAGCCCCTCCTCCAACACACACGAACGCGCACATGACCAATGAGGGCACGAGATAATTTTGTGCCCCGATGGAAGGCTGACAGGCAGGTAAGCTATCCAGTTATTTTAGCCGGGCCGGCTATCGGGATGTTAAAAGCATTCCATGGAGTATAACAAAAAGTGTATCTCGAGCCGGTTTCTCAAACTTACCTACCCCACCTTTAACATTAACATTAACATCATGGTAACACCATGGCGACCGGCGGCACACCTGCAGCTGTACCGCTTGTAATTAGGTTCAACTATAAAAACTTTGAACAAAACGCCGGCGGCACCAACAAAAGGAGCGCACACTGCAAAGTCTGCAATATTAAAATCAAGGATGCTGGTGCAACAACGTCAAATTTCATCAGGCACTTGAAAACTCACCCGGAGAGGTCAGTCACATTAACGCATATGGACGGTTAGCAAACATGTTTAGCTCAGCATCAGCTATGTAATGTTAACTTAGCTTGCTACTAGCTTTGTAACTGAATATTTGAAAAGATGAGTGAATGTTTGCTTGTCACACTTGTTTGCGTTGAGTGGCGTTGACATCCAAGTCTTCACATGACATAAAAAAGGTCACTCAAGGTACACACAGCCATAATAACTTTGTATTATTAGTGTAGGATACTTATGTATGCACAACATCTGAAGATGTGTAGTTTTATTCATGTTTTCACATAATTTTACAGCATATTGCTATATTATTTCAGACTCAGTATTTGAGGAGTTCTTTTCCAAAATGCTATAAACGCCAAATTGAAAAAAATTGAGTTTGTCATGCCATTTTGCTGTTTGTAGCCTTTATTTAACCAGGTGAAAGCCCCTTGAGATCAAAAGATCTCTTTTTCAAGGGTGACCTGCAGGACATTAGTTACACATGTAACATAAAAACAACAGAACAACAATAAGGATGACATACAACATAATGTACAGCGTACAGTTTACAAACTCTATTTACAGAGACAGGTACCATGAGTATCAAACAGCATGTCACCCAGCTGAGTTTTAAAATGATGCAGGGGAACCAAAGTGCTCAGTTTTAAACATGTTTGCAGACTGTTCCAATTTAGTGGAGCTGCACAACTAAAAGCTTTCTTCCCTAAGATAGTCCTAGCACTTGGCACATTTAATAAAACAACATCATGAGATCTCAGGCAATAAGTACTTTCAATTCGTTGAGAGATCAGAGAGCAGATATAAAAAGGTAGTTTACCCAACATGGCTTTGTAAATGAACATGTACCAATGACTGAGCCTCCGGACAGTTAGTGAAGGCAGACCTGCCTTGGCATATAGGGTACAGTGATGAGTAAGTGCTTTACAGTTAGTAACAAGTCTCAGGGCACTGTGATAGGCGGCATCTAACTTTTCCAGGCAATGGGCAGGTGCATTCATATAGATCAAATCACCATAGTCCAGCACAGGTAAAAAGGTCACAGTGACTAGCCTTTTCCTGGCTTCAAAAGAGAAACAGGACTTGTTTCTGAAAAAGAAACCTAGTCTAACCCTCAGCTTTTTAAGCAGGTTATTGACATGAAGTTTAAAAGTAAGACAATCATCAAGCCAGATACCAAGGTATTTATAACTGGTAACCACTTCAAGTACTTGTCGTTGCATAGTAACAATATCCAAAACAGGCTCTGGTGTCTTTTTAGCTTTTGAAAATAGCATTACCTTGGTTTTATCAACATTTAAAATAAGCTTAAGTTCAGCGAGCTGAGTCTGAATAATGTTAAAAACAGCCTGTAATTTAACACCAGCCTCCTTAATGGAGGGACCTGCACAATACATCACGGTATCATCAGCATAAAAATGTAAAGTAGCTTCATCCACATTTTCACCTAAACTGTTGATATATATGGAGAATAAAAGTGGACTTAAAACAGAACCTTGAGGAACACCATTAGCAATGTTTAACCACTCAGAAGACAGCCCATCAAAGTGAACACATTGGGACCTTTCAGAGAGGTAGTTCACAAACCACCCTACTGCATGGCTGGATATGCCGATACTGAGTAGCCTCTGCTTTAAGATGTGATGATCGACGGTATCAAACGCTTTGGAAAGGTCAATAAATAGAGCTGCACAACTCTGCTTATTGTCTAAAATACTCGTAATGTCCTTTACCACTTTCATTGTGGCAGTGATGGTGCTATGTTGTTTTCTGAAGCCTGACTGATGTTTAGACAGGATATCATTTTTACATAAAAACTCCTTTACCTGTTCACTCACTAGGCATTCGAGGACCTTTGCCAGAACTGACAATTTAGAGATTGGCCTATAGTTATTTAAAATAGTTGCCTCCCCTCCTTTTAGTAAAGGCAAGACATAAGCTGACTTCCATACTTTTGGAATTGCATTTGTGCTGAGGGAGAGGTTAAAAAGAGTAGTAAGAGGAAGAGCAATAAAATCTGCAGCTATCTTTAAAAAGAAAGGTTCTACGTTGTCGCTGTGTACTGAACCTATTCACTGCTCTATCAACGTTTCATGCCAAATCGCTATATATCCTTGTTTAAAATGTACGGCAAGATGCAGTTCCTTTCCAAACCGCGATAAGCGCAGAACCTATTTTGAGCCTAAACGCGATATGTCCTCTCTACCAATCAGAATTCGGTGAGCATTCTATGCAATCCAACATGGCGGCGCTCTTGAGTCGAGGTTTGTTTATGTTCATTCAGTCTTCGAAATAAGTCTTTAAATGTCTTTAAACTGTTGTAACTTTGATGGCCTGGATGAGCCATTGAGACCTACACCTGGGGGTAGAAAACGTCGACTGGACAAAGAAAACCACAAAAAAGTGTGGCGCGTTAATACCGACTGTGGGATGTCAACACAAAGCTGCTGCGAAAGGTTTCTGTCAGGCCGAGAAGCTGTCACCGGACGACCTGATGATGAACTTCAACCATTTGTACGAAAAACCAAACAAGGTTGACCAGGACCGGGCTATACTTCATCTCCTGGACATCACGCAAGTGAAAAGGAAGTGTCCGAAAGTTCAGGATGTAAACAAACAAAAAGACCGGAACGTATCTGTCAAGTACAATCACTTGTGCAACAGTCACCCAGAGAAGGGGTCCTTCATTAAAGTGTTTGGTGAGTACAACTTTCGTTTCAGAATTTGCTAGTTTATTACCGTTTTGTAGGTTTCTCCCTTGCGACAAAGATCTTCTGCTGTTAATAAGCATGCTAACGTGACATGGCCTACTGATGTCATTGCTATAGAGCAGGGCTACGGAAGCTGTGTGTGTGTGTGTGTGCGTGTGTGCGCGTGTGTGTTGTGTGTGTGTGGTGTGTGTGTGTGTGTGTGTGTGTGTGTGGTGTGTGTTGTGTGTGTGTGTGTGTGTGTGTGTGTGTGTGTGTGTGGGTGTGTGTGTGTGTGTGTGTGTGTGTGTGGTGTGTGTGTGTGTGTGTGTGTGTGTGTGTGTGTGTGTGCCTTCCTCCTAAGGCTTTGAGGTTATAAACACTGCCGGGCGTCTGTAACGACGATAAGAGCTAGTAAGGCTGTAGGTCTGTGCCAGAGCGCAGCTCGAGCGAGAGAGAGAGAGAGAGAGAGTAGAGAGAGAGAGAGAGACGATCGAGAGAGAGAGAGAGAGAGAGCGAGCGCTATCTGAGGAAGGAGAGCGCGAGACGAGCGAGACCGGGGCGACTAGAGCGCTCGAAGCAGAGAGAGCGAGAGAAATCGAGAGAAGAGCGAGCAGTGGAGGATGTAGGAGAGAGAGGGGAAGAGAGTAGGTGATGTTAAGCAAAATAGGTTCCTAACCCCTGCTAAGGAGAAAACTGGAATGGTAATAGCAAGTTAGTTGTGTGTAATTCTGTAATAATCTTTGAGGCTCAGAACCATGCTCAGACCAGCTACTCCCTCTATTATTGAGTGTTCTCCAAGGATTTCAATCCTGGCTTTGGTCACCCAGCCACAGATGCATGCGCTGATTGTGCCAAGTACAAGCTCAGGATTGCAGATCCAAACCTATCTGAGACAGAGAAGAGGATGGAATCTGCATCATTCATCTTGCATCGCCGCCGTGCGCGCGTCTATTATGACCTGTTAGGCAGGGTTGCCAGACGTCATGTGACCCTCTGTTTTGACATGATGCAAAACATGGTCCTTCCAAAAAAAAACAATAGGACAGGCCTATTACTCGCGGCAGATGTATCTGTACCTGTTTGGTGTGGTTGTGCACCACGGAGAGAACAGTTACTAGGCAAAAGATGATATCCATCTGTATTTGTGGCAGGAGAATGAGGGTAGCAAAGACAGCAATATGATTGCTTCTGCGCTGAGTGACTGCCTCAAGCTTCGACTTCAGGACAAAGTCGGCAGATCCAGGGGGCTTCGGCTGTTCAGCGACTCTTGTTTTGGGCAGAACAAGAACATCAGCATGGTGTCCATGCTGATGGAACTTCGACAGCTTTTTTCCAACCTTAGCATAGAGCACACCTTTCCAGTAAGGGGCCACAGTTATCTCCCTGCAGACCGAGTCTTTGGCAGAATTGAGCAGAAGATCCGGAAAATGGACACAATTCTGCTACCACAGGAATACCATGCCATCCTGCAGCAATTCGGCCACGTTCACGTTTATGGCAAAGACTGGGAGGCGTTTGATTATAGGTCAGACGCAAAAGTGTGTGTTAAGGCTACAATGGGAAGTATTGTTTCCATAGTGTATTAAAGCGGGGCAAGCGGTGGGCTGACCTGAAGCCTGAGTTACTTCCAAAGCAGACTTCTGTGAAGGCTGCAAAGAAGCGCGATGTGCTGGCACTATTAGGAGCAATAGGTGTGTCTGATGTGGTGAGGGCTTTTTATGATGATGCACTGTATCAGGTGACTGACAATGCAGGCCAGAGTGATGAAGATGCAGAGTGATCCATTCTCTCTCTCTCTCTCTCACACACACACACACACACACACACACACATACACACACACACACACACACACACACACACACACACACACACACACACACACACTGTAGTGAAATATTTGTATGTATTCATGTTAGCAAACTATGGATAAGCTTAAAATGGGAATAATTTGGGTAAAACTGTGAGCTGGATTTGGGGCCTGTTGACATGTGTTTTTGAGGACAAAGGAAGATGGGGGAAGGTGAGAGCATGTCTTGATTTGCATTCAACTTAGATCTAGCTACAGTGATTGGGGAAGCACCAGTCTGAGGTGTTAGTGATATTTGGGGCTGCCAATCAAGGAGGTCCAAATGGGAGGATCTGATAACTCCTCCCATTGTTAAAAAGTATAAACACAGACACACACGCGGTGTTCAGCCTCTTTCCTCTGGCTGGCTCACGTGCAGGTAAATTCGGGATCCCAAAGATTAACTGTATTGAATTTGTACTGTATTGATTGTATTGCATTGTCATATTACCATTAAAGTAGATTATTGTTTACTTGGTGGCACTGGATTCCTTCCTGTATTATAACCAGCTTGATAGGGACGCGCGGAGATTTGAAAAGCGGATCAGTTATCCCTTTAAATCTCTAACAAGTGGTGACCCAGACGTGCCAGATATAACGAAGCTGAGGAAGAATCCAGACGACCAGAATGGGTCGGGAACAAACGCTTTCAAACATCTCAGACAATTGGCAGGGCCCTGCACGAACTCTACAAATAAAGGTACGCAGACGCCTGTTATGAAAACCGACTGTCTGTAATTGGATACACTCAAACTTTAGGATTGTCTGTAGGCGTTTCACAGTGTTTTTAAAGTTTAAATGGAATATACAATGCATATTTTACTATGTTAGGAAAGTTATATACAAAACGTAAACGTTGATCGCCAGGTAGACGGAAAGTCCTGTGTAACGTAAATAGAGCAGTTTGGCGCGGATCTGCAGGTAGTTTATTCCTGAGTGGCGTGGAGACGGTGCAGTTTGTTTGGTTGCGAGGTTTGATTCCTGCACGACAAAACCTGGAAACACGATATTTTAGATCGGGTCGCCGTTTAAAACTGGGGTTAAATAACAGACCAAGGCTGAAAGCTAAAAGCCAGAGGTCAGTTATATGTTAAATCGAGGGAGAGCGTTTCCCTTTGTCTGTAAACTTAATTTGAAAAGCTAACGTGGGATAAAGGGCTCTTCACGATCTGTGTTTCATCATTCGAGGTCCACTAGCCTGTTGAAATAAACATCACATTATAAAAGCTGGACAAACTGTACGGGGAATAAATCGGTGTGATTTATACCTAAAATACCTGTGTGAGCAATTGTCTGCGGACCTCTGCTGCTGCCATCTAGTGGCTGAAAGGGGGTATCACACCCTTGACATTTTTCTTCGAGCTTAGAGTTTAATCATTACATTGCTGGCCGGTATTGAAGACGGGAAGCACGTTAATAGTAACAACGACAATAGCCCAGTATATTAATACAAGTGAACACATATTAATTAAGTCAGATAAATAAAAGCAAAGTTAAAAAAGGAACATGTTGGCACCTTCTTACACATTGTGTAGCCGTACCGCCACCTTTCCAGAAACGGCACGGCAGTTAGAACTGATTTTGGAAAACTGGTACAAAACAATAAGGAATTGAACATTTTTTACAACGACAGCACCAGGAGTTGAGTAAACTCAAGAATCTGTAGAGTGTAAATACATTGTGAAAAACACATTTTACACTCGAACTGTTTGCACATCATAGACAAGGAATTTAGACAATATAAATAAATGTTCAGAAACTAGACATAGGCCTACACTTGATTCAAATTTCATTACTGTGATCCGATTGGTGTGCTCTGCAGGTTTACTATTGTTCGAAGTAACAGTGGGATTTAAAATGAGAGAAAATATGGAGATGTTCTTTCATAGTGTGTGGAATATGTGATGCTGGAAACATGTAAGCATTTCAGAGTTGTGTTGGGTAAATATGTAGCAAAGGATGAAACAATTTTTAGAGTGAGTTTTTGTAATATCATTGGTAGACATTAATTATGTTGTTTAGATGGCATTTAACAACTAAGACAGATAGTATGATTAGAAAGAGACAGAGTGGAAAGGGTTGGATTTATTTAACATCAGTGTGCTAGACTTCTTATAGGTAATGTGTACCGAGACCTGGACTCCCCCTCTGAGTTAGAAAGGCTTTGATCCCGACCCTCCAAGCAGACGAAAGACCTAACCCAACAGGAGACTCCTCCTTCTCCGTCGTACAGACAGAGAACCAGAGCTGAACCAACAACGACCTGAGGCATCCAGAACCATCTCCACCTGAGGCATCCAGAACCAAACCAGCATGCTGACAAAGAGGCAAACTCTCATCTGTCCCTCAAACAGGACATGAAGTTCCAAACTGCGCCGCGAGATTTGGCACAATAGTAGAGTGTGGGACATGAGAGCAGAATCCGCCCTCCATAAAAACAGCAGAGAGACTGTAAAGGAGGAGTGTAACAACAGTGGCATGATGGGGCTGCAGATGTAACTGGGCCAATGGCTGCCTAAAAAAGTTACAGCGGATGGATTCAACAGCTGATGGACTGAAGAGAAGACAGAATCAGAGGAGTTGGCATGGTCGATTAGAAGTGAGGAGGCCGGGGTCACGGCTTGAGAAAACCAGGGGAGGAGGAAAGGAGAACGGGAATGAGTGAGTTACACATAAACACACTTATTCACAAAACGCACATTTAAATAACTTGAATTAACTTCATAAATACGTAAAGACAGAAAGATGTATTAATCAATTGGTAAATTAAAAATAGCAGTAAAGAGGAAACTATTAAAGTAAAATGAGAATCATCCTAAAACACACTGACAGAGTAGAACCATATTCTTCAATATTTTCATCATGTTAACAAATCATTCTTTAAGAGATTTGTATTCACGTGTGAATAAAGTAGCGATCTCATTGGTTACAATATTGATCACCATTAAAAGGATAGTTTTAGGAACCACTCTATAGGACAAATCTTTATTTGTATTAATAATGTTAAGGGGAGAGCTGGTGCCAAGCCACATATACAATTCCAATCTAAAGTGTTGATTTCACCATTGTAGCATAGTTATTACCATAGGAGGGCTTTAAGATGGAAATATAAAACGACTTCGGTTTTAAATCCTTGATAAAGGAGGGAGTAATTGTTGCATGTTTGGACACCCAAGGTTCCACACACTGCTAAAGAGTTTAACATTGTTTTTTAAGTAGACCAGAATTAAAGATAAATGAGTATAATGAGCTATGAAATGCAGAGCGACACAGATCCTAGTAATGTTTTGACTCAAGATAATAGTTATGTACACAAGTTTCTGAAATAGATCATTAGACATTTTAATACTAATTAGGTGTAAATGGATTGCAGTAGTAGTAGTACTCGAAGGAAGTGAGTTTTGTACCAAGTTTCAGGAAAGGTGGGAGGCAGAAGTCCCAATGAAAAGTTAGAACCATCTTGAAAATCATAGTTGAAATCGTGAATTAATAAATGATAGCGCTACATATATACATATTTTTGTAGACAAAGGATACTGGCCTATGCTGAAATGTCAAAGTCTCTGCAGAGCACGACACATGGCCAAAAAAGACGGAGACCAACTGACCTTTGACCCTGTCCGACAGTGTAACTTGACAAGGCACTGTGGATGACTGACTCTGGGGTGAACCTGACCAAACTTGACATGACAACCAGACAGTGTGAATGTGAGTGTATGTCTGCATGTGATCAGTGCAACTGCATGATTCTAAAACAATAACTAACCAAGCATGTTTTTGGACTAACATATTATTTTGGAGCTCCAAGGGAAACGAGTGGTTTCCTAAAAATTCCACAGAAAGGGGAAACCGCACATGTGACCCGGTACTCTCACATGAGTTGGCGGTTTGCAAATGTAAAACTAAAATCTGAAGATTCTGTTTCTTTTAGGCCTGAAGGACGGAGAGGAACACTTCTTTTCACTGAAGTGTTTACTGTGGAAATAATGATAATGGATGTCAAATTGTAAATAATGTTCGTTATGTCCCTAACCAATTACCTGACAGTTTTTGTTCCCCTCCCCATTACAGGGTTTTGTTACACATGATTTCATGTGTAAAAAGGGGGGAGTGTGTATAATGTATAAATGTTAACATGGCTGTAATATTCACAATTTAAATTTTTCTTTTAAGGATTGACAGAAACCTTCCGCCCCAACCGAGATGTTCAAACTGAGCATTGAATGTAATTAACCTGCTCCATATCTGGGGATAAGATACTGTTTGATGAATGTTGAGATGTTTCTAAATATTGATTTGAATTATAACAGGTAACACAGAATCAGTGGCCAAGGGGCTACTGTGAGAGATGTAATTCCAGAATAGAATACCGAAGAAGTTGACCTGTGATAATGAAACAATTTTGTAATATTTTAACAGACATTAGAGTAACTGGGGTTTGAAATGTAGAAAGAACATATTACAGTTAAAGCTAAAACATAGTAGTGTATTGAGACATAATTTAATTTAGACAACATCATGTAACTAGCCTGGTAAAGAAGTAAAAGCCATAGACTTTATTATTTAGGTCATTATGGGGATATACATTTCATCTAAATTTAGAATAGAAAGACATTTGATGACTGTATTCATTTTTTCAGCGTGATAATATCTAAGCACTGACAGGTAGAAGCAGTATCACCAGGAAATCATTCACTTTCTTAGTATCGTGATTTTGGTTGTTTTTGAATCCATAACATTAGTGTGTTTCTTTACCAGAAACATTAGCAGTTCATATTATATTTGGATTTTAAATAGGATTTCATTTAAAAATAAACACGGATGCTTGTCAGAAATTCAGAGCTATTGAAATATGTTATTTAGTTTAACTAAAGATGTTGGGGTTCTTATTTAGTTGGCACAATCCAAGTATTAAGATTCTGAAGCTGCACTGGCAGATAGGAGGTCTACAATTAATTTGGAAAACCTGTTCACAGACGGCTGTTGTTTCAAGACACCCCACCAACAGGCTCCAAGTGGGTCAAAACAGCTGAGCGTAGGCTTGAGGGAGTTGTATCAGATTTCTCCACACAGGTTGCTGGCGCGAAAAGGGGGACCCGAGAAGCACGAGGCCGACACAGCAGAGTTCGTCTGGCTGAAAGTCATCAGGACAAAGTGGCTCAACTCCAGGCTCTCCGGCCCCGACCGAGTGACCCAGCGGACCTCTTATGCCGTCTGCCTGGGAGAAAAGGGGGACAGCTCGTACCACGGGAGCCAGTGTGCGGCGGGGAAACCACCTGCTAGGACCAGGGGACGACATCAGGACGGACGTGGCCCTGGCAGACGTGGACTACTCGGAAGCAGCGGACTGGAGGAGCAGGACCCTGGAGACATCCTTACAGCAGACGACCCGGGAGGCATAATCAGCGGGCCGGAGAAGGAGGATCGGGAAGACATCTCTACAGTATCGACCCGGAAGCCGCCATCAGCGGGCCGGAGGAGGAGGAGGAGGAAGACATCTCTCTAGCAGGCAGCCCAGAAGCTGCCGTCAGCGGATCGGGGGGACAAAGACACGGCAAGCCAGGACGGCACAGGGGACTTGTCGAGGCAGCAGAGGAGTCTACTTCTCTCTGATCAGTTCCACCCGTGAAGGGAAAGCCGCTTCTCCCCCTCCCTATTATCTGTCCTTGTGGGCTATTCCTCCGAGGGGGGGGGGGGGGGGGCTGATGATTCTAGCACTCAGCTGCCCCCTCATGGTTCCTTCACTGCCATGGAAAGTGGTGTTCTGTCTCCATGAAGGTTTCAAGTACTCTAAATACCAGCTTCGGATGGATTTATACAATGTTTGGGGGACGGACACAGTAGAAAAGAATGACAGTGGGTATCTTTCAAAATGCCTTGTTTAAGTTTATCTCTGGAGAAAGAGATAAAAAGGGGGATTTGTAGTGAAATATTTGTATGTATTCATGTTAGCAAACTATGGATAAGCTTAAAATGGGAATAATTTGGGTAAAACTGTGAGCTGGATTTGGGGCCTGTTGACATGTGTTTTTGAGGACAAAGGAAGATGGGGGAAGGTGAGAGCATGTCTTGATTTGCATTCAACTTAGATCTAGCTACAGTGATTGGGGAAGCACCAGTCTGAGGTGTTAGTGATATTTGGGGCTGCCAATCAAGGAGGTCCAAATGGGAGGATCTGATAACTCCTCCCATTGTTAAAAAGTATAAACACAGACACACACGCGGTGTTCAGCCTCTTTCCTCTGGCTGGCTCACGTGCAGGTAAATTCGGGATCCCAAAGATTAACTGTATTGAATTTGTACTGTATTGATTGTATTGCATTGTCATATTACCATTAAAGTAGATTAATGGTGGATTCCTTCCTGTATTATAACCAGCTTGATAGGGATGCGCGGAGATTTGAAAAGCGGATCAGTTATCCCTTTAAATCTCTAACAACACACACACACACACACACACACACACACACACACACACACATTACATTACATTACATTACATTACATTACATTACATTGCATTTAGCTGACGCTTTTATCCAAAGCGACTTACAATAAGTACATTCGACCAGGAAGACACAACCTTGAAGAAAACAGAATCATATAAGTACATCAGGTTTCATAGAGCCAAAACATTTCAAGTGCTACTCAACTGGCTTTAGATAAGCCAGTCCTTTATTAGTATAAAAGTGCTTTGTTAATAGTTCTATCGCTCGAAGTGGAGTCGAAAGAGATGAGTTTTCAGTCTGCGCCGGAAGATGTGAAAGCTATCTGCTGTCCTGATGTCAATGGGGAGCTCATTCCACCATCTTGGAGCCAGGATAGCAAACCCACGTGTTTTTGCCGATGGGAACTTGGGTCCCCCTCGCAGCGAGGGCGCAGCGAGTCGTTTGGCTGATGCAGAGCGTAGTGCACGCACTGGGGTGTACGGTTTAACCATGTCCTGGATGTACGAAGGGCCAGATCCATTCGCAGCATGGAAAGCAAGTACCAGTGTCTTGAAGTGGATTCTAGCAGTTACCGGAAGCCAGTGAAGGGAGCGGAGGAGCGGAGTGGTGTGGGAAAATGTAGGTAGGTTGAAGACCAGACGAGCCGCTGCATTCTGGATGAGCTGCAGAGGTCGGATGGCACATGCAGGTAGACCAGCCAGGAGGGAGTTGCAGTAGTCTAGGCGTGAGATGACGAGAGCCTGGACCAGAACCTGCGTCGCTTTCTGTGTCAGCTGGGGACGTATCTTCCTGATGTTGTAAGGCGTGTATCTGCAGCAGCGGGTTGTAGCAGGAATGTTTGCAGTGAAGGACAGTTTGTTATCTAGGATCACACCCAGATTCCTTGCAGTCTGAGTCGGGGAAACAACTGAGGTGCCGATGATGTTGATTGTTAGGTCAAGAGTGGGACAATCTTTTCCCGGAAGGAAGAGCAGCTCAGTCTTGTCAAGGTTGAGCTTGAGGTGATGAGCAGACATCCACTGAGAGATGTCAGCTAGACAAGCAGAGATGCGTGCGACGACCTGGGTCTCTGAGCGGGGAAAGGACAGAATTAATTGGGTGTCGTCAGCGTAGCAGTGGTATGAAAAACCATGCGCGCTAATGACTGATCCGAGCGAGTTTGTGTACAGGGAGAAGAGGAGGGGACCAAGAACAGAGCCCTGAGGGACCCCTGTAGTTAATTGACAAGGGTCGGACTCAGACCCTCTCCAAGTCACCCTGTAGGTACGGTCTTTCAGATATGAGGTGAGGAGGGAAAGTGCAGAGCCTGAAACTCCAAGTTTTTGGAGAGTGCGAAGGAGGATCTGATGATTCACCGTGTCGAATGCAGCAGACAGGTCCAACAGGATGATGACAGAGGAGAGGGATGCAGTTTTGGCAGTGTGCAGTTCCTCCGTGACAGCAATGAGAGCAGTTTCTGTGGAGTGACCTGCCTTGAAACCAGACTGGTGCGGATCCAGAAGGTTGTTCTCATGGAGATAACAGGAGAGTTGTTTAAAGAAAGCGCGTTCAAGTGATTTAGACAGGAACGGGAGGAGAGAGACAGGCCTGTAGTTTATAACATCAGACGGGTTGAGAGTAGGTTTCTTTAGGAGAGGGTTTACTCTTGCCTCCTTGAGACTGTTTGGAAAGTGACCAGAAGTTAGAGAAGTGTTGATGAAATGGGTGAGAAACGGTAGAATATCAGGAGCGATAGTCTGAAGGAGGTTTGAAGGGATAGGGTCCAGAGGACAGGTGGTAGGGCGGGCAGAGGTAATGAGGGTAAGAACCTCACTTGGAGAGAGAGGGGAAAAGGAGGTTAGTGTGTTGGTGGAAGGAGGGTCTGGTGACCCAGCGGTGAGTAAAGGTGAGTCAGAAAAAGAAGAGCGAATATCATCAACCTTTTTTTCAAAATGGGTAACAAAGTCGCTTGACAGAAGGGAGGAGGGGGGAGGGGCTTTTGGAGGGTCCAAGAGGGTGGAGAAGATGGAAAATAGTTTTTTCGGATTGGAATAGGAAGATTGGATCTTATCTTGAAAGAAAGTGCTTTTTGCCTGAGAGATCGAAGCAGAGAAAGAGGAGAGGAGAGCCTGATAGGTTAGGAGGTTGTCACGGTGTTTGGATTTCCACCGTTTCCGCTCTGCTGCCCTAAGGACGGTTCTATTAGCACGCAGTGCATCATTTAGCCAGGGAGCAGGAGGGGACTGACGAGCCTGCCGAGATGTGAGAGGACAGAGAGAGTCCAGAGTGGATGAGAGAGTAGAGAGGAGAGATTCTGCAGCAGAGTTTGAAGGCAGGAGTTGGAACGAGTCAGAGGAAGGGAGGGCTGAGAGCACCGACGAGGCAAAGGTAGAGGGGGAGAGGGAACGAAGGTTACGGCGGACAAGTGCAGGATGAGAAGAGATTAGTTTGTTATGTTTGGAAAGGGGTAGAGAGAATGAAATGAAGAAGTGATCGGATGTGTGGAGCGGGTTTACAGAGAGGTTAGAAGTAGCGCAGTTCCTTGAGAATATGAGATCATTAATAATTAATATATATATATATATATATATATATATGTATATAAAAAGTCCACACACACAGACACACACACACATTTAAAAAAAAAAATGTCATTTAATTTTTCTTTTTTTAAAATGTAAATTTAATATATATATTTTTTTTATAAAAACACTTGCATTTGGATGGAATGATTACCTATAGTGATAATACAATTATTTGTACAGTATGGTATCTGAAAAAGGTCAAATGGCACTGATGGTATCCAAATGTGCCCAAAGGTCAGTCTTTTTTTTGCTAAACCTCTCTAAAAAGGTCAGATTTCACTTGTTTTGCCTCAATCTTGATACAGGGTACTTATTATATGTTATACTTTGGATTCCTAAAGCTTTTAGTCTACCATCCCATCATTCAAGGGTGGTTTTCACTATAAGTAATGGGTTTTATTTAGGCGGAGGTAAGAATTTACCTTTTTTTACTATGTGCCATCTGAATTTACTTTGACACAGAAACATCTATATTGATTCTGACACTTCTACATCCAACTCACAGGTTAATCATTACTTTGAGAAAAAAGATTATTAATTTAACCCTTTTAGAAGGGAAGATATGGTCATTTGTTCTGGAAATGTCATTTTCGAGCCTGAGACCTGAAAAACAGGCTCAGGGCTTAACAGGTTAAGGATCTCTACGACTGCGCTGTTATCGGTATGGATGAGTATGGCTTTCTTAGACCATTCGTGCCCCCAAAGAATGGCAGCTATGATGATGGGATATCGTTTGTGAAGTGCGGATGAAAGAGAAAGCGTCTGTGAATTGAGAGCTGTGAACTCTGGGGGATGAGAACCATCTCCCTGCATAGTAGCCGCCTAAGCCTATGGAGGGGGCTGCGTCAGTGAAGAGTTGGATATCCTCGGGTTTGGTAATGAAGTCATCATAAAAGAAAGAGATGCCGTTCCACGAGGACAAGAAATCCTGCCAAAGGCGCATTTCCATTTTGCATGCATCATCGAGAACTAGTCGATCGTGGATGCAGGAAACTGTTCAGCAGGTTGGACAAGAAGGGTTTTGCTTGAGGTATTATGCGGATGACGTCATTTAGGTGGCCGAGGGGGGCTAACAGCTGCCGTTTCGTGCATCTGTCTGCCTGTAAGTAGTTTGACAAGAGGAGAGTGATGCGCGGTACTTTCTCTGAGGGTAGAGAAGCCTGGAAAGATGATGCCTAGAAACTCAATAGAGGTTTTAGGCCCTGAGGTTTTCTCTTCAGACAGAGGGATGCCAAGGTCTGCAAATGTTTGTATGAGTGTGCTCAGCCTGTGGCAGGGGGGTGAGGATGGTGGAGTGACGATGAGAAAGTCGTCAAGAAGATGGAGCACATAGGGGAGTCTGTGGTTGTTTGTCATGATCCAGCACAGAGCTTCAGAAAGGGAATCAAATATTTTGGGACTGCTTCTGCAGCCGAATGTGAGGCGTACTGAGAAGTAATAGGCTCCCTTCCAGTACACTCCAAAGAAACGCCAGAAATCTGGGTGAATAGGCAAGATCTTGAATGCACTGGTGATGTCTGCCTTAGAGAGCCATGTTCCGCGGCCTGCTGAGTGGATGAGGGTGATGGCGTGGTCGATGTTTGCGTATTGCATCGAAAAGTCTGGACTTGGAATGACGCTGTTAATGCTCGAGATGGCTGAGCCGTGTGGAGAAGACAGGTCTATTATGAGTCTCTTTTTCCCGGAGTTTTTCCGAGTAGCTATGCCTATTGGACTGATGCGGAACACTGGAAAGGGGGGACTATCGAATGGGCCTATCATGAATCCTTCTTTGACTTCTTTGGCCAGTAAGGTGTCGACGGTGTGGGGTTCTGTTAAAGCAGACTGAAGGTTGTGGCAGATGTGAGATGTGTCAGGCAGTATTGCTATGCCTGGGTGGAAACCATGGGAGAAGCCATTGGTGAGAAAGTAAACAAACTGTCTATCTGGATGATTTACTAAGGCGGTAGCTAAGTTGCTTATCTTGACGGGTGTGCTGAGGTGCCGTGCTAGTCAATCTGCTGGTGTAGTTGGGTTGTGAGGGCAGGTGCTCTTGGCATGAGCGCCGCCGCAGAAAGAGCAGATGTGCATGAGGCGGCAGCTATGAGAGCAGCCTAGGTCATTGAAATTGTTACACACCATCCTGCCTCCTTGGCCTTCCACGTCTGTCAACGCCCTTTGAAACGTGGGCGTTGGCTGATGAACGTTTGTTTGCGGGCCTAGGGATGATGGGAGGTGGGGGTGCGGCGGGTGATAGGCGGTTGAAGGTTGAGGCGTTGTCTCTTGATGGAAAGGGCAGTGAGCGGGGTGGCTCGGGTGGTGGGGCGCTGACTGAACATGCTGAGGCCGGGTGGGAGGGGGCTCCGCATAATTGGCAAGAGAGGGATGCGCGTGCTGCAAAGATGCAGCAGTAAAGCTTGGAGTCCAGAGCGCCCCAGTATGTTCCCTGGTTGAACTGCTTGATGCGGCCGGCGGCTTGGCTAGCGAAGTGGACGTGGTAGGTGTAAAAACCTGAGCCTCCGAAGCGTAAGGCCATGTCGAGCTCTATGATGAGGTACTCATCTAACTCGGTTCTGCGTGTGGGATAGACTGAGCAGATGACGTCGTGGTATAGGGAAAAAGCTAGGGTGAACTCTGCCGGGGTTAAGTCCTTAGACTTCAGAGGTGATGGATTTCGCAACTGGACTAAACCGAAGTTGGTCTGCATTTCCCTTGGCTGGCTAGTGTAGATGATTGATGGCTGTAGTAGCTGAGCTAAGTCTACATAGTTACCGAGGAGAATCTGCTGGCGAAAGACGGGGGACACGGGGGAAGGTCGATAGACTGAGGAGGCTGGCTGGATGGGTGGTGTTGCTGTGGCTAGAGTGTAGCTGGTTGCACAGGGAGGAAACACATTTGGGTGTTGGGGAAGGGATGGGGGGAGGGGACGGGGAAAGAATAGACCAGTTGGAAAAGAAGGTACTGGGTAAGAGTCGGCTAATGGGTTAGAATGTTGCATGGCCCCTTGGGTTACTGGGTGAGGCGCTGTTGCTACGGGGTTAGCTGCTAAAGGAGGAAGGTGTGTGGTGGTTGGCTCTGGAGCAGGAAGAGCTGTGTGTCTCGTTGTTCTTGCCGTTGTGCTGCTGTAGGCTTTGTAGAGGTTGAAAGGTTTCGATGAAAGTGGATGCCGTTTTCTTTCAGGAAACGTTGGAGTTGAATGACTGTCCACCTCCTGAGTTCGGGCTCCGTCCGAGAGGCATGTCGAGTGCGCCGCTGCGAGTGGCCGGGGGCTGCGAATGAGGCAGGCTGCCGGTGGTGGGGAGATTGGAGCTGGCTGTGCCTGTTGTGGCCCCGGTTGTTTGCCCTCGCTGGCAGAGTAGACAAAGCCTGGTACCTGTCTGGAGTTGGAGGTATCTCGTTGGGGGAGCTTGAGTGGGAGCGGTGGCGGCTGGTGTGTGGGACACTGATTGCCGAGCGCACGCGGTTCCGTTCGGATGCTTGACGGCAGTAATGGTGTTAAAACCATATATAAGATATTCTAAAAAATAATATTTGAAAACATTAAAAAAAAAAATGGGTGGGCTTTATTTTCGCGGACTTTATGACAAGTTCCGCCCGCTGTGAGGTTTATACATGTGTATAAAGTGGTGCAGTGCCGAGCGCCTGCTAGGTTATCAGATAGTCATCCTTGTTTTGTTGTTAGCTCTACAGTATTTCGAGGTTTATGTTGGATCCAACCTTTGGCCAATTGTTGTGTTTACATGTTCCGATCCCTTCGTATACTGGTTTAGCGTGTACAAGCACAATCAGCGTCTCATGCGATGGGCTCTGATCGTGCGGGACTACAACATTAGACATCCGTCTTAAAAAGGGCTCAGAGAATGCGTTGGCCGATGCTTTGTCCAGGTTTGTTTAGTAATGTTAGAGTGTGTGTTATTAGGATGTTCGTCAGTGTGCTTAATTTCACAAAACCTGTGGGTTTCTGTCTTAAGGGAGGGGTGTTACGGCTGCCGCCTCCCCGGTTCTGCTAACTCTGTTGTTGTGTTATATGTAAATGAGCTGTGCGGTTGCCCTGACGTCATTGGCTGCCATCTCCAGGTCCGTCCCCGAAGATTGTGATTGGAGCACGCCGGGCCGACGAGCCCCAATCCCAGCGCACATCCGGCGCACACCTTCCAGAGACGACTACAAAGCCTGGGGACAACGATCAGTCGGGAGGCTTTGTTGTGTGAACAGACGCCTCTCGCTATTTTTCTTCTTGACTGTAAACGAAACCGTTAATCGTGGTTAACTCTTGTGATCTGTGATTAGTATTGTGGTTATGATTGAAGGTGTCTAGATTAGTTTAGCATCACCTTGACTGTTGTTCTGTAGTATCGCTGTGTTTGCTTACAGCTCCTTTGTTAGTTGTACCACTTTGATAGTGAGGGTTGATATTTTTGTTGATTAGTGTATATTTCTTTGTATTTACGTAGGCTCCCTTATTAGAGACCTCCCTTCGTTGATTGCCCATTTAAACCTGCGCCCTTTTGGCCACTTTGTGAGGCACATATTTTAACTAGAAAATGCATTTCCTGCAGAAAATGTGTGCGAATGCTGAAAACTGTGAACATTTGTGGCTGAATTTAGCTGAAAAAGCTGAATATGTTATTAGCTGAATGGTAGCTTATTTTAGCTACAAAAACCAAGTAAGTGTGTTGCTGAACTTAGTGGAGAAATGCAGAAAAGTGAAATGATTTGAATCAAATTGTTACAGCTCAAATGCATTGCAATGACTTTGTTGAAAACTTGAAACTGAAATGTTAAACTGGAAAAATAGTGAAGAAGCTTAATACTTAAAATAAAAGGTTTAAAAAAGGTATAAACAACAACATGTATAGCCTCAATGTCCTGAAATAGCTGAATAAGTTAATAGTTGAATGGTTTATAGCTTAAAGTAGGCTGAAGGAGTTCGATATTGTGTGTGTAAGCCCAGAGATCAAAGGTTACCATGGTGATGAAATTATTGAACAAATAATAATACAAACCTCCAGTCTGCGTGTCTGCTCTGATTAGATGATGTCACTCAGGTGTGTGGCTCCAATCTGCCCAGCAACACCATGGCAACCAACTGCAGAATTGAGCCCCATTAAGAATGCATTGAGGATTATATCTGACAATTTTGCCACCTGTTCAAAAACTATGGCTCCTATAAAAAAATTAACAGACCGTGAGCATCAGGGAACCCCAATGAACTGATATATGTTTTTTTGGGGGGTTTTGTGTGTTAAATGTGAAGATGAGAGCAGTTTGTTTAAAGTTTACTTCTCTCTGTTCTGAAGAAAGAACCAGAATAATTTAACATGGGAGTCTATTGAGAGCTAAGTGGACCTTTTGACAAGTGTTTGTCTCTTCATGCCCTCAAGAGGCATTTTGTTTAATATTTGTTCTTGTTTTTTTTGTTTTTATCAACGTAAGAGAGGTTTCCCTACAATTCAAGCATACAATGATGTCCCAGGAAATGTAAGGCGAAATTCAAGCACTCCTCCACTCTGTTTTGAGATCAAATCTACCAAGCTCCAAACTAAGTTAAATATCTCAAAAAGTGTTAAAGATATAAAAAATCTGAAGAACAAGTTTTATAGTTGAAGGTCTTGTGATCATTTTAAAGTTGGAATGAAGTCTCTAGCTGAAAGTATGTGGAAGGAGAACAACCTGATCTCACCAGAATAATAATAATAATAACTTTATTTATATAGCACCTTTCATACAGTGGATTGCAGTTCAAAGTGCTTTACATCAGTGAAAAATAAGACATAAAATCAGTGTAAAACAAGCAGCAAGAGCAAAGCATAAAATGGGATAAAATAATTTTAAAAAACAATTTAAAAAAACATGGGAAATAAAACCTAGAGAAATAGTGCAATGTCAATCACAGAGAATAGTGCAGTATAATAGTGTAAAATCAGTCAAATGCTTTGGTAAAAAGATAGGTTTTAAGCTGCCTTTTAAAAATGCCTAATGTATTGGCTTCCCTAATATTGTTGGGTAACGTGTTCCACAGTTTTGGGGCGTAGTTTACAAAGGCTGCATCACCGATCTTCTTAGGACTCTTTCTGGTGACCTCTAATAGACCTGCATCTGATGATCGCAGTGTTCTGGCAGGTGTGTAGTTCATTAGAGAGTCAGCAATGTAGCTGGGTCCTTGTCCATTTAGAGCTTTGTATGTAAGGAGAAGCACCTTAAAATCAATTCTGAAAGTTACAGGAAGCCAGTGTAGAGTAGCTAAGACAGGACTAATGTGTTCCCTCCTTTTGGTATTCGTCAGTAGTCTAGCTGCAGAGTTTTGAATGAGCTGGAGTCTTCCAATAGCTTTCTTGGGGAGACCAGTGAATAGTGCATTGCAGTAGTCTAGTCGGCTAGATATAAAGCATGAATAGCTTCTCTGCATCATTTTGATTTATGAATGGTCCTTACCTTCGCTATGTTTCTGAGATGAAAGAAAGCTATTTTGGTCACTTTGTTTAAATGGCCGTTGAAGTTCAAATCTGAGTCCAGGATGACACCGAGACTTGTCACCTCCGGTTTAATCCAAGTGGTTTAAACTTCCTAGATTATTTGTTAGCATCTCTCTTTTTGATTTGGGGCCAACAAGTAGGACTTCAGTTTTGTCCTCATTCAATTTAAGAAAATTATCGTTCATCCATTTGTTTATTGCTGTCAGGCAGTTGGTAATGGAGTTTATGGCTGTCACATCATTTGGTTCAGCGGATATGTACAATTGTGTATCATCCTGATGATGTCGCCGAGCGGTAACATATAGAGAGAAAAGTGTAATGGACCTAAACAGCTCCCTTGTGCAACCCCGTAGCGGCTTTCATGTTTCTCTGATGTATGGCCTCCTAGACTAATATAGAACATCCTTCCTCTGATATATGTTTTGATCCAGTGCAGCACGCAACCAGTGAAACCAATAAACTTTTCAAGTCGATTTATTAGGATGTTGTGATCAATAGTATCAAAAGCTGCACTGAGATCTAATAGGATAAGGATGGAGATTTTATTTGCATCAAAGTTGAGTCTGAGGTCACTAATTACCTTTGTGAGTGCAGTTTCCGTACTGTGGTATTTTCTGAAACCTGACTGAAATACTTCTAAGATGTTGTTTTCTTTAAGATAGGAATTGATTTGGACTGAGACAATTCTTTCCAATATTTTACTGATAAATGGTAGATTTGATATTGGTCTGTGGTTTGCTACTGTGTTGTTATCCAATTTAGGTTTCTTTAATAGAGGCTTTACAACAGCTGTTTTAAAGGCATCAGGGAAGACGCCAGTTTTAAGGGATGTGTTTATAATGTCCAGGACTGGACTGGAGATGCTATCAAACACTCGCTTAAAGAATGTTGTGGGGATTAGGATCAATGTCTGAGGTTGTGGAGTTTGCTTCTGAGACAGTTTTACACAGTTCGCTTAGTGCGATGCATGTGAAGTTACTCATGGTTACATTACATACTCTACTGAGATCGGGTTCATCTCCACCTCCACTAGTATTGATACTAGCTCTGATTGAAGTTATTTTGTTCTCAAAAAACAGAGCAAATTCCTCACATTTAGCTGTTGAGGAGGGTGGGGGGGCAGAGACAGTGTTTAGCAGCTGATCGATAGTGGAGAAAAGGACTCTGGAATTTCCGGCATTTTCTGTGATAATATTGGAAAAATAATCTTTCCTTGCTCGTCTGATGGTTAGGCAGTTAAAGCATATTTGTAGATATCACAGCAGATAGTGGTTTTTGTTTTCCTCCATTTTCTCTCTGCTGCATGACATTTCCTTTTTTCTTCCTTGACACCATTATAGTTCAACCAGGGGGAGGCTCTGGTTGTCGATTTCTTTTTAGTTTTTAGTGGGGCAACATAATTTAATACAGATGATAGTGCATCATTGAGATGTTCTACCATTTCATTCAGAGAGCTGTCATGACTGTGTGGTTCATAGAGTCTGATGAGATCGGTGAACTTTGATTCAGCTTTGTCGTTAAGGAGCCTTTTTTGAACTATGACTTCTTTTTTTGTTTTAGTAAGGGTTATTTCAGCATCAAAGAATATACAGTGATGGTCGGAGAGAGGTAGCTCAGTTATTGAGATATTATTGATGTTTAGTCCAGTTGTTATCACTAAGTCTAATGTATTACCATGTCGGTGAGTTGCATTTATTATATGCTGTGTTAGATCAAAGCTATCTAGTAGATTTGCAAGCTCTATAGCTTTGGAGTCCGCTTTTTTATTTATATGAATATTCAGGTCTCCGTTTAGGATCACCTTATCGTAACTGGTAACACATAGTGAGATCAATTCAGAGAACTCTTGTATAAATAATGGTGAGTGTCTAGGTGGACGGTATATTGTGACAATTATGGTTGATTCAGTTTTTAGTTCAATGGCTAGATATTCCATCGACATGAACTCACCTAGTTCTGTTATTCTGAACAAAAATGTTGAGGAAAAAATGGCTGCAACCCCTCCTCCTCTTCGGTTCTTTCTGGGCAGTTGATAAAAGCTATAGTTTGGTGGACAGGTCTCTATCATTATTGATGTAGCTGTGTCGTTATTAAGCCATGTCTCCACTAAGCAGATGCAATCTAAGTTATTTTTCTTTAATCAGGTCATTAACTAAAAAGGTTTTATTATTCAGAGATCTGACATTTAGGAGGGCTAATTTTATTTGTTGGACTTCTATGTCATGAGAGGAGATCTGCTTTGGCTGGACTTTGATAACTTTGAGGTTAACTGCACGTGCAGGCCTATTAGATGGTGCATAGTTTTTACCACGCCATTGACTGGTTAAGACTACTGGTATGTTGGAGATGGCATGGTATCTGTACTATCGTTGTTTTTCTTCGGGCAGTGAGTCCACTGAGATTGCACTGAGTTCAAGATGTTGTTTCGTGGAAGTCAGTGGGTTGCTTGTGTCCATGCAAGAGGTTGTGTCATTCGATTTAGATGGAGCAGAGATTGGGGCTTGATTCTGTCCACTTAAGGAGGTCAAGAGCGCGTGACTGATGTTTGCTGTTAGTAGACGAGAACCTCTATAATTTGGGTGAAGTCCATCAGATGCTAAGCGGTCCCCACAATTCCAGAAAATATTGAAATTGTCAATGAATCTCAGTTTGTGTGAGTGACAGACAGATGCCAGCCAGGTGTTGAAAGACAGGAGTCGACTGAATGCCTCTTTTCCTCTACGATAGCAAGCAATTGGTCCACTGATGGATACATCCTGATGTTCGGTTAGTGTATTCAGTAGCTTGATGAAATATTTTTTATGTGTCTCAGTGCCAGTTGTTTTGTGCAGGATATCAAACGATCCAGTGTGGATGACAATCTTGGTGCGGTTTGGTTTATCTTTGAGGATTTCTGGTATCACTGATGACAGGTCCTCGACAGATGTGTTGCTCAGACAGATATTATCTGCTTGTGCAAGTTTCACATGCTTTGTCATGGCATCTCCAATCAAGATAATAGCCGTCTGTGGTGTTGTCCTTGCATTCCCCACGTCACTTTTTAGGCCGCCTCCTCCTTTATCAGTGTTGTTTGGGTTAGCAATTAGCCTTGAGCCCTCAGTGCTGGTAGCTCTGTCTGCAATGTCCAGGGTAGCCTCTGAGCTAACGCTAGCAACGTTAGCTTCTCTATGTGTTAATAAGCTATGACTAGCTGGAGAGGTCTGGGTGGGTTTTGGGGTGAAATGGACCTCTCCCTGGCGTAGTTGAACAGGCCGTGTTGGTGTTGATGCGCCGTCCTGGCGCATCGGGGGTACGGGCCCCTCATGCTCAGTGTCAATACTCCAGTGTCTTTTTGCCTTGGGAGTTCCAAGTGATTCAAAGCTGTTTCTGAGCACGAGAGGGGGAGAGCGTATGCTGGAAGAGTATCTGTTTCGCTTACTCCGCCTATTCTCCTGGACCCTAATCCACGGTTCAGTGCGCTGAGCCACGGCTCTGGTGGAGATAGAGGCTTATCGGTAATGGTGCTGTTTACCACAGCTGCCTCGAGTATCGTGTCCAGAAATGTCTCATCCTCACGGATCTGGTACAGATTAGTAACCCGAGTTTCTAACTCCATGATTTTGTCTTTGAAGTTGAGACAACTAATACAGTCCGGAGATACTGTGTATGTCGTCATCTTACGCTGTCTCTGGATGCCCTCGTTCTCTCCTTACTCGTCCAGCCAAACCCACGCCCCTGGAACTTTGTATATTCTCAGCCATCCTGTAGTTCTCCAGAATGCGTGACTCCACCACGACTCCTTAACACCGCATTGCGTGGTGGAGTCACGAACTTTGCCACATTTACGTGTCTGCACCACGCAAACAACCCCAATGTAAAGTGAATGAGGCTCCTTTGTCGTGGTGCACACACGCATTTCTACAACGTCCAGCAGTGAGCTTTTATTCTATAAAACGTTTTTAAAATCTACTTTATAGCTTGTAGTAACTCACGGGAGGCTTCTTTTATTTTATTTGTATTCATAATCATTTGTATTTTTCGTCAGAATGTATTATGGCAACCCTGTCTCCTAAAAATTACGTTCCCACAGAACTAAACTGCATTCTCAATTACGTTTAGCTAGAAACGTCTTTTCTCCTATGTTACGTTCGTTATGAACGTATCTCAAATACGTTTATTTTCTAGATATCTTCTTGAAACATATTTTCTCCCACGTTACGTTTCTTATGAACGTATCTTAAATACGTTTATTTTCTACATATCTTTGCCATTTATTGTCTTGATTATAATAATGACAATAGTCATTTATAAATATCATTTTAGAGCACACATTTGAAATCAGTAGGCGAGGCTGTAATTTCGCCAGCTGTTACTCTCATGAGCGAGGCAGAAGATAATAGTTTTAACATGCCAAAAAGCTGCTGTGTCGTTTATTGCACCTCAAACATTAAAACAAATCCAAGGCAAGGCAAGGCAAGGCAAGGCAAGGCAAGGCAAGGCAAGGCAAGGCAAGGCAAGGCAAGGCAAGGCAAGGCAAGGCAAGGCAAGGCAAGGCAAGGCAAGGCAAGGCAAGGCAAGGCAAGGCAAGGCAAGGCAAGTTTATTTATATAGCACTTTTCAACACAAGGCAATTCAAAGTGCTTTACAAAAAATGAAAGAGATTAAGAAAATGGCATTTAAAATCAGTCATTAAAAAGAAAAGCTAATAAAATAAACATTAAAAGAAAAAAGTACATGGATAAAAGTTACAGTGCAGTTTAAGATGTGAATAGTTCAATTAAAAGCAGCGACAAAAAGAAAAGTCTTCAGCCTGGATTTAAAAGTAGTCAGAGTTGCAGCGGACCTGCAGGTTTCTGGGAGTTTGTTCCAGATATTTGGAGCATAATAACTGAACGCTGCTTTACCATGTCCAGAGTTACGTGTTTCTGTACTTCCTCTAAGAAGAAAGGATAGTAACAGAAGATCTCTGTGGCTTCAGGCTTGATCGGCGTTCAAATGACAGCGTTGGTTTCCCCAAAAGTGGGCGGGTCTGTAAAGTGACGTAGATGTTACTCTAATCTATTATTCAAAACCATTCTATTTATTCTAACGTAAATTACATGCCAGTGTTTTATCTTTTTATTTATTTGTTTTTATTTTAAATCGTATAATGTCTGACTTTTTTTCCTGTCTGTGAGGAAAATAAATGGGGTTTAGAGCCTCAAAATACTGAAATCTGTATTTTTGAAAATCTTTTTTTCCTTCTAATTTGTTATTCTTTTCTAAATAACACACTGTTATTTACTCAACAATAACACACAATTATCCTTGTTTTTATTTATTCGTTTATTTCTATAATCTTGGGCTTTTTAGCATGCTTTTTAGCCATAAATAAAGTCACCGGAAACAGACGGGACATTTTGAGCGATACACACCACAAACTCACTGAACTGATTACCCAAGATCCTCAGCTTTAAGCTCGTTTATTGTATGTTTTAGCCGCAATGCATTTTGGGATATGATGTTAATGCGATATGATATCCGAAAACATTTTTTTTTTTTAAATAATACTTTATTCCGAGTGTTCTTGCTTTTCTCTTTGGAAGTCATCACATAACGGCATTGTAATACACGGTTCGGCTGCATTAAATATTACATATCTGCCGTAGATATTTATTTATAGAGCCCTGATGAGAAGACTTCTGGACAAACTTGAAGAACTGCCGCCAAAACTGAATATGTGAGGTGGATCATCAATATATCAACAATTAAACAACATCTTGCATTTATTTTCACAAAATACGTCTCCTTGCAGTATCAATAGTAATTCGGCTGACTTTTATATTTGATCCAATTGGTAGATAACGGTGCACAGCTGATAGAAAAGGACTTGTAGTTATTACTGATTTTCTTTGAATATAAGAATGTAAATACTGAGTTGAGTGAATAGTCAGGGGATTTGGGTGATAGGAGACACATCTATGGAATCACAATTTCAATAGCTTACCATTAAATGACGGATATGTCTCTCTGTCTGTGATGTTTTACAAATCAGATATTAATGTGTAGAAGTAAAACATGAGAAATAGTACAGCAATATCCTGTAAAATTATGAATAAAACTACACATCTTCAGATGTTATACATACATAAGTGTCCTACACTAATAATTAGTGCTGTCAAAATTATCGCGTTAACGGCGGGATAATATATTTTTTGAATTAATTGCGTTAAAATATGTAACGCATTTAACGCATGTGCAGAATGGCCCGCCCCATACGTGCCACCAGTGGCAGCGCCAGGGTATGGCTGGGGTAGGCTACACCAGAAATGGCTTAGCCCCACCATGAAAAATGATGTTAAAGTAAGCAAAATAAAGTCTGCCAACTCGCGCGGAGTAAATTGCACAGACAGCAGTTAGTAAGATTGATTTCAGGAGCCACGGTTTTGAAAACTTTTGTCACGTAGTGATCGTCTTCTCAATAGAACATCTTTGATAACGGCGTGGTGTTGTTGCAGGAAGTCCCGACGGAGAATACTTTTGCTGTAGTACAGGGGTGCACATAACTGGTACGCAGGTTATGTGCGTAATCTCTCTGAAATGCGTACCGTCACTTGTGTCACAAAGCGCATTTGCGTACTGAGGTACTTGTGAAGCTTTTCCAGAAGGCGGTTAGATCACCGGACGACAGAGTCGGTCTCCGTGTGCACAGACAGGGCTGCTGTTAACGTCGGTCTGTACAACGGAATTGTGCCAAAACTACGCCAACCGGCTGCGGAGGGAGACTCCCCCCCTTCACTGGAGAACTGCGCTAAAACAGCTGATCACAACGTTCACACTCTGTGGTCACAAAGTACTCCACTATCCGCCGCCCCCCCCCCCTCTGTCGACTTTCCTGAAGTACTTCCCCGTTGATAGAAATCAACACTGTAATGAATTAAGACCCCACGGTTTGATGATTGATAGGTGTGTGGGTTGTCTTTCATTTTGACACGCAGAAAAATGTTATAATAAACATAGATACTGTATGTTAAATGGATATATCCGCCTTCTTTCATTTATCTTTCCATTCCCACAACAATATACATAAATAAATGGCATATTTTGGACATAGTTCGAATGGTGATTAATCATGTTTAATTAATTTTTAAGCTGTGATTAATCTGATTAAAATGTTTAATCATTTGACAGCCCTACTAATAATACAAAGTTATTATTAGTATGCTGTGTATCTTGTGTGCACCGCCTAGTGGTTAAAGCACGTTATTGAATTATTGTTGTTGAATAATGTAATTTTTGTTGAATAATGTTATTTGATGAAACAAATATAAGAGTACATACTTTCATAGGGGGAATGTAGAAGGTCAATGATAGAAATATAGAATATAAAAAATCAAGAAGATACTGTAAGTGATCTCTACAATAATACAGTTTAGTGCTGGATGTACAAAGATATTAATAGGAGGATGTGCAAAACAGACAAACTAATTAACCTTTATTAACACATTAAAGAATACTTTAGATTAAGGTCTTCTTTCAAATAAGAAAAAAGCTTTGGGGGTATCTATCTACAGATAAATATTAAGCCTGACAAAGTACTTAACGTCTAATATATTGCTTCCCTGCAATGTTAATTATGTTGAAGCACTTATTTTAACTGATATTATACACATGAATTATACTCTTATGTATGTAGATAGAATAAGAAATGTGCAGAATTTGACAGTTTAATGGTGGAGGTATACACACATATTGATAGATGTCTTGTGATGCACTGTTGAGGAACCTGTGATCCAAGTGTTTCATTCATTGCATAACTACACCGTAGTTGTGTATATGATATGTCAATAAACCTTAGAAAATCTTGAAATCTTGAAAGGGATGTGCAAAATAGCAATTATATACAGTTTTTAATTAACTATTAGTAGAGAATAACGAGTAATTAATATACTTTATAGAGATCTGCAGATAAATGTTTAGTCTTCTCACACACCAACTATCAAATATCTCTCCTGATTGTTGGCACTTGAAAATCACCTTCCCTGAATTTGACTCAGGTGTAACTAAAGTCTGCTTTAAGGGTTGTTTATATTTCACATCATTAATCAGAATCTGCAAAGTAACTCAAATAAATGTAGTGGAGTAAAAATACCAGGTTAACCTTTGAATTGTAGTGGAGTAGAATTACAAAGTAACAATGAGCTGTCATGTGGGTATATATTAATGCTGCGCATTATGGACACAAGCGATTTTCACCCATTTAGTACTTACATGTTTTACATTTATACACACCAATTTGTTTCCTATCGCCTAAACCTCCAGGCCTGTAGTTTGATACTGTCAACTTCTAATTTTGGGAAAAACAAAAACGTCTTTTAAAACTACAATTCCCAGTAGAGACGTGCCATAGAGAACATGTTGCGAAACACAATAGCCAGCATGTGTAGTTCTGGGGGGGCGTGCGATTCCAGTTTCGAATAGTCTGCCGTGGTTTCGTTCCATTTCAAAGAGCTTGACGCTCGGCGTAACCTTGGCGCACTGCCACTCCAACATCCAATCCCAGAGCTTGAAGATTAATCACGGGGTTTGTCAACGGGACTGTAGTCCCAAATGATAGCTGGGGATTATGGGTAGTGTAGTGTCTTCGGCCATCCTAAACTGCATTTTTTTTCGGATATCATATCACATTAACAACACCACATCTGGCGTCACAGAGATCTTCTGTTACTGTCCTTTCTTCTTAGAAGAAGTACAGAAATACGTAATTCTGGATTTGTTTTAATGTTTGAGGTGCAATAAATGACACAGCAGCTTTTTGGCATGTTAAAACTATTATCTTCTGCCTCGCTCATGAGAGTAACAGCTGGCGAAATTACAGCCTCGCCTACTAATTTCAAATGTGTGCTCTAAAATGATATTTATAAATGACTATTATCATTATTATAAGCAAGACAATAAATGGCAAAGATATGTAGAAAATAAACGTATTTAAGATACGTTCATAAGAAACGTAACGTGGGAGAAAATATGTTTCTAGAAGATATCTAGAAAAAAAACGTATTTGAGATACGTTCATAACGAACGTAACGTGGGAGAAAAGACGTTACTAGCTAAACGTAATTGAGAATGCAGTTTAGTTCTGTGGGAACTGTAAGCATTCTGTGTAGCATGCAGTGGGAGTCACCGACTCAGGAAGGAGACATGGTAGAGCAGGAGGTTCGATGTCAAACACTGATGATGTATTTGGAGTTACGGCCGGGGGATTCACATCACAAGTCACAGCAGCCACGGTGAGACTGCACGGGTGGATTGCCACGTCAATTCTGGAGCGCCTCTCTCTCGTTAGCCCATTTAACTGGTTTCACAGAGAGTAATCAACACTGAGTCACTTGCGTCCGTCACCTATGGCCTCGAAGATGTCATACCTTGGAGTCCACAAACAACAAAGAAGGAAGTGTCCCAGTGCACCCACAACAACAGACCATCTGTGACCTAGTGTTGACCGGTCACAGAATGGGAACAATAACATTATGGCTGAAGCAGCCTATCTCCTTAAAGGAGATAAACAGACGTCAGGGTTTGTCCTGTATGTCACATATAGGAGTCTAGGACAATTATTTCCCTAACAGTCCTCTCTTTTTTATCATTTATGATAACCTAAAAATATTAGTCTAATAATAATTTGGTCAATACTTAACTCAATAGGCGTCTCTAGATTTGAGTGTGGTCTCACCTTACATTAATTACATCACAAAGTAGAATAAGATTGAAACATTCAATCACAATGATTGATACAGCCAATCATAATAGGAAAAATCATCTCTCATCAGTGTTTGATCATCTTTCGTCAAAAGCACAATAATGAACACACATAAAACACAGATGCATACATAGATAAATATTTGTTTTAAACTAATATCTTTTATCATTTACCATTAGTTAATTTCACTCATCAAGCTATAAAATCAAAACCAGCTTGCCGCTTTAAAGATTTACTTCAAGGCAATCACTAGTCAAAAGCATTTTAAAACTCAGGATCGTAAGAGATCCAGCTACAAATGCACAGTTAGAGTATAGAATTCACACTGGTGATTTGATCAATCTGTAATCTGCAAAATTGCAGTGTCCTCAATTTTAGGATTACTTTTACGTCTACTTAAATACGCTTTAGTCAAGAGTAAGGCACTTAGTCAAATCAATACATTCATTTTAGTCAAGTACATTGTTCAAAATCTGAAAAGGAAAAGATAGGCAAATATTCAAAGACTTTTGTAAAAACCTGGAAAGGAAGGATTAAACATTCTTAAAACTTGAATTATTACATTTGTAAATGCTACCACTGATCTGTACCAAATTAAGTCAATTATTCCTATTAGCCATACTTACCTGAGCATCTACTTATGGTACTTGGAAAGGATTCTTCTGTTTTTATCTAATGTTGAATGTATAATATCAATTTCTTTAAATTATACTTCTCTAATTTGAGGATCAAATATGCTACATAATTGTTATATGAAATATTATAAATATTTGTTTTGGGCCAAAACTGAAATTAATCCAGTACTTGAAACATCATTGTAGGTATTTCTGTGCATGGATAATACATTAAAGAGTGGTGTTGTTAAGCCTGATTGCTGGAGGATTAAGGATATTAACATTATCTGTGATAATAGTAGAAATATCTTATTATTCAATACTTTATAATCTGAACATATTAATTCATTACTTTTGTTTAGTGCGAAAGTGTAATCTGATCCGGCAAAAATAAATGAATCACCACTATTCAACACATGTCTGGTCATTGGAAATATAAAGACAGTCATTAATTGTACATCTGTAAACATCCAAGATATAAAATCAATTCAAGTTCATCTTTGTACGAGAGCTGGAAGAACGTGTCCTTCAGTCTTTCTGACTCGTTCTCCTCCTCTCTTTATGACAAAGAGTGTCTGGTGTGTAAAGGCATCCTGATACTGTAGATTAGCACTGAGGTGCTGATTGGCTCAAAACTCTTCTTCATCAGAGCGCCATATTTCAACCCCCCAATTGCTCTGCTTTTGTGGCTCATTCAGTGAGCACTGTAGTTGATCCCCCCAGTGAAACAGAGGCTCATCTGCCTGCATTCCTTCTGCTATCTGCTTGAGAGCAGTGCAACTGCGTATTCCAAGTGGCGCATCCAGGTCTCCCCCCGTGATGGGAGAGGTTAGGAAGACATCTGCTCCTCCAAGAAACATGGAACCCTGTATGAAGCCTCTGAAGTCCTCGCTCGTCCCGCAGGGTTGTCTGCCTGAGCCCACCGAGCAGAATGGTGAAGAAGCATCCCATCTCCTCAGATAGTTGAAGATTATAATCCTCTCATCTCGAACGACCTCGTGCCTCCTTGCCCGTGGCTGGGGGTGCCCTCTGCAGCCGGAGAGTGTGACCTTCTCTCTCTGACCCTTGGCCTTCAGAGCTGTCCTAGTTATTGGGTTAACACCTGATAGGGATGTTTTCCTGAGTGCAGACAACTCAAATAATGGATTAGCACATTATCATTTAATTACAAAAATAGGATAGGCCCCTCAGAATTATTTGGGAGCCTTCCTGACACATGCACATGCATAAATGTAAGGTTTGTGTTAGTCATTTAACATGCAAGAATCATATACTCATCAGTCCAAAGTAGAGAAATGTTATTGTAATTTAAAGGTGAGCTAGCCCCTGTGGATATAACCCCTTCTCAATGATTCTAAATGTTATATTAATTCACCATTTGCCGTTTGATAAAATATTAGTTTATCAGAAATATATATTTTTCCTCTTCCATAAAACAGGTTTGAGTAATAAATGTTCCAATATAAAATCAATTACTCAATATAATTGACTCTTCCCTCCCTTTTCTTACATATGTCTCATATGAAATAATAACTTAGGAGTCTATTTAAGCATGGTGTAGTTTATAATCTATTACTCGAGAAGACTCAGTATCACCTGTGTGCAGCTTACAAAAACTATTGTGAGAAACAAAGATTATGCAGGAAATATATACCTTTGTTGAAAAACAAAGCATATCTGATTTTGGAGGAAAAGCTTCATCCCCTTTAACATCTGAGTTACCACTGAAGGCATAGCATGAATGGAATTGGGTGTCTGAGGGTGTCATTACTGAGAAACGTCAAACAAATTCAAAACCTTACATTTGAAAACAGGTTTGCATTCCTCCACTTAAAATGACGTTATCATTGGAAACAATAAAAGCTAATTGTTTTGATGTAGAATCTATCAATTGAATCGTCAGAGCAGAACAGAATGGTCGTATTGTAGCCTGAGTTTCGTGCAGCCTCTAGTTTGTTTCAGGTGGACACATTGTCTATATAATGTGAATACATGTAGAACTAAGAGGCCCCTGACATTAGGCCTATTTTATAGTAGGGGCTTTTAACAGCTTGCTAACTTACAGGCATCCTCTGCATAGCAGTATGAATAGCCTTAAAAAAACAACCCACTCCGTGGTAACGAGAGTCATGTATCTGACCCACATGCCCTAAGTGAAGCCGTTAGTCTCATCTGACTGACCCAAGGGTTGGTACTGGTGTGACAGGGAGGCTTCCAAGTGTTCAAAGCAGAGGTCAAGCTTTCAGTTCATGGTTCGGTGGGGGGGAGCAGACCCATGTGAGACAGTATCAACGGCTGTAATGTTCAGTTTGAGGAATGTCATTCTCTCTGGGAGCAGGAAATGGTGTCCATTCTCGGACCAGACCATTAATGTCATGTAGAGCAGCCATAGCATCTCTGTGACTGCACTCAGCCGGACTGTAGCAGGGCAGAACTGGGTGACTCTTAGTGAAGCCGTCCAAGGCCATAGACAAAATGGAACCACGTACCAACAAAAGGGACACAAGGTCATCAATGTCTCTCTTTACCATTGGCCTAATCATAAAACAAATTAGTGGGAAAAATGTGGAACACTAATCCATCATCATGTGAAATGTTGAGTTAATTTAAATAATGACTTATGGGTTGAAATCAAATTAACATTAACAATATAACTAAAGTCAGTCAAAATTGGACTCCTACGGATCAGAATCTAAGCAATATACCATTTTCCAAGCTCCGTAACGAAAAGGATAACAAGATTAGGTACATTACAGGAGTGTTAAAACACCCAAACATGCACACTTATCTTATTCTAGTAGAGATTAAAGCCCCTATCACACTGTCCCGAAATTGACACCCGATGGACACACGAATATGGAATTGTGAATTTCGCACGAAGATGGCCCCGAACCACACACGAAGGCAACATTTACATTACATTTAAGACATACAACTGCAATGAAAGTACCAAAAACAATTATGTTACAGTACTATACTGTACTGATATCTTCAGACTTTGTTCTTTACTTTATCCGTCTTTATATGTAGAAAATATTACGTTTTCTCCGTAATGTTGTTTCCATAGCAACAACAACTTCCTGTCAACTCTCCTTCAAAATAATATATTATATCCTTTTTAGTTTCACAGAACACAAATTGGGTTATTTACATAATATGTTTACATGATTTTGTTGTGCAATAAAACAACCTGATGGACACACGATAAAGGAAATGTTCAAATTCGGCTCTGATCGTAGCAACATCGGGCCATTCGTGAGGGCATCTTAAGCCTTCGTATGACCGCCGGTGGAGTTTCTCAGGCTCCGGCAGCAACTTTGTGAGCGGTGGCAAAATCTTTGGCATGCCAAAAAATTGCCGAAGGACCTTGCGAAGGTTCATTTTCGTGTTGAATTTGTGTGTCAATTGTGCCCTATGTAAGGCCATCGTGAGGGCATCTTGTTATCATCGGTGCCATCGGGCATTCACCCCGATCAGAGTGAGGGTGAATGCACCGATGATAACACGAAGATGACACGATTTGACAAGATGCCCTCACAAGTGCCTTACGAAGTTGCCGCTCACGAAGTTGCTGCCGGAGCCTGAGAAACTCCACCGGCGGTCATACGATGGCTTAAGATGCCCTTACGAATGGCCCGATGTTGCTACGATCACAGCCGAATTTGAACATTTCCTTTATCGTGTGTCCATCGGGTGTCAATTTCGGGACAGTGTGACAGGGGCTTTAAGGACAGGTCTAATGTTGTGAACAAAATTATCAAGTCAAAGTTTTAGTTATTTTATGTTATGTACCACAGTTAATTTAATAATTAATCTGAATATTTACTGTGAATACATGCAAAGATGTATGGCATATGGCTGTCTAACAGAAGTTAAATTAATTCCTCACTTATTCTGACAATGTACTTAACCCCAAATAAAAGAACCCAATAAAAAGAGTTGTTAAATAATAGTGAAGTCACGTTGTAATAACAATAACTCATCTCTCTCTCGTTTTATTTTTGAGTTTTGCTAAAAGCCACTGTGTCGAGGGTCCATCTTGGGTTGCCGTCCGGAGTTGTCCAATATGGCGGACCATCTCGCACATGAGCAGTACCGGCCGGGCAGGGGGACGGATCGGGTAGTGACAGTCATCACTGGGCGGTGGACCTCCATGCACCCGGAAGTGCCCGACAACGCCAAACGGAGCCATCCGCCCCGCTGGAATGGCGAACGTGAATGGCGAACGTGAATGGCACCGCCTCGGCCGTATCCTGGTCCCCCAAACACTCTAAGTATGAAGGTAGATATGGTGCAAAATGCGAGAGCGTGTAAAACCTGATGTGAGCACTTGCAGAAAAAAAAGAGCTTGTGTGCATACATTTACACTTGTATAAAATATCCACGTAACTGTGAACCAAATTTGAAGTCACAGAAGAAGCTTGTAGCTTGTAGAAAAAAAATGAACTTAGCGATGAAATGTTCACTTGCAGAAAAATACATATTTTTTAAATATATTTTCCATTACAACTGCAACTTGGTTATTACAACCTCTCAAATCAGACATTACAACTTGACGAATCTGCTCTGTGGTAGTATAAATCGACTAATCTGCGGTCTTGACTTTTGCTACACTTCTTGCGATAAATGTGTTGCAAAAGTAATTTTCACCTGTAGATGTGGGGGAGGGAGGGGGGTTGGAGCGAAGGGGCGGAGCTATCAGAAGGACGAGGCTCGGGTCAGTCAGCGCCATAGATGCAGCTTTCACACCAGCGCTTTTCCCTTTCTAGCTCCGAGTGGGAGCTTTTCTGGTTCAGCTCCGGTTTCCCTTTTCTGCTCCCGCTCTGTTCACACCGCCCAGAGCCCGACTGGGTGCTGCCGCTGCTGCGTCATAACGTCACCGTTTACATCGCTCATTTGCTCCCCAACGGCGTTACGGCGCTCACAACAACAACAACTGCGTCGGGTCGATGATCGTGTTGCTTTTAATCACACAAAGCCAGATTAAATTAAATAACGACTTCTCCAACCTTATACTTTTCCCCAGAGTGCCGTGGTTCATTGTTTATTAATGTGTTTCTGCTGCATTTACCGACCGCTGCAGTGCTGGCTGCTCTTCCACAGGAGTTTATTCTCCCGTTAGCTCCGGGTTAGCTCACACGGCAGCGGCCGCTCTAAAGTATTCACTGTCCAACTCACACAAGCAGCTGATACATATCCCCAGTTCCCCTGAATGTGTGTCAGTCTGAATTGACGCTGTTTGGCATCACAACGCTGTTATGAAAGTTTCTCTGGTATAAAATGGGTGATGTTTGCATAGCAACCGAAGCTAAACTGACTACTTGCTATTGCTATCCTATTGTGGCATAAACCGTTTTCTACAGGCACATTTTACCGGCGTATTTTTATTATGATTCTACTTGTGATAGTCGGACACGAAAACCTGTGCAGCCCATGTATTGATTCCATCCGATAGCTGCTATAATACAAAACAAAACGTCTGCCTCTCTCCACAATGATCAATAACAGTGAACGGATGGTCAAAGTAAGGTACAAATAAACAGAATCACACGAAGCCTGGTTAGTGTTGCCTGACTTTATAAAGTGTGTTTATAAGCACTACTGCTTGTAGGCAGGCATGACAGTCGACCCATGTTCAGGGGAGGTGGGTTTAGTTTCCTGCACGCCTCGACGTAAGAGAGACGTAAGCGACGCCACCTCTTAGCTCCGAAGCTCTTGCCTCTAGACCGACAATTTTTTGGAGCTAGAAGTGAACCGGATTCCGGAGCTAAGAGCCGGCGCCGCTGCGGTGTGAACAGGAAAAACCGGCGCTTTTCAGGCTCCAGCTCCGAGCCGGAGCTGAAAAAGCGCTGGTGTGAAAGGGGCAATAAAGAGAAGAGTTACGACAACGGAAGTCCAAAAACGGTTATCGTCACGTCGTTCATGTAGACGAGGATCGTTCCCCGGAAGTTCATGGCGGGCAATGTGAATGCATTGATAACAGGAGATAGAACTACGATTTTTGGTAATAAGTAGTGAATAAAGGTTTTGATTTGCAATATTTATACAACAAATCGATATGTGTATGTAGTTACATCAGTATTTGAACAAAAAGTTAAATTTGCTAATATTTGAGGATTAAGATAAAATAAGAAGTACTTTATTGATACCAATTTGGGAAATGTTTACTTTGCAGCAGCAAAAGACAAGGCATTGTACATAAGACAGTTAAAAGACTAGAATTAAACAATCGAAAATGTAAACATCTCAAATAGAAATAAAATAGCAGAAAATATACATAGTGTGAACAGCTATCTTACCTGTTAACATATACATGGTTAAAGAGCCTGTTGCTGTTGTTTATTGCTTTGAATTGTTTAAAACAAATATTATCTTCTTAAACTTGAATGGTAGACAGGAGCATCACTTCCTAATGTTTGATATATTTAGAGGGAGGGAGGGAAGGAAGGTTTCAAAATTCAGATTAGATTCATTTCTACAATTTCTTTAATTCATGGTGGTTTCAGTAATCCCCTGGTAATTGAGGACATAAGTAATCTAAATAAGTAATGGGTAACACTTTATATTAAGGTACACAAATTAACCATCAACTAGTTGTTAATTAACATGCATATTAGCAGTATATTGGCTCTTTATTAGTCATTATAAAACACTTATTAATGCCTTATTCTACATGACCATATTCTACAAGTAATAAGCCATTAGTTGAGAGTTTTTCCTCATTAACCCTCTAATTAGTGCTGATTTGTTGCAAGTAAGGAACTTATTGTACATGAGTTTTGGTCTTAATATGCGCTGCCCAATATGGGCCTAATAAGGCAGTAGTACCACAAGAATAGTAATTCTCCCATAATAACACTTAACAAATATAATCTATTCTTATGGAACAAGACATGAAACTACAAGTGTTAATTAAGTCTAAACAACTCAAAATTAGCTATTTATATCTAAGAACACGTTCCCTATTCTAAAGTGAAGTCTTGTTCATAACCAATAAGCTATTAGTTTGACTCTAATTGACCAGAACAGGTTCCCTATTCTACAGTTGCCTTCTCTTCACACTTTGTAAATACATTATAGCCAGGGCTGCACATAACTGGTACGCGGGTGCGCATGCCAAAAAAAAGAGCACCGGATCATTTGAAAAAAGGCGCATTTGCGCACCAACATTGAGAGAGAGAAGAGAGAGATGGAAAAAAGAGAGAAGATAGAGATAGAAAATAGGAGAGAGATAGAAAAGAAAGGAGAGAGATAGAAAAAAGAGAATAGAGAGAGAAGAGAGAGATAGAAAAGAGAAGAGAGAGATAGAAAAGAGAGAAGAGAGAGAGAGATATGTGCGAGTTGCATAATAACTGGTAAGATAGCAGGGTTTCCCACACATAGACTTTACTTGGGCGGGCCGCCCAGGTATATTAACGGCCGCCAAAGTATAATTCGCGAGCTATTTAGGTTTAATTGTTTTAATCCGTCCACGAGCACGACGGCATCTGCGATCCCTCGCTCTACCCCTCGCTATCGCGTGAAGGGTCTGCTTTATGCGCTCCGCACAGTAACCCTGCTGCGTGCTCACTAGCACACCTCCCCCCGTTCATAAAGTCAAGTACCCCTCAAAAGGTCCGGTTTATTTCATTTTAAGGATGCGCACCAAGCAACATCTCCAGGTGCTCCTTTGAGAACCAGGGCAAAAAAGTTATGTGCACCCCTGATTATAGCACACAACTACTGAAATTAACCTCAACAGTAAGCCTACATGAACAAAGTAGGCACACGTTGAAATATCTGTTTTATTAATGAACCACTAAAGAGAGGTTCAGACACATACATGTACCAAAACATGTCAAGTTTCTCCAAGGCTGAGAACATATATGCAGCCTGTACTTTTTTAATAAAAACTGATTTTTAACAGAGTTTATGTATTTGTGATCATACTGTGTGACCTGCTTGTATGTTCTTACACAATAGGTGTACTGTTCTCTCTCTGTGTTGTCTCAGTGTGAACATAGATTAAACAGCCAGCCAAACTCTTTTGAGAGCCAGGGAATGAGCAGCCATGCTCCTTTATTGACTTATTTGCAGTCCAGTGACATTCAAACGGAGTGAAACTATAAAAAAAAGAAGTTACAAGGCACTTAATGATCTCATACATGCAAGTGTAACATACAGAGATGAACACATTAGGACCGCTTAGTGTAAACAAGGTAAACATAGCTAATGCTAGCTGTACAATAAGCATGTATACAGCATAGACTGTATATATAAATGGACGTAGGGTCTGTGACGTCACCCATAGGATTCTGCAGAGTTGCCGTGAAGCCCTTAGTAGGCGGAGTCGGCCACTAACGGCTCGACAGTGACGTCAGAGTTCAACTCCCGCCTTCTCCAGCCTGCTCCAAATAAGGGCAAAGAGGCGGAGCCGAGGCGGGACCTGCTGCCACCGAGCTGGAAGTTCCAGAGCTAGCTGAAGCTACCAAGCTAAGCTAACATGCTCCCCATCTGCACGCTGCCGTCGCATTTTACGTTTCTAAGGTAAGCGGACATGAAACTATTCAGCAAAACTATAAATAATAATCTAAGTTATTGAGCTTTTAACATAATACTTCAGAATCTTAAAACCCCTTAACGTTTGTATGCAATTGTGCTAAATTCAACACTGGAATCAAGCAAATATTAATATGTTTGCATGACATTAGTTATTTATATTTTGATATCACTTAACTATACGTTTAATACATTTAAGTCAAGCTAAGGTACATGTGATGGTAGCTAGTTAGTGCTCTTACCTGTGAGGCCTCCTCCAAACAGCATAATAACCAGACTGTATCATTAACACTAAGTACCAGTTCTAGATCCTTGACTTTAGACAAACAATTCAAAAGACAAAATGTATTTAAAGACCAATCTTTATTTGAATGTGCCTCTTAACCTGAGATATTAGTTATACAGTAATAGTATTGACAATCTAAAAAAACTGAGCAACTCAACAGTCAACTTTATGTTTCTTATTGTCTAAAGCATTTATTATTTTCATTTTCCCTCTCTCATATTCAGTGTGGACGGATTGAGACAGCATGGTGTCCAGAGAGCAGCAGAGACTTCAGGGAGAAACCTCCGTGTGATGGACGTCCTGTCTGTTGGTTTGGAGAGGACTGAGGGTCTTTCCTCTGCGAGGAGGACCAGGCCTGATGGAGGAGCCCATGCTGGGCAAAGCTGATACCAACTGCACAGGCCTAGTCGGTCACTTTATTTGACTAAATGTGTTTAATACATTTAATAGGTTTACACCTTCTGTCCATATGTGCTTTTTATTTAAAACATTTGATTAACTTTTGGTTCACATTTCAATAAATTGTATTTGTATTTGCACTCCTTTTGTCCATTATTCTTACTGAAAATGTTAGATTACACATTCACATCTGACTGAAGATTGGCCCCATTTATTTGTGACGTTGCAAAACAAGGTACATGTTGTGAAGCTCATAAAGTGAGGCAAATAGAAATAATCAGCTGATGGAGTGTAGATGTGGAAATAGCTGCATTCGATCAGCTGACTGTGTTTTCACAATAAAAGTAGTTTCTTAGTGAATGTCCTGTACTGGTCTTAAAATCTCATAACATCAGCTTTTAATGTTCCTCTTGGATGTTCTTCTTGACCCTCAGAGAAGGAGAAAATGTTGTGTCTTTCAGGCATGTCCTTTCCTAACAAAAATGACAGGAAACATAAAACATATTATTGCAGAACAAGTGTGTTATTTATGAAAGTGGTGTGTTTGTGTGTTTAGGGGCTGTAGATATAATTATTTTGTAATTGTAATGGGGTTTTTTTATTTCAACAATGAGCTACAAAGACAATCAGATTATGAATGAACAGTATGAAGTTCATCAACATTGAAATATATGTTATTATCAAAATAATATTTAACTGTTATCAAAACGTAGTGCAACTGTAGAAGCTTGCTCTGTTGTCTCACTGAAAGAATAACTTTTACCACGTTTTTTACAGACAATATTGAGAGATAAATAGTAGCAGTTCTCACTATGTGTTAAACATCTTTGCCTTCAATACATTAAATTAGAAAGCTGACAGTCATATTGCTTGTTATCATCTAAATGTAACTTTTTGGATGGAAAAAACCCTCAACTTAACTGATGTGTAGGTGATCTAGTATTTAGTATTGTTTAATGGAATGTATATCAGTGTATTCAAGTCAATACTTCATTCATTTAAACCAATATCTTTCTTGATTCTTTGTACAGTATGAAAAAAGAGTCTTTGTACCTGTGCTGAAGTTCACTGCTGTGAGGAGTCCAGTTCTGTCTCTCACTCTCTGGTCCAGCCTGTCTGCATCACCTGGACACCTTAAACAAACAGATATATATATGTAAAGTACCATGTGTACAAACAATATAACTTATTCTCTTCTGTTGAACATGTTGGATTGTGTATTGTCCGAGTCAGGGTCCTTTTTATTTTACTGTAACTTTGGAAGTTGTGTTACCAATGCTTACTGTTTATTTGATATCAATTTGGTAATGCAATTAATAAAAACAACAAGGTTTGGGTTCGTTCTTCAGATGACTGACGTTAACGTGTAAGCTCAATAATGAACTCCAGCTCAACCAACCATATTGTAATATCTAAGTAATCATCTTGAAATATGACATTAATAATTGTAATATACACACATCTTATTGTGAGGTTGATTTAGGGTTGCCAACTTCCAGAAATGGAGAAACGGGACACATGCATGTGTCCCCCGCGCGTGCGCGAAGATTTTCGGGTTTCTGGCGGATTTAGTTACTTTTTTTTGTTACTTTATTTCGGTTTTAGGGTTAGGGTTATGTTATTTAATTATTTTGGGGGAGCCAGCCCCCTAGGGTTCGAGGGGTCAAACCCCCCAAAATGCACAGAAAACTATGCATACCTGTTACGTGCCGTAGTGTTTGTGTGGTCGTGTATGTGTGTTTCTCTCTCTCTCCCTCTGATTCCCCAGGTGCAGCCTGATTGTCCCCAGGTGCAGCCTCTCCCCAGGTGCTCCGAATTCCTAATCAGGGCCTCCATATAGGCCCGGAGGAAGACTGCAGTGGCCCCTCCGTTTTTCCTCCTCTGGCTGCATGTGTGCAGACCTGTGTGTTGCCATTTGATAGGAGGGGAGCTCCGTGCTATAATCGATGCTGTATAATTCTGTGCAAATTGGCTGGTGAGCCCGTGTTTCTTTTTGATCATTAAACGACTTGTTCGTACTCAGAGATCGGTTTTCTCTCCCTTTTTGTCGTGCTTGGTCATCCTTGTGTGTTGTTACTTCCCTTTGTACCCCCTAGATTTAGAAGGGAACGTAACAATACCTATAACACAATACAAACACAATGATCTTACACCTGCATTAGGCTACTACATCACATTGTACATCAGCATGTTCAAATCGGAGAGGTGGGCACTAGGGACATCTGGGCACCTCGATGTACAATTGGCTATTTTGTCCAAAATGTTAAAAAATAAATATTTGAAAAATGGTATTAAGTAATGCAAAGTATACATGATGTGAACATGCACGGTACATCATTATTAGACTTAATGTTATCCTTCAACCAACCATTTTCCCCGCATTTTCCCATCAATCAGCTGACTGACTCTCTCTCACACACACACACACACACACACGCAGAAGACCCGAGACAGATCTCCACTCACAGGCTTTACCCAACTGTGTTTTTCTTCCACTGTTTGTTGTAAGACACAAGTCTGTTCTTTTTTAGAAGGGCCAGGGCCCAGAACCACATCCTCTCTCTCTTCTCCTCTTTCATTATCACCTCCTCCACCGGCAGCGCTCATTTTCCCATACGACTGAACAGGCTGACATGCCACACAAACAATGATGCCGCACCCGCGGCCCACCGGAGAAAATCTCACACACACACGTGCGAGCATTGTGCCTGCCCTGTCAACTGAGCGGTCCTAGTGCCCTTCGGATACAGCATACAAACACACTGGCACGCAGCCAGACACACACACTGCATTGCGCGCAAACAGAAAAATATTTTTTATTTTTCCTTTACACAGGAGTCGTGACAAACAAAGTCCCGTACGGGACACGCCCCTTTTGGCTCAAATACGGGACGTCCCGGCTAATACGGGACGGTTGGCAACCCTAGGTTGATTTCACATACATTACTTCGATATTAGCTAAATAGAAAATAGCATGGATAATTTACAAAGGCTTTAAAAACACAGCAGGAGCCCAAGACAATTATAAAACTTGTCATTATTTCAGTACAGTTCAATTGGTTTTATTTTCATAAACGGTTATCAAACGTTAGTGCCAAAGCAGTAGGCTATAATATATTAATTACTGCTGTAGACTACAACCACTACTTGTTTAGCTAGCATAAACTCAACAAAGCTAGCGTTAACTGGCTAACTGACGTTATTTTGCCGCTAAACTGCACGATATAAAACGATGGTCTTCAAAGCGGATTTAATCCTCAATCACAATAATAATATTCAAAGTAATACTGGGCAAGTAATGGGCAAAACTTACCGTTGATTGACGCGCCATGTCAGCGGACTGGTAGCGACACGAACCGTCAACCCTGCACTCATCTGGTTTGACCTGACTGTGGCTGTGACTGTGACTGTGTGACTGACCCCAGAGCCATATAATAGAAGAGTTACGACATCTCCGTTCACTCCAATGGACCAGTTTTTTACAGCAATGGCGGATCGTGGAGCCTCTCGATCGTTCCCCGGAAGTTAGCTTGCCGCTAACTTCCGGGGAACGATCGAGAGGATCTGCGGCTAGCAGTCTACGGTTGCAGCATAATAGACCGTTCGTGATGGACTTTTGAAGGTAAGAAGACGTTTAAAGATTTATATTGCGGATATTATCAGAACATCTGAATCAAATTAACTACACATGTGTATTAAAGGATGTTAGTGGATTATCCCTTCAATCAGTATATTTAACGTTTACAGATAACAGATTAGGCTAGAATGCCGGATAAAGTTAGCAACACACGTTAACCACGAACAGCCTATTAATCCGTTCTCCTGATGTTATTTCCTCCAACGTTGTGGAATTAGAGAAAAGGGGCTTCTTAACGTGCTTTTATCCGGGGTGGAGGGAGTTACATATTAGTTAAATATAACATTGGGGCGTGTGATTGTAGTGGGTGGAGGTGGTGAAATGAGGATATCCATCTTGGAGTTCAAGCTAGTATAATATAGTTAACGTTACACAATAATAAGGAAGAGAGCTATTTTTGTGATACATCGCTATTAATATGGATTTAGAGTGCATATTTGAGACTTCTAAACAGTAAACTAAAACGTAACTTATGGGTGAGTGTTTTTAGCAGAGTCATATTATGTCTTTGTGATAATGTTGATTATTACCTGTCTGTATTATGTTGCAGCTCAGCTGATGTTGGATTGATGGCAAAGGGAGAGGGACTTAAGTGAGAGTGAAAACACAAGGTACGTTTAAAATAGGTCAGCAATTTCCCATCCTATAGGTTGCTAGATGTATCTAACCCTTTCTCCTGTCTCCCTCTTTCAGCACAAGAACCCCAGGGGGATTCAATGGAGCCTGAAGACCTGCAATGAGACCCTCACCCTGCACCTGAGTCTCAACTCCCAGAGCTTTGCAAGCCTCTCCCCGTTCCTTATTTTGATTAAACAGACGTTAAGCTTCCCGATGGTGTGTTCTTCGTTTTGTGAAAAATATGATTACCTCACATATGTTGTTGCTGTTGTTGTCTTTTGTGATAGTTAAATTGCTCCTGCTGACTTGAGCCAGACATTCTTTCCTCCTCTCTGTGTCAGTGGGGAAACCTTACATTTGTACTCCTTTCTCTGAGCGATTGGAGCATCCCCCGGCAGCACAGCAAACCATGGGGGAGACTACAGTATATGCCAAGACAACACGCATGCTATTCAATGTTTATTGAATTCCATTTATTTACTGTCAGTTGACAATCATTGATAGGCACCTGTCGGTCTCCTGTCCTTTCTGAAAGTCAGAAAGAAGACATTACTTGGTAACACTTTATATTAAGGTACACAAATTAACCATCAACTAGTTGTTAATTAGCATGCATATTAGCAGTATAATGGCTCTTTATTAGTCATTATACAACACTTATTAATGCCGTATTCTACATGACCATATTCTACAAGTAATAAGCCATTAGTTGAGAGTTTTTCCTCAATAACACTCTAATTAGTGCTTATTTATTGCAAGTAAGGAAGTTGTTGTACATGAGTTTTGGTCTTAATATGCGCTGCTCAATATGGGCGTAATAAGGCAGTAGTAGCACAAGAATAGTAATTCTCCCATAATACACATGGTTCTTTACATCTGTTTGTTTAAGGTGTCCAGGTGATGAGCCATGGCCAAGGAAGCTGCTTTACGCCTTTCCACCGCTGCACCTTACCCCCCCCCCACCCCCTCCTGGAGAGGGTGAGGCGGGAGCAGCTGCCAGTCATCCTAGTGGCCCCAGATCGCCGCCTGGCGCCGTGGTACGCGGGGTAACACAGATGATGGTGGGCCAGCCCTGGGCTATTCCTCAGGTCTGGGGAGCGCTGTCTCAGGAAGCAGGTGCAATAGGGACGTTACCCACTCTGGGCCAACCTCTCCAGGCTTGGCTCCTGAGAGGGACAGGCTGAGACAGGTGGGGCTGTCTGACAACGTTATTCAGACTATCCAAGCAGCAAGAGCAGAATCCACCACAGCCTGTTACAGGCCAAAGTGGGCGGGATTCCGGCGATGGTGTGAAGGAAGGAGTCTAGAGCCTCTGTCATGCACGCTGGGCTCTATTCTTACCTACTTACAGATACTGGTGGACAGGGGGCTGGCTCATTCCACAATTAAGGTGTATGTAGCAGCCATTTCGTCCTGCCATGAGGGATTTGGGGACAGGTCAGCCTTCAGTCAGCCGCTTATGTCGCAGTTTTTGCAGGGGGTCAGGAGGCAGCGCCCAGTGCACGCCTCCGCCCCACAGTGGGACCTGCCGTTGGTGCTCGAGGCTCTGGTCACAGAACCATTTGAGCCCCTGGAGCTCCCCGCCCTGAAAGCACTGTCATGGAAGACAGCATTGCTACTTGCCTTGACTTCGGCCAAAAGAGTGTCCGAGCTGACCGTTCTGTCGGTGCACCCAAGCTGCCTTTTGATCCGGGGTGACCGTAGCGGGGCGACACTCAGACCGAACCCCTCCTTTACTCCTAAGAGCCTTAGGAGTTCGTTCAGGTCAAGGGCTATTCAGTTTGGTGGCTTTAATCTTCCACCCCATATTGAGGCCAGGGAGGCTAAATTGCACCTCCTCTGCCCAGTGTGTGTGCTAGCATGTTATGTAGAGCGCACGGCTGCCGTTAGACTAGGGCTGTAGCGATACACTAATCTCACGATACGATACGATACACGATATTCAGCTCACAATACGATATATATCAAGATATTCAGCCAACGATACGATTCGATATAATTCGATACACTTATATCATTTTCTGAAAGATTTTAAAGGGACAGTGTGATTTTGGTGACATCTTGTGAGTGTTCCATTGACTTGGCTTGAATTAATTCAACTGAAAACTGAAAGCATCAATTATACAATATATGGCTCTGACAGAGAGTCTACAGCTTGCAAATGCTGGACAAAATGAATCAAAAGATGTGGTGAGAAAATTAGTTTCATTTATTGAAACAGTGCAAACGTAAGTACATAAAGTGCAGTATCACAATGGACAATGGAGAATTAAAAGGTGCAGCAGGTGGCGGAACACGGGGGATTTGAATGGGACTTGTTAGAAATTAAAATCAATGTTTTGATGGCATAAAGTACCTTAAACATACCGTCAGTTTAAATGCTGTTTTATACTGAAAAACCAGAAGTTCTTGTGCACAACCAGTTGTTAAGCTTTTATTCTGAAAATCCTTCATCTCCGGTTAGCATTTAGCATGTGGCTAATATACCATTTACTATAGAGGTGAATTTAGTAGCGATATGACACGGAGTGTTGCACACCGAAACCTACTGATTTCAACACTACAACTATAGACGTCGAGATATTATTATTGCTGAATATTAAATGAAGGTACAGTTTATTTGAATACGTTTGTTTTCAGACGTGGGTAGCATGAGACAACATCCGGAACTACCGGAAATGATACCAGCCGTGAGGTATTTTTGGAGTATTGATTACAGCGTTTAAAATGTATTAAATGAAAAGTCATGAAAGAGATAAGGAGGAGAAAAGGCGTGTTTAGTTATATATTTAATGTACAATGTCTGAATCCTCTGTAATGCGCAACAACGGACATTAAAGACGTGGAGGGCCGGGTTGCGTTCCGATAATCCAAAAATCAGCTCCTAAATTCTAACCCTATCTCCTATTCCTTGACCTCTGAGTGAAACGTCACGGGGTTAAGGGATAGTGGATAGGAGAATTCAAAAGGACTTAGGAGAAGAGACTGCGGTACTTTAGAGAATCCGAATGCACTTTCACTATCCGACGTGTTTATGATGCTCCAGCGGACGTCATGAATGTGCGTCTGCTGCTGCTGTGGGGAAACTATGGAAACTACAGTTTTCTATACAGCGGACTACAACATGGATGTATAATAAGAACGAGGGACTACTGTAAACTCATCTAGAGACTCTGCACCGTGCTCTGATGCTGTTGCTTTATGCTTTATGAACGTGGACAACAGAGAAACATATTCTTCATGACCAAAGTTGGAATTGAAATAAAAAAGGAAAGTGAAACTTATGCTCGTCACCCTCTCCCTCCGGTCCACATTAATACAAATGATCCCAATACGTATGATTGTATGAACTATGAAAATATCTTAAAATCAATACAAATGTATTTATTATAAAAGTTAGTCCTTAACATCTATCACTGTGTATATCACCATTCAAACATATTTTAAAAGTTGAGCAAACCCCACACAGCTCAGTAAAGACTGTGAAATGTTGACTTTATTTGATCATTTCAGTAAAAACTAACGTTCATATTTCTCTTTTTGATTATAATACTGATGAACGTTCAGAAAAAAGCACTTTGGCAACTTACCACATACGTTTTAAAATGCTTAATAAGCACCGTAACTTTCATGATATAATTTCTCCGTCTTAATCGGTTGTTTCCGTGAACGGCCGACTGTTGTGATGGCAAATGCTGCGGCTGCAATGCATTGTGGGGCAGCATTTTCTGCTCTCCTTTCGGTTAGGGAGGTCCAGTGGTTCCTAAGCTAAAGGAGGTTATAAAGGAAGTTTGAAACCTCCTTTCCTTTCATTTGGAGAATTGGAACGGCACTTATCATGGCTGCCAGTGACGTACTTCCGGGTCATTTCACTCCGTTAGGAAGGTTCCTAAGCTAAATGGACTATTGGAATGCAACCCCGGTGTTGTGCCGTAGATTGAAGCCTTGCCGTAGATTGAAGCCCTGTTCGCGGGGACGCGCAAACGTGACGTCATCGCCTGTATTGAGCGTTCGTCTAGTTTAATAAGCTTTTCTCTCTCTTTTGAATGATATATTTCCCATCAGATTAAACAGCAAACGGCTGAATAAATAATGTGCATACAATTGCGAGGAGGCTCGTTTTAAGGACACTTTTCAGATAGTCACAATCTTCGTATTGGAACAAACTTCCGTTTTTGAGTGCAGTCCCACTCTGTTATGTTCCTCCTTCCGACAGAACAGACAATGACAGGATAATATGTCATTTGTCAGTATAGTCATATTTCTTAAAACCTTCTCTGTTGTTTAAGTGTCTGATAACCACGAATAGTAAGCAATTATATGACAGTAATGATATAACATGTGTCAGACACTGTGTTATTTTCAAGCAAGCCTAAAAGATAATGTGTTCAAACTGGCTTCACTCGCTTTAATTGCTCCTTTGAATGTAATTTTCCTCTGTGGTTTCCTACTCAACACATTTTTGTATTGTAATGCCACTCATATTTTATTTTTTATTGTATTTTAAGGTGACATTGAATGCTTTGAAAGGTGCCCTAAAATAAAGTGTATTATTAATCTTATATCTGTGCCTATATCACACTATTAATGTTCCTTATTTTAGATCTGCACTGTTCTCTATAACATGTTCAGCAGAGCAGGTATTTCTCCTGCCAGATATGGCACCCCCCCCCTACAACTTTGTCCAGGAGGGTCACAACTTCACCACAATCACACTGGTGCTTGCTGTTCCCCTCTAGTTTGTGCTCACCAAAGCATTTTACTCTGGCCCCTGCAGGAACAAAACTAAAGAGGGGCTTCCAAATCTGGCAGCACCAACACCTGATCTGCCGGATTTTGAAGCCCCTCTTTAGTTTTTCACCTGCAGGGCCCAGAGTAAAATGCTTTGGTGAGCACAAACTAGAGGGGGACAGCAAGCACCAGTATGATTTTGGTGAAGTTGTGACTATCCTGGAGAAAGATATAGGGGGGGTTCCAAATCCGGCAGCACCAACACCTGATCTGCCGGATTTTGAAGCCCCTCTTTAGTTTTTCACCTGCAGGGCCCAGAGTAAAATGCTTTTGTGAACACAAACTAGAGGGGAAGAGCAAGCACCAGTGTGATTTTGATGAAGTTGTGACTATCCTGGACAAAGATATAGGGGGGGTTCCAAATCCGGCAGGAGAAATACCTGCTCTGAACATGTTATGTAGAGAACAGTGCAGATCTTCCCTATTGACACCAGGATTAACCTAGTCTAAAATAAGGAACATTAATAGTGTGATAGAAAATGAAATGTAATGTAATAGAGGCACAGATATAAGATCAATAATACACTTTATTTTAGGGCACCTTTCAAAGCATTCAATGTCACTTTAAAATACAATTTAAAAAAAATAGTGGCCTTACAATACAAACATGTGTTGAGTAGGAATATATAAAAATGATATTCAAAGGAGCAATTCAAGCGAGTGAAGCCAGTTTGAACACATTATCTTTTAGGCTTGATTGAAAATAACACAGTGTCTGACATGATCATATATGTCATTACTGTTATATCATTGCTTACTATTCGTGGTTATCAGACACTTAAACAACAGAGAAGGTTTTAAGAAATAGGACTATAGACAAATGACATATTATCCTGTCATTGTCTGTTCTGTAGGAAGGAGGAATATAACAGAGTGGGACTATACACTCAAAAACGTAAGTTTATTCCAATACGAAGATTGTGACAGATCTGAAAAACGTGTCCTTAAAACGAGCCTCCTCGCAATTGTATGCACATTATTTATTCAGCCGTTTGCTGTTTAATCTGATATATCACTCAAAAGAGAGAAAAAAGCTTAGAAAAGGGTGAAAAAAGCTTAGAAAACGGCGAACGCTCAATACAGGCGATGACGTCACCTTTGCGCGTCCCCGCGAACTAGGGCTTCAATCCACGGCAAGGCTTCAACCTACGGCATAACACCGGCCCGCAGGGAGGAGCCAGCAGAGGATATTTAACAGCTGGAAAGGTGGAGCTCGCTCTCTCCCAGGGGCGGATCTACCGGGGTGGCATGGGGTGGCAACTGCCACCCTAAACAATAGCCTTGCCACCCCAGTTGGCATCTTTGTTTTGAAAGAAAAGTTGTGGCTCATCGGACATTTATGAGAGAAAATCTCTAATGTCCGAGTGCAAGTGAATGCAGCACAAGACGCGAGTCTTGTAACCCCTCCCCCGGCCCTGGCGCGAGACTGGAAATATGATCGAGAAGCATTTCGGACCCAAGTAGACGGAAGGAATGAGGTATTTGCGATCTACAATTACAGAGAAGAGAATGTCAAGTTTGGCTGTACTCAGCATTGAATCAAAACGCACTAAAGCTTTGGATCTTAATACGTTTGTGAGGCGTTTTGCTGAACAAAATATTAATCGCCGCATTCAGCTGTAATAGACATGCCAACTTGATGCTCCGCTCACGGATGACTCGATGAGCATAACAAACTATTAAGATGATGACCTTGTATGCGTGTGTATATTTTTTTTCTTTGAGGGGGTCTGCCCCCAAAAAACTGTTTTAAGTCCTGAGAAAGTAAAATCAGACGGTGTGTAAAACTACACTGCCCAGCCAACAGAAAGTAACCACTTTGATTTAACCAGGCCAGTAGACAAGGACTTTCCACTGGATAATAACTTACTGCAGCGATGTATATGTTTTAGCTGAATACACGTTTTTTTTTTTTAACCCTAACTGATGCAGTTAGTCACTTTTTTAATATTTGTTCTTTCTGATGTAAAGTCAAGGTTGTAACTGTATATCAATAATGATATAATTACTTGTTTTTCAAATTTGAAGGAGGGTGAGCAAGCATCTTGATGAACATTCATCATTAACTCCTCCAAAAAATATAGTTTATTCAATAATAAATGAATATGTGAATCATAACAGTGATTGACAGCTGATAGGAATAATATGATTGTTAATAGTATCATATTCATTCAGACAAACATCGATGAGACAGTTAATGAATGTACTTATTGCAGCAGTCTTCATAGATTTGGTACCCCTGCTGGTCTAAGATTGAAACAAACTCATTCAGTTATTGTTCAGTTAAAATTCATTAAATTACGTCTGCCACCTTATATATTTATATGTAAGGCTTTACTGATGTGCCACAATAATATCACCTAATGTCATTGAGTTAAAATATTAATATTGTGGCTTTCCAAGTTAACATTGATTTTAGGGGTGTAACGGTTCACAAACATTTCGGTTCGGTTCGTACCTCGGTTTTTAGGTCACGGTTCGGTTCGGTACGTTTTCGGTACAGCAGAAAAAATTATCACAAAACATTAAAAAAAATATTAATTTTTTTAATTATTATTAAACTGTGAATATTCACTCAAATAAATACAAAATATAATAAAATAAACATTAAGGTGCAGCATTTCGATGAACTGAAATAATCTGTATTTGAACTGTACTGTACTAGTACCTAAGCAGCCAGCTTGACATTAGGACTTGCTTGTCATTGTATTTTCATGTTTTTTTAAAGAAAAATTAACTTGTCCACATTGCTTGCCGAAAGGGCAGATCTGCTGGCACTAACAATGTCTCCTGCTGTGGAGAACACCCTCTTGCTAGGGACAGAGGTAGCAGATACAGCCAGGTAGCGCTTTGCTAACATAGCAACATACGGATATTTGGCGTTTGTAATAGCTTTGGCTCGGTCTGAACTTGTTGCGAGTGGTGGAGGCTTAAATGCTAGTGGGAGTTGGGTTTGCACTTCAGTCTTTTTTCTTTTGGTACCGGTGATATTCACGTTTGGGTGATGCCTTTTCAAATGAGTGTGCAAGTTTGATGTATTGCCAGCCGCGTAACCAATGTTAGTTGAACAATCCCGACAAACAGCTTTGGTTCAGTCCACCTGTCTTTGTCCGTCATCCTTGTACGTAACTGCGAAACCAAAATGTTCCCAAACTGGAGACTTCAATGATGCTGGAGGATTTTCGAGCTCAACTTTATCTGCGTTCGCCATTTCCTCAAATTACTGACTACATTTGAACGCATCCCTTTGACCAGCTCTCATAGTATGCCTCTCGTCCAATGAAATGACTTGGTCGCTCTATGATATATATACCTAAGATTACTTCCAGAAAGTTGTTCATGTTCTCAATTTTTTACATTTAACGTTATATTCGTTCGGTACCCTTCGGTTCACACGTGTACCGAACCGAAGGGCCCGTACCGAATAATTTCAGTACGTGTACCGTTACACTGCGATTTAAATCAGCATATACTTCTGCCAGGGGATGCCACCCCTCAAAATCTCCTGCCACCCTCTTGCCACCCCATGAATATTTGTCTAGATCCGCCCCTGCTCTCTCCCCTTAGCTCACGAGAGCCAGAACACAGCTGTTTTTCTGACTGAACCATCTTCTGCTTGTAACATTACCACGCTTTTTATTAATTAAAGTATACATTTGAACCTTCTCAGAGACTCAATTAGTCTCCTTTTTAAAGCTTCTCTCCTGGACGCGAGAATAACGAACACAGTTATCAGACTTAATGTATCGATACCCACGGCTGAAATATCGATACTTTCTCGGAAAACTAAATATCGATATATATATCGCAGGATCGATTAAATTGCACAGCCCTACATTAGACGCACTGAACAGTTGTTTGTGTGCTTTGGGGATGGTGTGGCTGGAAAAGCTCTCTCCAAGAAGCGCCTAACAGGATGGCTATGTGGGTGCATTATACATGCCTATGGACGGGCGGGGAGAGCCCTCCCCACTGGGGTCCGTGCACATTCTACACCGGCTGTGGCTGTGTCAAACAGCCTTATTCAGCAGCGTGAGTGTAGAAGATATATGCATGGTGGCGTCTTGGTCTACGCCAGGCTCCTTCATAAAATGTTATCCCCTGGACATGTCTGGCTCCTTCTCGTCGTCTGTGCTTGCCGAGGCAACGCATGACTGGTGAGAGGGGGGGTGGCTGTGGGTCAGCAGCCCCCCCCCCCGCTGGACATAAAGCACTTGTGTTTTCCCATGCTCCTGAGGGACTCGGGAGACATGGTGCGCAATCAGCCCCATACAGGGCTGGAGGCAGGCTGGGAGAGCCTTCCTCACTATTGTCCATGCCCACTCTACACGGAGTGTGTCTGAGTGTGGGGGACGTGGTGCACTTATGTTTTCCTATGCTCCTGAGGAACCTGGGGAACATGGTGCGCGGTAGGCTCCAGACGGGGTCTCCGCACAGATCTTTTCCATGCACACTCTACACGAAGTAAGCGTGTGTGAGTGTGCCTTATCCAAATTGCGGCCCGACTTCTCTACGGTTACAACCGGATGGGAGGAAGTGGGGATGCAATGGATGTTAGCCAAAAGCCGGTCAGGGACGGTGTGGTGGGTCGATGTTGTTGGATGACAGGGCGTGTATACATCGGGGCTCCGCCCATTGTACTCATAGAGTCCAGTAGAGGGTGGAGCCTGTGTGAAATATAACAGGGGGTTACGTATTGTAACCCTAGTTATATAAGCACAGGCGGAGCCCTCTACCTGGGGGCCCTGTATTTCCTAGTCCGTTCGCTGAAGAGTGGATATTTGAGACTCTATTGGCGAGCGCTTCAACACATGATAGGCTAAGGGGCAGGATAGCTCTAAGCGGATAGTGGGCGGCGGGTGTAGCCGCCTTTATATACTGTGGGCCTGCGCGCACATTCAGGTAGGCTCGCCCCGATTGGCCGGCTACGTTTACGTAAACTCAGTAGGTGAAAGCGTGCACAGCATGATAGAGAGTAGTACCCATAGAGTCCAGTAGAGGGCTCCGCCTGTGCTTATATAATTATATTTTCCTGTTTCGGAATGTGTTCAATACATTACGTTTTTTATTCATTATTAGCACACAATACATAGATTAAGAATAAATGAAACAAATAATACAACATTGACCTAATTGAGCAGACAGATTTTTTTTGCAACCCTGATCTCCTCAGGCAGGTATTTACAACCAGCAGTGATGCCTATGAGGGTCTCAGGGTGTAAGACGGGGCATAGGGTTTATACAAGTTTACAAAGATATCTTAACATACCAGCAATACAATTTAAAATATATTGTTAAAGCAATATCATCTTATTTTCTTCTTACACCTTCAGCGCACACCCTGAACAGTGGGCTTCTTGTTTACATTTTCCTCTGCACACTCAGAGTTAGGACATAAAAACACTCTTTTGCTATTTATTTTCATTTTGCAGCACATTTGCAGCACATTTATATTATAATATATAATTTTGCTTTACATCTTTACTTTTGGTGAGATAACTCAAGTTTAGTTTAATTTACCCTGGCTATGGACTGATTCATTATTAGTTGTTACAAAGCATACACAAGACGGCGGGTAGACAAACCAATATAGACCCCCCATACAAACAATTAGACAAACAAACATGAACTCGCAATAAACACCAGTGCGACAGCTAAGTTCATCCAGCTCAATTTAGTCCGAATTAAGAGGTTTCAGAGGGGGTAAGGAATTATAGATGGGGCACCTTGACTCGCGCGTCCACTCTTGTATACAAGTGCTAAGATCGTGAAGACCGTCCAAAAGCGATAACTAGCTTATCCTCTTGCGACACCACTACTCTATTCTAGTGGCGCTATGAACCCCCGACCAGGAGAACATAGACTTTTTTCCGCTACCCTTTCTCTCCAACAAGAGCACAGTTAACTGTAGTCCTACACGACCAGCCTATACACCCGCCATCGAGTTCATCACAACGATGAAACACAGTTTTGTTCTACGCTTGCTTGCCACTGCCCACTCGTGATCAATTAGCCTGTAATTGTATGTATGCACCCCGGACCGCCACCAGCTGAATCCAGCAATGTAGGGAACGCTTCCAAGCAATGTAGGGAATGTTCCTCCAGCAGAGTAGAGAGCTGTGGCGCATCGGGTGATGCACGCACCTGCCCCGGCCTTGCCAGCAATGTAGAAGACGGTCACAAATAACGAGTGCTTTTAGACCATTTCGTTTTTAATAGAGACGGCGGTGGTGTGAGTATAGACAAAAAGCTGTGACTTTCTTCCTCTCAGCTGCACGGCTGCAGCCACCCAGACACGGGGGAATATTTACACACACACTAAAACACGGCTGCCTCTGCAGCCGTGTTTCCAAAGATAGAAAAAGACAAGAAAAACACCAACACAGACAGATCCTAACAGTACCCCCCCCCCTCAAGGGACAGATTCCAGACGTCCCAAAACAAAACAAAAAGTCCAAAACCCCAAGCAGGGTGGGTGGAGGGGGTCCGGAGGAGGGACGCATCACTAAGCCACCAGGGTGGGTGGAGGGGGTCAGGAGGACGGGACTGAACTGACCGCCCAGGGGCACGGCAGAGGACCAGGAAGGGGTCTCGGGCGGACGGCCCGGGGGCAAGGCAGAGTCCAAAAAGGGGAAGTCGGGCGGACGGCCCGGAGGCAAGGCAGAGTCCAAAAAGGGAAAGTCGGGCGGACGGCCCGGGGGTAAGGCAGAGGACCAGGAAGGGGTCTCGGGCGGACGGCCCGGGGGCAAGGCAGAGTCCAAAAAGGGGGACTCGGGCGGACGGCCCGGGGGCAAGACAGAGTCCAAGGTGGGGACCATGGAGGGGCGAAGGCAGCGGCAGGAAGAGTCAGGGGGCCGGGCCCGAGGGCGAAGGCAACGGCAGGAAAAGTCAGGGGACCGGGCCCGAGGGCGAGGACCGCGGCACTCAGGGGGCCGGGCTCGAGGGTGAAGACCGCGGCTCTCAGGCGGCCGGGCTTGAGGGCGAAGACCGTGGCTCTCAGGGGGCCGGGCTCGAGGGTGAAGACCAGACAGCTCCGGAGGCCGGGCCGGAAGGCGCTGACGGGACAGTGCCGGAGGCCGGGCAGGACCCGGTGTCGGAGCTGGTGGGACAGGCCTCGGCAGGATCCCCCACGGAAGAGGACCATGACACGGGATTTGCAGGATCCCCGGCAGGAGAGCAGTCGGCGGGGCCTCCAACGGCACAGGACATAGGATTGGCAGGACCCCCGGCAGGAGAGTAGACGGCGGGACCTCCAACGAGACAGGACAAAGGGTTGGCAGGACCCCCGGCAGGAGAGTAGTCGGCGGGACCTCCAACAGCACCGGACAAAGGGTTGGCAGGACCCCAGGCAGGAGAGTAGTCGGTGGGACCTCCAACGAGACAGGACAAGGAGCTGGCAGGACCCCCGGCAGGAGAGTAGACGGCGGGACCTCCAACGAGACAGGACAAAGGGTTGGCAGGACCCCAGGCAGGAGAGTAGTCGGTGGGACCTCCAACGAGACAGGACAAGGAGCTGGCAGGACCCCCGGCAGGAGAGTAGACGGCGGGACCTCCAACGAGACAGGACAAAGGGTTGGCAGGACCCCCGGCAGGAGAGTAGTCGGCGGGGCCTCCAACAGCACAGGACAAAGGGTTGGCAGGACCCCCGGCAGGAGAGTAGACGGCGGGACCTCCAACGAGACAGGACAAAGGGTTGGCAGGACCCCCGGCAGGAGAGTAGTCGGCGGGGCCTCCAACGGGACAGGACAATGGGTTGGCAGGACCCCCGGCAGGAGAGTAGACGGCGGGCCCTCCAACGGGACAGGACAATGGGTTGGCAGGACAAAGGGTTGGCAGGACCCCCGGCAGGAGAGTAGTCGGCGGGACCTCCAACGTGACAGGACAAGGAGCTGGCAGGACCCCCGGCAGGAGAGTAGACGGCAGGACCTCCAACGGGACAGACATACGATTGGTAGGACCCCCGGCAGAGGAGTAGTCGACGGGACCTCCAACGGGACAGGACATGGAGTTGGCAGGACCCCCAGCGGAACCTCCAACGGACCAGGACATTGGGTAGGGACTTGAGACGTGACTCGAGAGGAGACTCGAGAGGGGAACTAGAGAGGGGACTAGAGGAGAGACTAGAGGAGGGACTAGAGGAGGGACTAGAGAAGGGAACTCGAGAGGGAACTCGCGAGGGGAACTAGAGAGGGGACTCGAAGAGGGACTAGAGAGAGGACTAGAGGAGGGACTAGAGAGGGGACTAAAGGAGGGACTAGAGGAGGGACTAGAGGAGGGAACTCGAGAGGGAACTGGAGAGGGGACTCGAGAGGGAACTGGAGAGGGGACTCGAGAGGGAACTCGAGAGGGAACTGGAGAGGGGACTCGAGAGGGAACTCGAGAGGGAACTGGAGATGGGACTAGAGAAGTGACCTGAGGAGGGACTAGGGAAAGGACTAGAGAAGGGAACTCGAGAGGGGACTCGAGAGGGGAACTAGAGAGGGGACTCGAAGAGGGACTAGAGGAGGGACTAAAGGAGGGACTAGAGGAGGGAACTCGAGAGGGGACTGGAGAGGGGACTAGAGGAGGGACTAGAGGAGGGACTAGAGAATTGACTAGAGGAGGAACTTGAGTAGGGACTAGAGATGGGACTAGAGGAGGGACTCGGGAAGGGACCAGAGAGGGGACTAGAGAAGTGACTAGAGGAGGGACTTGAGAAGGGACTAGAGATGGAACTCGAGAGGTGACTCGAGAAGAGACTAGAGATGGAACTCGAGAGGTGACTCGAGAGGGGACTTGAGAGGTGACTCGAGAGGGGACTCGAGAAGGAACTTGAGAGGAAACTGGTGAGGGGACTCGAGAGGAATCTCGAGAGGGAACTCGAGAGGAGACTCGAGAGGTGACTTGAGAGGTAACTCGAGCGGGGACTCGAGCGGGGACTCGAGAGATGACTTGAGAGGGAACTCGAGAGGAGACTTGAGAGGGGACTCGAAAGGGGACTCGAGAGATGACTTGAGAGGGAACTCGAGAAGAGACTCGAGATGGGACCTGAGAGGGAACTCGAGAGGAGACTTGAGAGGGAACTCGAGAGGGAACTTGAGAGGGGACTCGAGAGGGGACTTGAGAAGGGTCTTGAGAAGGAACTTGTGTCGGTCGGTACGCCGACAGGACACAGGGAGCTGGCGTCGGCTGGAGAGACAGCAGGAGACGAGGTGCTGGAGTCGGCCGGTACGCCGACAAGACTCGGGGAGCTGGCGTCGGCTGGGGAGCCAGCAGGAGACGAGGTGCTGGAGTCGGCCGGTACGCCGACAGGCCTCGGGGAGCTGGCGTTGGCCGGTACGCCAGTCCTGGAGCCGAAACTGGAGTCGGGACCATGGCTACTGGGGCCGGTACTGAAGCCAGAATCATGGCTGTAAGGTCCGGTTCAGGAGCCGGAAACATGGCTGTAAGGTCCGGTTCTGGAGCCGGAAACATGGCTGTAAGGTCCGTTTCTGGAGCCGGAAACATGGCTGTAAGGTCCGTTTCTGGAGCCGGAAATATGGCTGAATGGGCCGGCTCTGGAGCCGGAATTGAAGCCAGAATCTTGGCTGTAAGGTCCGGTTCTGAAGCCGAATCCATGGCTGCCGGGACCGGTTCTGGAGCAAGGACCATGGCTGCTGGGGCCAGAACTGGGTCTGAAACCATGGCCCTTTGGGCTCGTGCTGCCAACCTGGCCTTGCGACTCCTTCCTTTAGGAGCCGTTTAGAGGCTCCGTGGACCTCCAAAGGTCAGACGACCAGCGAATGGCTCCTGGACTGTAGCAAACACTGGGTGAGAAGCAGGGGCTGACGCCAGACGGACCACACCGATGCGTGTGGTATCAAAACGGGAGTTGGGAGGCCTGGGGCTGTCAGGCAAGGGATAACACACCGTGAGAAAATCCAAAATCCTGCCCGATAAGAATTTAACCAAGCCTGGCTTCTCCATAGTAATCCGGCGTGCCTCTGCCAGAACAGCCTCTCGCTGCTGAACCCTGGACGCTCCCAACCATCGATACGAGCAGTCATCCAAAGCAAAGGAAAACTCCAATAGCTCCTGCTCAAAAGGATCTGCTGGGCCCATATTTTGGTCGGGTTGTAATGTTACGGTGTGTGTAGGAAGCAGGACCCAAATGCAGATTTAAGTGACAAAAATAGTTCCTTTATTTCAAGGCTATATATACGTACAGACAGAACAGGACACTCACCGAAGACACGTCAATACACAAGACAACCCGACAAAGAGAGACAGAAAACCCAGAACTTAAATACACCCAGGACTAATCACATAAACGTGAGGAGGGAGGAGAAAACACAGAGGTACCAGGTGAACACAATCGGGTAATCGGGGAGGGAAACAGACAGAAAGCAAACAGGCAGGAAACGGGGGTGAACACTTTACAAAATAAAACAGGAAACCCAAAGATAGAAAAAGACAAGAAAAACACCAACACAGACAGATCCTAACAGCTGGGTTGGTTAAGAAAAACATGAAAAACATTTGCTTTATTGTATGTTATGCCTCTCTGTTAACATCTGGTTCCAATTTGGTGAAAATCTCATATCCAAAGATACATTGGATAAGGCCAACACAGCCCCCTTCAGAGAAGCTTACATTTTCACTATATTCGGTTAAAAGTTCCAAACATTAAAGGTCCCATGTCATGGCCATTTCTACTGATCATAATTCTATTGTTGAGATATACTAAGATAGATTTATATTGTGCAATTTTCCAAACTCACATTGGTTTCTCATACAGCATCTCTGTAAAGTGTGTGTATTCACCAGGTATTCACTCTCTATCCTAAACGGCTTGTTGGAGCTCCTGCAACCCCCCCCCCCCCTCCTTATGAGCCTAGTGTGCTCTGATTGGTCGGGACCAGAGGTTGCGCTAGACTTTTTCACTGCCCATCATTTTGACGGACAGGATCGTAAAATTTCCGTCAAAATTCAGTATTACCCGTCGGCCTTTACACTCTGGGGGGGAGAGAGAGAACTGTCAACCGGGGGGGGGGGGGGGGAGAGCACGGTCGTGAACTGTCAACGAGGGGCGGGGCGCACGCTTGTGAACTGTTAGCGCCGTGTTATGCATGCCCACTGCACCTCGCGGGAGTGCGCACAGCATAAAGCCAAAACTCACAGACATTTCAATGATTTGTACGGCATAGTTGGGTTTGGAAACGGTATAATTTCCTTTTTGGCAGGCATGCTTAACACCGGAGCCTCGCTGCAGGGAAACTTTGGCGCTGTTCCGAGTTTGTTCTAATCTGTCAAAATGACGGACTGCTTTCAGATTTTTCCGTCATTGTTAAAAAAAATCCGTCATAGACGGAAAATATTCTTTTTATAACGCTGTGAGAATGGGTCTGCGGAGAGCATTTCTCCGCCATCCCAACTCGTCTATTACCAACCAGGGAGCTTTATGCAAGTCAATGGGGCTCCCTGATAGTTGAAAATGTATGCTAAAGGTCCCCCCACTGTGTTTGATAGTGACGCCAAGGGATCCTGGTGTGTGAGGAGCTCCGCGGATTGGTCCATTTTGGTTCCGGGAACCACATGATGTCATGCGGTTCCCGGAAGAAACAAATGGAGAAAGAGAAATCTCCAACGAGGCATATGGGGCAGCATAGACAGGTATTTTCTGTGTTTGAGTTTTACTCGCTACAGGGTGTACTTTGAGGGTTTGTGACTCTGCAGACCGTTTACATGCATAACAACTTTCATAACACACAAGGGGACAGGTAATAACCAGAAAAGCATGACATGGGACCTTTAACCAAATAAAATAGTTTTGCAGAAATGTTTTTGTATACATCCATTCATTTAATAAACTACACATATAATAGTAATGAAAAATGAAAAGACATGGTTGTGCTTTGTTCTACCTCGGGAAGCAGTATGTCGGTATTTCTCTTTGGGGGCATTAGTTCCTCTTCTAGTGTTGTTACTTACTTTGGATATAATACATCCATGCTCTGGACAGGTCCACTGTCAGTCTGCAGGGTGAGGGGGGCGGATTCAGAGAGAAGCCTTGCCGTGAGTGGCTCTGTATAATATGATGCTGTGACATGATTGGCTCTGTCCATTGTGAACTTGCGGCATGATTGGCTTAGTTCCAATCTCACATTGGACAGCGAGTATCATGATTGGATGATATATTGGGGAGTGATGCTGTAAGCTTGAATTGTATTACTTTGTCAGCAGAGGGCGCTGCTCATTCTAAAATATACACAGAATTCCTGAAAAAATGACCCAAATTCTAACCTTATGTACCTAAATGCCAAATGAGTCTTAAATTCTGTTTTCAGGATTTCTTCAACACAGAACGATGTTAAAATAGAGGGTAATTTATTAGGGCGAAGCTATTTCAAAGTCAAGTCCGTCATTATGTTATTGACAAGTGCTACTTTGGTGTAGACCAATTAGTGTTTTTGTGTTTTGTTGTCCTAACTTTAACCCTTTTTAAAAGGGTGTTTTTAGTTAATAGAAGTTTTTTTTCATGTTTTGGTCGCCTAACATTTCATGTTCAGTGTATGGTGTGTCCTTTCTCCATCCTCTTGTGTCATTTCTGATTGCAAAAAAAACAAGATAGTGCAGCAAAATTCACAAAATGTAAAACATGAATTCATAAACAAATGGGTGACATGGTGAATACATCCAACGACATCCAAATCAATATCGTATAGAAGACAGACACCAAAAAGACATTTCGGGGAAGCTGGGTTAATCGGAACATGAGAGTACCCAGGTACAGACAGAGAGAAGGAAGAAGTAAGATGTCCCCCGACAAACTAAGCCTATATCAGCAAAACTAGGGGCTGAATCTAATCAGTCCTAACTATAAGCTTTATCAAAAGGAAGGTCTTAAGCGCACTCTTAAAAACGGATAGGGTGTCTGCCGCCCGAACACAAACTGGAAACGTATCCTATTTGTTAAAATGACACTGAATGTTGGTTTCATACATATTGGTATTTTATTACAATTGTACTGGCATAAACAGTGCATTGGCCAATCATTTACTATTGTTGCAGTCCCTCTATGTGGCCACAGGATGACAGAAAAGAGTCAGTTCCACTGAGGTCAAGTCAAAAACCAACTATACCAAGTCCTCACTATGGTGAACTTCAGAATGCAACATTACATTTAAACAGATTTCTCTCCTTAGTGGTGAAGTCATTTCTAAATGTTTGTTACATTTTGATATTTGTTTTTGCTTTTCAAACAGACACCACATTTGTTCATCTTTAATACATGTTTTTAATCATAATTATTAAAATATATGTTTTTATTTATTTACAAGTCTAAAAAAGTTATGACATATTTAAAAGCAATGTTTTATGTTGTAGCTTTGTCATGTTCTTTGTGACTTTTTTCTAACTTCTTCACATGATGGTTGGCAGAATTGCTGCTTGGTGTTTTGATTTCCAACATGTAGGAATATTGAGGTTACGCTTAAATCTCTGATATCCTGCGGTGGTTTTTAATATATTAATTAACAGAGTTCTTAAATGAGGACCACATTCAGATTTTTTTAAACGTTGTATATTTTATTTAGTACATCAAATAAGTACATATACATAGTAAGACATGCTCTAAATAAGTGTCAGCATTATGAAGTAGGTGAATATATAAAGTGACTGATCCAGAAAAAACAAAACTACTATACAAAAGTGTACATTTGAAAATGAGCAGTTGTAGTTTTATACTTGCCAATCATAATATTATGGTGAAATACATATTTAATTACATTTATGATAATAAATACATCAACTAATGTATATTCCATAGGATTGTTGTTTTTTGCAGACTTACATTAGAGAGAGGGAACTGAACTGAAATAATCTGATAACAGGATACACCCATGTCAACAGTTCTGGCCATATTTTGAACATCTTTGTGTTTTATTTAATCTGCAGGTGGAGATTTGTGGTTAATCATTGTTTTTTGAATGTATTGCACAATATTCTAGGCATATTTGAAATAATTCTCAACAATATAAGCACAAATGAAATATGTATGAATAAGATTTCATTAGAGCTGAAGCAGTTGAGTAACTGATTGATTCAATTGACAGAAAATGGAGGTAATCTCCTTATCTCTGTTTTGTATCACAGTAATCCAAATATCTATGCCTTTTGAACTGTTTGTTTGATTGTACTTCTGTTATCTAACATGACTGTTAGAGTACAGTTTAAGGCGCCCTATTCTGCTCATGTTCAGGTCTTTATTAGTTTAGTGTCTCTACTGAGACATGTCTCCATGCTTTAATGTTCAAAAAGCTCCTTATTTTTCTCATACTGCCTGTGCTGCAGCACCTCTTTTCACCCTCTGTCTGAAACCAGAGCCCAGTCTCTGATTGGTTAGCTGGCTAGCTCTGTTGTGATTGGTCAACCGCTTAGAGCTATCCTGCCCCTTAGCCTATCATGTGTTGAAGCGCTCGCCAATAGAAGCACGAGTGTTAGATAGTGGTGGAACTATGATACAGAAGTAAACAAAGGACTACCATCAAGGTTTTTCAGACGGTGGGGGAGAGAAACTCCCTCTGGAGGGAACACAGGGATTTTAGCCTTTGCAGACCATTTACATGCACAAACACCTATAACACACCACATGAAAGGGAAAACCAACATTTACACGATAAAGATAATCAGCAGGGTGAGAAAAGTGAAAAGGTTAATGAAAATCCTTCAAATACTGAGGAATGCACTTTTAAAATAGCATGACTTTGCAATGTCTGAGCATTCTGGCCAGCTCCTGAAAGCACTACTGTCTCTGTGGTGTACTGCAGGAACGTGGTGGATGTTAGGACCTGGGGGCCTTCTCTCCCAGTGTGTGTGTGTGTGTGTGTGTGTGTGTGTGTGTGTGTGTGTGTGTGTGTGTGTGTGTGTGTGTGTGTGTGTGTGTGTGTGTGTGTGTGTGTGTGTGTGTGTGTGTGTGTGTGTGTGTGTGTGTGTGTGTGCGTGCGTGCGTGCGTGCGTGCGTGCGTGCGTGCGTGCGTGCGTGCGTGTGTGTGTGTGTGCGTGCGTGCGTGCGTGTGTGTGTGTGTGTGTGTGTGTGTGTGTGTGTGTGTGGTGTGTGTGTGTGTGTGTGTGTGTGTGTGTGTGTGTGGTGTGTGTGTGTGTGGTAGGGTGGGGTTGATGACGCATTGAAAAAGAACTCAGATCTTTTTGCTCAACTGGTTTTGTGAACTCTGGCAGTGGGAGTGTCCTCCTGCCTGAATAGCTGCTCTCTCTCTCTCTCTCTCTCTCTCTCTCTCTCTCTCTCTCTCTCTCTCTCTCTCTCTCTCTCTATCTGTGCCTTCAGCTCTCTCGCCCTGCCAGCCTCTCCTGTCTCTCCACAGCATTAGCAGAAGTCACAGTAAGTACTAAAAACTGCTTCTTGTCATGATTGTTACTGTATATTTCAGTCTATATACAGGTCTGATGTGCTTAGTGAACTGCCGGTTTTATGATGTGTGTGTTTATGTTGTTGAGCCGTATTGTGTGTTTGTGCTGAAACCTGACACTGTACCGGAAGGTAAAGGCTTGTTGTGAAGCTTAGAGCTGGAAAATACAGAATAAAATAGGGGGGAAAGAATCCAGTCCTTTCAAAAATGTTGCTTTGGTGAAAACAGACAGGGAGTGGCTGTAAAATGTATTTCAATAAGTTCAGTTATTAACAAAGTAACATGTAAAAAGCAACTAAATCAGACTGTCAGACGGATATGAAGGAAATATTTAGATCTGTTGTTTATACAGATCTACCACAGTGAAAAATACTTCATAGCAAGTAAAAAAATCATGCATTCAACTACTGATTTACAAATTGTAGAAGCAAAATGCACTGAAGCCTTCAAAGTAAATACACAGCATAAATAGTTCAGAACAGCTCCTTGCAAAGTGTTATAATATATATTTTCTCACAACAAGTATTTTATTAAAAGGCAGTTAGTCGATTAAGTTGTAAATTGAAAACTATTTGGATGACAGATTGTTAATTAAGACTTATAAAATAAACATGTTCAAAGGTTTTAAAATTGGAGAATTCTCTGCTTTTCCTGGTCATTTTTAAATAAGTTATTGTAAATTCTTGATTTACACCTTGGTAAACCTAATATTTGACTTCAACATTTACACAAGAACAAGGAATCTGATATTGTTACTTTTTGCTTCACAATATTGCAACCCAGTCTCATGGCATTTCGTGTTCACCAACACGATTTTTAATCTATTGATTCGTGTTCACCAACACGATTTTCCCCTTTTTTTCGTGTTGCACAGCACGATTTTAAAAGCAATGTATTTCTACTACGATTTTAAAAGCAATGTATTTCTACTGGTAATGTGTTTCGTGCCTGCAGCACGTCTTTTTCTCTGGTCGGGTCAATATCAAGCCACAATTATTGCTTTTATTTTAAATCGTATAATTTCGGACTTTTGTTGCCGTCTCTGAGGAAAATAAATGGGATACTGAAATCTGTATTTTTTCAATCTTTTTTTCCTTCTAATTTGTTATTCTTTTCAAAATAACACACTGTTATTTACTTACCAATAACACACAATTATCCTTGCTTTTATTTATTGGTTTGATTCCATAACCTCTGGCTTTTTTGGCGTCCGTCAGGAACTGAATTTCAAAATAAAAATAACCGGAAACAGACGTAGGCCTATAAGGGACATTTCGAGCATCATTGCGATTGTCAACATTTCTGAGTTTAGGATGGCCGAAGACACTACACTACCCATAATCCCCAGCTATCGTTTAGGACTACAGTCCCCGTGATTAATCTTCAAGCTCTGGGATTGGATGTTGGAGTGGCAGTGCGCCAAGGTTACGCCGAGCGTCAAACAGCTGTGTGAAATGGAACGAAACCACGCCAGATTATCCAAAACTGGAATCGAACGCCTCCCCAGAACTACACATGCTGGCTATTGTGTTTCGCAAAATGTTCTATGGGACGTCTCTACTGAACGTTTTCGTTTTTCCCACAATTAGAAGTTGCCAGTATTAAACACATTGGTGTTATCAAATTTAAAACATGTAATTACTAAATGGGTGAAAATCGCTTGTGTCCATAATGGGCAGCATTAATATATAGCATTAATATATACCCACATGACAGCTCATTGATACTTTGTAATTCTACTCCACTATAATTCAGAGGTTAACCTGGTATTTTTACTCCACTACACTTATTTGAGTTACTTTGCAGATTCTGATTAATGATGTGAAATATAAACAACCCTTAAAGCAGACTTTAGTTACACCTGAGTAAAATTCAGGGAAGGTGATTGTCAAGTGCCAACAATCAGGAGAGATATTTGATAGTTGGTGCTTGAGAAGACTAAACATGTATCTGCAATTGACATGAATGGAAACGAGTAATAAAGTATATTCATTACTCGTTATTCTCTACTAATAGTTCATTAAAAACTGTATATTATGGCTATTTTGCACATCCCTTTCAAGATTTCAAGATTTTCAAAGGTTTATTGACATATCATATACACAACTACGGTGTAGTTATGCAATGAATGAAAAACTTGGGTCACAGGTTCCTCAACAGTGCATTACAAGACATCTATCAATATGTGTGTACCTCCACCATTAAACTGTCATATTCTGCAGATTTCTTATTCTATCTACACATAAGAGTATAATTCATATGTATAATATCAGTTAAAATAAGTGCTTCAACATAGTTAACATTGCAGGAAAGCAATATATTAGACGTTAAGTACTTTGTCAGGCTTAATATTTATCTGTAGATACCCCCAACGTCTTTTTCTTATTTAAAAGAAGACCTTAATCAGTTATTTAATGTTTAAATAAAGGTTAATTCGTTTTTCTGTTTTGCACCTCCTATTAATATCTTTGTACATTCTGCACTAAACTGTTTTATTGTAGAGATCACTTATAGTATCTTCTTGATTTTTTATATTCTATATTTCTATCACAGACCTTCTACTTTCCCCCTATGAAAGTATGTACTCTTAATATTTTTTTAATCAAATATAACACGTAAAAACAATAATTCAATAACGTGCTTTAACCACTAGGCGGTGCACACAAGGTACACACAGCCATAATAACTTTTTGTATTATTAGTGTAGGACACTTATGTATGTACAACATCTGAAGATGTGTAGTTTTATTCATGTTTTCACATAATTTTACAGCATATTGCTATACTATTTCAGACTCAGTATTTACATTCTTACATTCAAAATTCAATTCAATTCAAATCAGTAATATCTTTAAAAACTACAAGTCCTTTTATATCAGCTGTGCACCGTTATGGTGTAAATATAACCTATCTATGAATTAGATTAAATCTAAAAGTCAGCCGGATTAGTGTTGATACTGCAAGGAGACGTATTGTGTGAAGATAAATTTAAGATGTTGTTTAATTGTTGATATATTTATGATCCACGTCAAGTATTCAGTTTCGGCGGCATTTCTTCAGTTTTTCCAAAGGTCTTCTCATCAGGGCTCTATAAATAAAGAACTACGGCAGATCTGTAATATGTAATGCAGCCGAACCGTGTATTACAATGCCGTTATGTGATGACTTTCAAAGAGAAAATCAAGAACACTCGGAATTAAGTATTATTTTATTATTTTAAAATGTTTTCCGGATTTCATATAATATAAACACCAAATCCCAGCATGCATTGCGGCTAAAACATCCAATCAGCGAGCTTAAACCATAGCTGAGGATCTTGGGTATTCGCTCAAAATGCCTACGTCTGTTTCCGGTTATTTTTATTTTGAAATTCAGTTCTTGACGGATGCCAAAAAAGCCCGAGATTATGGAATTAAACCAATAAATAAAAGCAAGGATAATTGTGTGTTATTGGTGAGTAAATAACAGTGTGTTATTTTGAAAAGAATAACAAATTAGAAGGAAAAAAAGATTAAAAAAATACAGATTTCAGTATCCTGAGGTTCTGATTTTCCTCACAGACAGAAACAAAAGTCCGAAATTATACGATTTAAAATAAAAGCAATAATTGTGGCTTGATATTGAGTAAGAACATGTTTTTATGAACCACACAGCTTCCGGTCTTCCACGACCCGACCGTAGAAAAAGACGTGCTGCAGGCACGAAACATACTACCAGTAGAAATACATTGATTTTAAAATCGTGCTGTGCAACACGAAAAAAAGGGGAAAATCGTGTTGGTGAACACTAAATGCCATGAGACTGGGTTGAATATTGTGATGGACAGTTTTCTGTTTTACAGAAGAAACTGATTAAAGAACACATAAATGAACATAATACACATGTGGGTTGTATAATCTCAAAAAACACAGGCTGCCTACAGTCTTAAATAATTTTTTCAAAAGCCATAGAATTTTATTTTCTGACTAAAATCTATCAACACAACGGTACATCAGTCTAGTGCTAGAGTTATGTAACAACTCTAGCACTAGATGTTCCGTTGTGTTGATAGATTTTATGCTTTTGTATAAAAATGTATCTATTTCACACAGGTAAGTTCTTGCATCACATCTTTTGTTCATACCTGATGTTTTCCTTTTTTTTGGAACAGACGACAAAATGAATCTCGCGAAAAGACTGATCGGAGGCATCATTGATGTTGTAAGGTGAGCACAAACTGTTTTCAAGGAGGCCTACATCTAAGTGCTAAGCTAGGCTAACCATGTTCTGGGCCTATCGCTGTATCGAGATTGATCTTCTAACGGCTGTTCTCTTTCTCATGTCTTTTTTCTTTCTCCGACAGCAACATCGATCCGGCTCAGTTTGTGCCATCATCACCTGTAAGTACAGACGCCAGGAAATACTGGGTTTAAAACCTGATGAATCAGCAAAAGCTCCTTCTCATGCTAACACATCCTATTTGTCTAAAGTATTTGTTAGTCCTTCTCAAACAAATATATTAACCATAACGTCTCACAGATCATATATCTCATCTGACCCAAATGTATCACTTTTTAAATGTCGACCTGGTCCCATGTTATGCTCCAATCTCTAAAGGTGTGTGTGTGTGTGTGTGTGTGTGTGTGTGTGTGTGTGTGTGTGTGTGTGTGTGTGTGTGTGTGTGTGTGTTGTGTGTGTGTGTATGTGTGTGTGTGTGTGTGTGTGTGTGTGTGTGTGTGTGTGTGTGTGTGTGTGTGTGTGTGTGTGTGTGTGTGTGTGTGTGTGTGTGTGTGTGTGTGTGTGTGTGTGTGTGTGTGTGTGTGTGTGTGTGTGTGTATTTGCAGCCTCCTCAACGCAGACCTCTAAACTTCGCTGAGGCTCACGAGAATGATGAGGAGAAACAGTTTCGGAGAGTTTTCCAACAGCTGGCTGGAGAGGTGAGTCCATAATATTGCTTATGTATGTATTATTATCATTAACGCGTCTTTGGGTTCAAGAAAAGCGCTATAGAAATAAAATATATTATTATTATTATATTCCTGAATGCTCTCCTGTCTGCATACTCTGCATTCTTTGTTTTTAGTTTGAGTTTTTCCTGTAAATCTGTGGTGCCCACCCATTTCATCTCTATCCTCCCAACACACATACGCCTCCATAATGAGTTGGAAAGTAACAGGAACAGGGAGACACAGATATTAACCTCACTCAGATTTCACGTTCTGCTGAAAACTGAAATTTAACCGATGACTTCCTACCGTGAAACACTGTACAGTATATTGTTGCTAATTTCGTCAAGTTATCCGACATTTGTGTAAATTGTCATAATAATGCTGCGTTTCACACAACTCATCACAATTCCAGAGCTCCTTCCAGGTGTTCTACTTATAAACTTCAGTCAAATGCATGTACCTGATCCCCCCCGACTGAAGAAGCAAAAGCCGTATAAGAAATGGACATACTGTAGTCACCAATACATCCACATTTGTTTATTGACAACGTTTTTCAAACTTCGATATGGAAGTTATTTTGTCGATATTTTAAAGACGTTATATTACATGTCATTTATAGCTGATGCTTTTATCCAAAGTGACTTATGAACACTTCAAACCATCGGCATGCCGATGGGAGTATTCTGGAGTATCTAGTATCTAGCCCAAGTACACTTTGGCATGTTGGCAGCAGGGTAAGGGTTACTAGTGAGGATCGAACCACTAGTCTCAGGTCCCGTCCACACGGAGACGAAACGGATTTCGAACCGAAGTCGATTTTAAAAAAGTCTAGCATTAGCAGCTAATGAAAACTCAGTTTTTTACATAAAAATGGAATTATGGATTATCAATACTTTTTTCAAAGTGACACACACTTTGGATTAACCTATGGATTAACCTTCAGCCGCGTTTTTCTCGGTTTTGATCAGAATAACAGCAAAAGGTGAGCATAGCTTTAGATGTTTTGCTACCTCAAGCTATGTCGTGTGATGTCTGTATTTGCTTCCCCTGTCGCGAGTTCTGATACTTATATTTCTAGAATCTGTGGAATCTCAGCTTGTTTGTGCATATCCGATAAGTATATCGATTGATTTATACCTAGAGTGTGTTAGCATTTCAGGGCTCATTTAGACGCTTCTTGTGAGACTTGTGTTTTGTTTCGGTAAACATGGTTCATATCATCAGTTAGCTGAATTTCTTCCTGTTAAATGAGCAGGACACATGATTAGTTTATTACATTTTAAAAAGCCCTGAGTCACAGTTTCGTGAGAAAAAAACAGGTTAAATGGGAATTAAATCATTTTAAGTAATTTTGAGTGTTCCCAAAGCCCCGGTGTTCTGCAGTTTGTGTGGGCCTACTGTACTGTTGCACAGTTTATACTGTAGAAACTATGTCCAGAACAAGGTGTTTGGAAGTTTTGGAAGATTCATAGCTAACCACACTGAAGATTATGGAGGTATTGATCAGTCTTCTCATATTTTTAAGCCTCAATTTAAAAATAACATCACCAGAAGTCATAATTGAAGGGGTCTTTTCTCAATTTACCGGGGAAGCATCCCCCCGGACCCCCCTAGTATTGTTTGATCACCATTTCCACAGCCCCACCTAAAATATTTTCCACCAGCCGCCACTGAAATGATCGTATAGAGCATACACATGAAGCCGCAAGCGTTTAGTCTCCAGACTTACCCACTTTGGGAGCCGTTTTCAAAGTGTATCGGCTCCGAAGCCGCGGCTCCGTTTCGGCTTTGTGTGGACGAACCGTCTATACGATAAAGAACTTTAGCGGATACAACTGAAATCGTCTCCGTGTGGACGGGGTCTCAGATTGGTAGACACCCAATTTGAACAGACTGGCAATTTATGGCCCAAGAAAGGTTTCAAATGATAAACCACGAGGGCTTTCAGAATGGATAGAAAAAGGTCATACATTTATACTAAAGGAAGTAGAAAGGTCAGACTTTGCTTCCAATTTTTGCTTTTCTCAGTCTTGGGAGAGGGGTTGTCGCGGTATCAGATTTTCACTACATGATAATCGTGGTCAAAATATTTCACATAACAACATTATGTCCATCGAACATTTGAAAAAAGTTAAAACAATAATAATATCAGTCAAATGTATATTGAACTTTGCGTATTGTGTCCTTTGTCTCTTTTTTTGGCAAATGAATTACAAAATAATAGTGTTTAATAGAGAGGAGTCCTGGTTATTTGCTTAAAACACATTTCAAATAGCTCACAATTAAATGATAGCTTTTTTTCTATAAATATTTGTTTTCATTAAAGAATCTCTTGGCATTAGTAGTTTTAATAAAGTTAATAAGATGCTTAGAACGAGCGTCCAATGTCAATTTTACATTGCTTTGAAAACCTTGAAAAAGAAAACTGAACTAGCAAAAAAAAAACTGTTGCTGCTTACATTTAGATAGTTTATTAGTCTATCATAGTATTTTGATCTAGCTAGCATTTTTCTATCTGAGGAGTAAGTGTTTTAGTTGGTTCTATTTCGTTTTTGTGTAATTCAATCGTGTCCTTAAAAGTGTGTACATACTTCAAATGTCAATGCAGTGATCTTTGTGGTAACTTTCTACGCCTATTTAACCGGAGGTATGATACATTCTGCCGCACCTTGTTTCAGTTTCTTATTTTGAAATGTATTTGGAAAACAAGTATTGGGAAGTAAATATGTGGAGGCTTTTCTCTGTTTGATTACTCAACTGAATGTTTACCTGATTTGCCTGCTCAGCAAGTTTTAAAGATGTGTCTGTCTGTTTATCAGTGGCTATTTCTCTCTGCTCTTCACCTGATGCTTCATCACCTCACCACACCTGTCTGCATGCTGTCGGCTGCATTCCAAACCCCACCCTCTGCTGTCCCAACCCCTTTGTCTCACTCTGTTCTCGCTCTTACTCCTTTATGCCCGGCAGGTTCTGTAGCTTCTACCTGTCCAATGTACCTTTAGGCAGCCTTCCAATCTTACCTTCAGTTAATATCATTAACAAAATAATAAACTTGACTTTAGTGTTAGGCAAGGCAAGGCAAGTTTATGAATACAACACCTTTCAACACAAGGCAATTCAAAGTGCTTTACAAAAATAAAAAACATTAAGATTACATTATAAAATGGTATTTTAAACAGTGATTGAAAAGCAATTGAATGTCCCCTACATACTCTTCCAGTCTATTTGTAGCTTATAAAATGAAATGGTCCCACAATCTAGTTGGAGATTAGATTAAAATGTGGAAACTCCAGGGGTTGTCCCGAACACTTCTCTTTCCTGTGTTTGCTGTCAGATAACTGCATCTCTGTGCATGCCCACAGAACTGTATGTGCCTTATTAATATAAACCTGGTCGGCCCTGCCCTCCTGGCACGGATAGATCACAGAATGGGCCTACCGGGCAGGCCCAGGAGCCAAAAGTGACTCCATTGGCTTTCATCAACAAAAGGACTCCTTATCCTAATTCCAAACGGACCCGTACACCCTCCCACTGCGTGACGGGGTGAACTCTGCCTATAGTCTCTCTCTCAGCTGAATTAGGCTCTTTCTTTAAGCTGGAGAGTTTAAATACAGTGGCAAGCTTCGGAACAAACTCCCCTCTCCCTGGCAGAAACGGGACCTGTAGTAACTTTTTCTGTAACCGTGATTTAGAAATCAGCATTTCTTGGACAAAAAATAACAATAGTGATAAAACTCAAAAACTTTAGAGGTGTTTCCTTTTTTATAAACCTCCTCATCAAACATGTACCATTTTGTAGACTAGACATGGCTATATACAGTATGATCCTAGCTAAAGATAAAATGACCATGTGATATTGCAAAACAGCTGCAAGTGAGACTCACATTGACTTTGAACAGGGAGCAAAATCCCTATGAAGAGACATAGCGATACAAAAGGAAATGCAAGACAACAACAGATACAGCTACATAAAGAGCAAAACCTTGAGGAGAGCCTGGGTTCTAATCTGAACTACTGTCAGATGCAGTGGCGTTTCTATATGTGCAAAAGTGGTGGGGCACAAAAAACTTAGATGTCTATATAAGCTTCTGCAGTGATGTTCATGGCTGGTGAGGCACTCTTCAGGTTTACAAATATTATATTTTGACCTAAATCAAAATATAATATTATTTTCAAAAGCTTTTTTTGTCTGATGCTTCAATTAATTTTAAACAGACAGTTCAACAGAAGGATACCCAAAAAATGTAATTTTATCATTTAAATATTGAATTGTTCTCTCTTAGTAAGATCCCATTTTCAATACAATTGCAGTCTTACCTTGACTTGAAGATTAAGTCCATTTGCCTATCCCTCTGGACAAAAATCTCTATTACTTTTTTGTAAAAGTCCTCCCTATCTTCTTGTAGTTTCAAAAGTCTATCATAAATCTAATCGATAGATTTATGATTCGAAAATGATAAAAGTAGGGTAGACATGTGGATATTATCCGGCTGAACAAAACGTGCATTTATCTAACAGATACGTTTCCCACAGATCTTATTTGGAGCTATTTTCTAAAATCCTATGGAGAAATCTCATTGCTTTTTTGTGGAGGGAAGCCATGCGCAGCTTACTTCCTGGTTTTAGGACGCGTCTCTCTCCTCCTCTTCACACACCACACTTTTCGCGGCACACGTACTTACAGCCAATCAGCTCTGAATTATGTGAGATGACGTATGGTGGGGATGGCAGCACTATGCCCCTATGGTCATTATTTTTTGCCACACACATTAAATAGGAAAATACTCTGAGCATGCGCAGTGTAGTTTTTATAGTCACCGTTCACTTAGACAGTGAGAGGGAGGGGCATGATCGGGTTTTGTCCCACATGGCTCTAAACAGCTCAATAGGCACACACTGTAGACACTAATTAGAAGAACACAGACTAAAACAGCAATGTACAGACGAATCAGATGATTAAACATGATCTTAAAATATATTTTATATATATTTTTATTTATTTTTTGCATTTTGTTGTGATCATTATTATAATACTTTCTGCTGACACTGTGCCACCTGCCCCTAATGACCAGTCGCCACTGGTCAGATGGATGAAAATAACATACATTTATGTGGGTAAAAACGCTGTCAAAGGCATATGATAGAAGACATTTGCAGGAAAACAACGTTTTACATGAATAGATGATAAACTACTGTCCAATTAGTATTAGTCTAGCTTTGTCTTGTACACACAGCTGTTAAATTATGTAGTCTTTGTTTCTTTTCAGTAAAATTCCAACTAGATCCCACTAATTAATCAGCCCTTATTGTATTGATGAGAGAGAGAGAGAGAGAGAGAGAGAGAGAGAGAGAGAGAGAGAGAGAGAGAGAGAGAGAGAGAGAGAGAGAGAGAGAGAGAGAGAGAGAGAGAGAGAGAGAGAGATATAGAGAGAGAGAGAGAGAGAGATGAGAGAGAGAGAGAGAGAGCTCTTTCTCTGCATTCTTGCCATTGTCTGGCAGGGCGGCACTTAAGCTGAGGGGCGTAGTGTGTTTGCGTGCGTTTATGTATGTGTGTTTTTCTCTGACTCATCAGAGGGGTGTGTGCACCAGTTATTCTAGATCACAGGATTTCAGTGGGTGGATTTTCTAAATCAACAGCAGTAATGAGGCTGATGATGAAGAGGATGAAGACGGCTGTAGTAGTAAAGTAACCCCACCCACCTAGCCTTTTGTTCTTCTTAACTCACAATGCACAACGTTTCACCATTAAATCATAAATACTCGTTACCCAAAGATATCATGAGATTGCATGGCAGTGTTTTGGCAACGGGCAGAAAAGCTAAGAATTAGGAGATGTATGTTTCAGAAGTGAGTCAGAAGCTGGAAAAATATGAAAGGAAACAGCTTGAGTTGGTTTGAGTCACGCTCAGATCTGCTGTGACTCACTCTGGGCTTCCTCTGAGAGAATAAAATCCAAACATGAACACCCTTTCTGTGTGTGTGTGTGTGTGTGTGTGTGTGTGTGTGTGTGTGTGTGTGTGTGTGTGTGTGTGTGTGTGTGTGTGTGTGTTTTAACAGGACATGGAGGTGAGCCCCAAAGAGCTGATGGACATCCTCAACAGAATCATCGGCAAACGTGAGTCTGACTAAGGCCTGACATGTTTTGTTTGGCAATGATAATATATATGGTATTTTAGTTATTATTTATTCCTTATTCTATACTTTGTGTTCTTGCTTTCAGTACTTTGTAGTGTTTCTTACTGATGTAGGTTTTTTGAAGGTTATATCACTTATTGTTTGTTTCAGACGGAGGCCTGAAGACTGACGGTTTCAGCATTGAGTCCTGCAGAAGCATGGTTGCTGTAATGGATGTATCCTTTCACAAAACAAGCGCTAACAGGATACATTACCAATGAGACTGAGGACTACTGCATGTCAGCAATGTTATTAGTATTACCAGCAGCAGGAGCAGTTAGTGGTACTTAGTGATGGGCAATGACCTTGGCATGTCATCAGTATCGGCAGATAAAGGATATACCGTTTTAATCAGACTAGCTAAACAATTTTTGGAAAATATCTAATGTTGTCAATTCACACAACCACAAACACAATAGTATAATGAGTGGTGCTAGTAGAAGTTCAGAACAAATTGTGGAAGTAGAAGCAGCCGTAGCATTATTTCTAGTCCTAGAAATTGTAGTGGGCGCTGTGGCTCTAGAGGCAGACGGTTGTAGATGTTTGTACTCCAATCAGAAGGATCCCCAACCCCTGCAGTCATCATGGCGATGTTTCCTTAGGCAAAATGCTTTCCCAAAAGCAGTGGCGACGCCAGGGTATGGCTGGGGCATTACTGATTGAGATAAATCGGAACCGCGATTCAGTATCCCCATTGGATCTTCAACGTGTACTATCATACGTCACGTTCACAGTGATCCCTTTTTATTTACTACAAGACAAATGTACCGTTTTATTTCATACAGTTCCATTTGGATTGAGACAGGGGAATAATCTAAACCTCACGCGTGGCGTTTCACTGTCAAGGGGAGCGTGTATGTAATTACATTGCAAATACTGACTTGAGCCCCACCACTGCATGGGTTAGCCCTACCATAGATTGCCCAACACAAATACTCTGGCGCCGTCACTGGCCAGAAGTATGGCCAACGTGTGTGAGATAGTGAATGCTGACTTGTATATGTTAAAGTGCAGTTGAGAAGACTGGAAAAGTGCTATATAAATGCAGTCCATATACCATTTAGAAATATAAATGGTAGGAGCAGCTGAAGCAGTAGATGTAGAAGTGTAGTAGTTTACTGTTTGAGTTTGCAGAGTTCTGTTTAAATCAAACAGTATAAACCTGTGACTATGTCAAACTGCTCTGTGTTCTTTGTTGAGAGAGTTTGACCTTTGACCCCGCTCCCTTCAGAGTGACAGCACAGGGAAACTGGGCTTCCACGAGTTCAAATACATGTGGAACAACATCAAGAAATGGCAGGTCAGTTCACCGCAGAGGAAATCTTCTTCCTCTTTATAAGCTAATAATCAGTCTGCTGTTCAACTGGGTTTAGGGTTCGATTCCCAGTCTGTAGAAATACGACGTCACCACACCAACAAGCAAACATTCTGTAAAATAACTCAAAGATGTTGGGTTAAATGTTCGTTGTTTATTTTTTCAGAGTATCTACTTAAAATATGATACTGATGGTTCAGGTACCATCAGCTCTGATGAGCTGCCCAAAGCCTTTACAGCTGCAGGTAAGAAACATACTGTGTGTGTGTGTGTGTGTGTGTGTGTGTGTGTGTGTGTGTGTGTGTGTGTGTGTGTGTGTGTGTGTGTGTGTGTGTGTGTGTGTGTGTGTGTGTGTGTGTGTGTGTGTGTGTGTGTGTGTGTGTGTGTGTGTGTGTGTGTGTGTGTGTGTGTGTGTGTGTGTGTGTGTGTGTGTGTGAGAACATTGTGTATCATGTCAAACTGTGATTGTGCGTTTTCAGGTTTCCCTCTGAATGAGCAGCTCTTTACGTTGATTGTACGTCGCTATAGCGATGAGCATGGCAGCATGGACTTTGACAATTTCATCGGCTGCCTGGTACGGCTGGACGCCATGTGCAGTGAGTCTCCTCCTCCTCCTCCTCCTCCTCCTCCTCCTCCTCCTCCTCCTCCTCCTCCTCCTCCTCCTCCTCCTCCTCCTCCTCCTCACCTCTCTCATCCTCTGTCCTCTGAAGCCTAATATGTTCATAATATCTCATATTTTCGACTTTAAATTATGGTTTTATACAAGAACGCATTATTTTAACCACATTAATTTAGCCATACAAATAACTTTTGAACCTTTAAACTTGTTTTCAATTGAGGCTGTCAGTGCAATAATCAGTGTTCACGTGTTTACATGTTTTCATATGATAAATGAGTGTGTGTGTGTGTGTGTGTGTGTGTGTGTGTGTGTGTGTGTGTGTGTGTGTGTGTGTGTGGTGTGTGTGTGTGTGTGTGTTCTCTCCAGGAGCCTTTAAGACTCTGGATAAGGACAACAGCGGCTGCATCGAACTGGATATTAAGGAGGTAAAACAGTTTAGCTGTGATTCTTTAAATTCATTCACAGAATTTACAAATGTATCTATTTCCATAATAATGAGAGTAAACACAACAACAAAAACAAGGTTATCTTCTGTATTTTCAAATCCTTGTTTTCCTTTATTATTACCTTTTCCACAGTTACCACAACTTTTAACTTTAACAAAAACAGCCACCTGAGTTTGGATTGTTGTTCAGTTCTAGCTTATTTAAGGACAATATTAACGGTAATCAAACGTGTACATCAAAGGATTTCCTTAACAGAAAACGTAGTGGATGAATTTTAGTGGGCATGGGAGGGCATGTTGTTTATTCGCTCTTTGCTGTGACCACACATCTATCAGTGAATCAATATGTTATCCAGTCAGATCTTCTGTTTACAGAGGCCAGGCAGTAACACATTGTCAATGAAGACGAGAAAATACACATTTAAAGTGATTGTTCTATACTTCAGTATTGCTATGTATGGTCACTTTATACATCTATTCCACTACATCTTAGATAGCCTTCCTTATACTTCTTGTTGATTTGAATGTTTGTGATAAACTTAAAGGTGGGGTATGAAACACTTTTTGTTATATTCCATGGAATGCTCTTAACATCCCAATAGCAATGAATATATTAAATGCTTTGACAATAAACACATTAAAATGTTTAATCTGTGGAAGCCGTAGCGCTGTAAAAAGCACGACCAATCATCTGAGCCGGCCCGGCTAAAGTAACTGGATGGCCTACCTGCCTGTCAGCCTTCCATCTGAGCACACACTTATCTCGTGCCCTCATTGGTCATATGCGCGTTCGTGTGTGTTGGAGGAGGGGCTCTGTAAGGAAGTGGCAGATTTGTTCCAGTCGTGTATTTTCAAATTCTAGCGCACTCGAGCTGGTTCCTCCAAAATGACCTACCCCACCTTTAAGGATGCCGTGTTCCTTTATACATTAAGATATTCATTTTTCTTAAGATAAAGTCTTTAAAAAGTCTCTTTTTAGGAGGTAAAAGCATTTTACGGAGAAACTCCAAAAAAAGTGGCTTTTTAGAGAGACGTGTTTCTCACAAAACAGCAACAGGGCTACAAACATATGATGATCGATCAATAGATTAGGATCAATTGCTGCAGAATAAACCACGCAAAAGTAAACAAAAGCAGTTAAATGCAACATAGACATGCAGCAGTCATATTTATCCAAAAACATGATTGTACTCTTTATTTATTGACTAGGTAGTACTTTGTTCTAAACACAAAACTAATGTCTCTAAAAGCAGTGCACGTACAACAAGCAAAGACGCATGCCTTAATGCAAAAGCATTGTTTTATGAAATAGAGAAAACTAAAAAATAACCTTTAAAAAATAACAGCAAAACAATTTAGCCTACATAAGAAAATATTATTATTATTAAAAATAGCACAAATAATTGTAAAACTAAAAAGTTAAAACGATTTAAAATGAATACACATTTTCATAAAAGGGATTAAATATAAAAAGAACTAAAAAAGAACAAAAACAAAACATATAGCTATAAAAATAAATAATTTGTATTTTTTAAAAGCCCAAATATGTGTTAAACTGTGTTGAAAATAAATTAAAGTTCATATTCATATAATTCATAATAAGGGGGATTAAATTAAAAACACCAACATTTACATTTGAATAGAACTGATTTGTTTTGGAATACTTACCACTTACAATACTCGTGTAGTATTTTCACACAGTAGTACTTTATCTACAACTGGAAATGAGGTCAGGAAATGATCTGAGGAGCAGCGCACTAACTCTGCTTCTGTTTCTGTCCCTCAGTGGCTTCAGCTGACCATGTACTCTTAAGGCGACGGAGAGAAGCTGCTCCACAAAACATTACTTTATCTCATCCCGACCCCCTCCCAATCCTCTCACTACACGTGTATGTGTGTGTGCGCGCTTGCTTGTGCAATAGTACCCCGCTGTCTCCATGGGACCAAAGTGTCAGCATAGAGCTCAAGTCAAGAAAAAAACCAAAGTGGGACCAAAGTGGAGCTGAGGCTGACTGTTGCACCGTCCTCCTGCTAGCCTCCCATCGTTACAGTTTTCTATGTATTGTGTTTTACAGCCAATTATAGACGATTATTGTTTTTGAACGGCAACTCAATAAAGTGAAACAACTGACATTCAATTTCTGATGCCACCTGTGATTATTTCTGTTTTCTTGCAAGTTGTGTTTCTTCCTGTTGTGTTCGGGTCAAATCTGACCGATGTACTACTTTCATCAATCATAACTGTTTTGTTTCCCATTCGATTGCATTAAGGCTTTATGATATCCTTCACAGTAGACATTTGAACATATACAATTGCTGATCACCACTTTCATTGAATTCTGGATGATTTAGTCAACTTTGTAACACCATGGTGTTCCCGGTCAAACATGACCGCCATAAAGAAAAGGAATTAGTAACAATCCGGATCAGATAAAACACACACACATACTCTAGATGTGTCCCCCCCCCCTTATGTGCCCAATCCCCCCACATGGATCACACCTGGCACACGCAATACATGTTCAGTGTCTGTTCTTTGTATATTTACTGCAGTTTTTCATGTATACCAGTAGTCTGATACAATATGTACAGTTTGAAAGGGTGTTAAATGACATTTGGTGCTGATTAATGGCTTTTGTGTTAATGTAATAGCAGTTTAAACAGGACCGGTCAAATTTGACCGCGGACACCAAAGTAAGGGGGGGGGGACGAAGACAATAGGAGGGTTAAAACAAATCTGTTATTTTTAATACGGGATGCAATCGTGTCTCATAACAGCACGGTACTTTTTTTGTTTTATTCCAAACAAAAAGGGAAATTCTGATGTTTTACTTTCAATGTGACGGAAAAAGAGCCTCCAGGCAGTGACTGGTTAGAAAATAAAGATGGACTCATTATTAGGATAACAGGTGCCAGCTTATTTTGTATATTGGATTACACCATACATTGATTTTGACTTTGTGGTTTTAATATAGTTGATGGATTTCTTGAAATCTTTTGACCTTAAACTACAGTTTTAGATATTGTAATTGACCTGCTTTTTGGAACAGTCTCCTGCTGGGTCAGAGAAAATAGGCACCTTTGAGATAACGATCTTTAACACTTGGGGGGTATACTACGAAGCAGGATTTTCGCTTAGCTGGCTAAATTCAGGGAAAACTCCGGCTTTCCGGTCCTACGAAGCTGGTTCTCTTTTTAGCAGGCTAGATCTCCATGGTAACTTATGCTTAGCGGCTAACCTGGGGGGTATACTACGAAGCAGGATTTTCATTTAGCAAGATAACTTCTGGGATTTCCGGTACTACGAAGCTGGTTCACTTTTTAGCGGGCTAGATCTCCATGGTAACTTATCCTAGAATATATATAATATATATATATATAATATAATAGAATATGGCTCTGAGTAATCCCAACAGGCCACCTTGTTTATGGTTTGATTCAGTTTTACATTACATTTATTTGATAACTTCAGTTAACTTTGAAGATTCCGAACACTACAAAATATGATCAAGACATATTTTATCATGTATTAGCCTATAGTAGAAAGTAGAAATAGTTTGAGTAGTTTTTAGTAGAAATATCCCTTACAATAAAGGCAGTATAGTATGCCCGTGTGTCATCTCCAATAAATAGCTTCAACCATCCTTTAAACTCAGGGTTTGATTCCCACTCCTTTCTGTACTTTTGTGAATACAGTTTAGACTGTGACATGATGACCTACGTGGATGTTTAGCTTGTCACAGAGAGGCACACACACAGTGGACGAGGTGATTAAGTGACTGAAGCTGTCTCGACGTGGGAGTGTGGCTGTCTCCTCTCTGCTCTGACTGCAGCTGAGCTGCTGCGGGAGGCAACTGTGAGTCTGCGCGCCTGTCAGTACTATGGGAGGGCTGAGGGGCTCACCCCCAGTTTCCACTGGGTCCGTCTGCGCCGCGCTGCGCCGCGCTGCGCCGCGCTGCGCCGCGTCACGGCTGCGCCGCGGTTTTGGTCCGACCTCCTCTAGCGCCATAACCCACCGGACGCTAGTGATGGGAATTCCGATTCCCTTCGGGGACACGAATCTTTTGATTCAGTTCACTTGAAAGATTTGTTCACTGATTCGTTCACTGATTCGTTCACCGGTTCGCGAACGACTTCTGGTGATTTGCACGTTCGCGAACGATTCGTCTTTGTACTTAATTCGTTCAGTGAGTCTTCACTACTGCCGAAGTCCGTACAAGAAGTTTGCTGGCGTAACATTTATGATATTAAAACACATTTTACACTTCACCTTGTTGCCCCATGAATTATGCTCTGGGAATAAGCTACATATTATTTAAGAAATATAATTGGCCATTGTTAAATCTCATAAATGTGTGCCTGACTATACGATGTATTACAGCAGGCGCGTGTGGTGGAATAGCACCCATTGACTAGAGTGGCCGCATTTCTTACGACCGCCGCGGCGCAGACGTAACGCGGCGCAGCGCGCCGCAGACGGACCCGGTGGAAACTGGGGGTCACGGCAGCTCGTTAACTGCAGAACAATACGTGAGTCTCCAAACACCAGAAAAGTCCCTAATAACACCATTACAAGTCGTTAGATCAGTCGTTAGTCGCTTTTGACAAAAATAAGTAGCCGGAGGGTTTGGAAAGCCGCCAAATGTAACGCCAAAGTCGCCAAGTTGGCAACACTGGTCTGTGTCTGGTCTGTGTGTGACTTCTTAAATCGTTTGTTTACGTCCCTCACTTCCGTTTCGCTTCTGATTCGCTAGCTGAACAGCCAATCAGAGTGATTGCTTGGTCCGACTGCCTGACCCGATGCATGGCCGATTCAACATGTCAAAAACTTGTGCCCCACTGGACTTACTTTTCTGTGGTTGACCGTTACTGTGACATCAGTATAGCCACGGAAGATAGTTTGTGTGATTCATTCCCATGCATCAAGGTTATTGTCATGTAGCCTAATTGTTTTTCCTGCACAGTGTAGAGTCTTGTTGTGATGAGAGGGATACAGGTATTTCATTAAAAAAACGTGCTCCCTGGAGAATAGCTACAGAATGTATATCACAATTGAATCGGAGCTGATCACAACTTGTCATGAGTGATCCAGTCATCTCGATGAGCGTTCGGGGCTGTGAATAAACAACTTGTGTTTTACTTTTAGGCTGTCTGAAGGTATGGACAGCTATCAAAGCTACTATACATCACATTAAGAACGATGTACAAATGAAAGTCGGACACAAATATATCATTTAAATGATTTATTCAAGTTTGCAATATTTTGAACAGGCATCCACACAGTCACCTACTTTGTAATGTTCGATACCTCCCTGTAAGCGCCACGATATCCACCTCTCACCCACAACCTCACATACGAGTACTGAATGTGCATCAAAGTGATCTTAGGAAGGCAGATATAGCAAAAGATTAACGTAAACGACAAACGAGGCGATCGACATGTTTATTTCCTGGTAAGTCAACAATGGGTCCTCAATGTACACGCCCCGGTGCTTTACAAAAATGAAAGACATTCAGACAAAGGCATTTAAAAACAGTAAAAGATAATAAAAGAAACATTAAAAGAAAAAATACATGAATAAAAAGTACGTGAATAAAAAGTTACAGTGCCGTTTAAGATATGAATAGTTCACACAGAAGTTCCACACTACTGATGAACACAACGGCTCAGTTTCAATTAAAAGCAGCATACATTCAGGAAGTATGACGCTGTGCTGTCAGTACGCTTCTCCATGTTTGTGATTGGTCGAATGCTCCAGATACCACCCCTTTCATGTGAACGTGCACCTAACTAGATAGGACACGGCTGGCTTGAGCGATCCACTTGATAACCAGCGTCGTAGTACAGTTTAGCGAGAGCGCGTATGTTTTGGATTAGGCCAACCGGCTAACTCAAACATATCCAGGTTAGGTTGAACCAGCTTCGTAGTACAGGCCCCTGTTCCTGCCAAGAAAGGGGACAATAACAATGTGAGACCAAACGTGAGGAAATCAGAATTCAACATTAAGAAAAGGAAGCTTAGAGTAGTTGAACTGGTCCAATCAGTCAACATATAGTCCTTTGATTTTCAGGGTGATGATAAAAACCACCCTGCTTCAGTTCAAGTTCAACACATTATTATGTCATTTAAAGGGGACCTATCATGCAAAATGCACTTTGTGGTGTCTTGTATACATAAATATGTGTCCCCGGTGCGTCGGGGAACTCACGCAGCGTCAGAAAATAAAACCCTCTCTCTTTTCCTCCGTACCCAAATCTTTTAAAAACGGGTGTACAACGATATACAGATTTCCATCCGAACTGACGTCAGCGGACCCACAGAAAGTTGCTATCAGAAACAATGCCTGACGTGTTTTGGACGTCTTTGTTTACATTAGCAAGCCTCGCTAACACTCAGAGCTAACCTGTACTGAAGAGCACATGTGTTTAAAAAGCAGGAAATAAAGAAAGGAACTCACTTTGTGATAAACCTGCAAGAGAAAAAGCATTTGAGCTCCATACTGGTTCAGAAATAATCCTTGACGTGGTTTAAACAGGATAGCGTTTTATCACAGCAGAATTTAACTTTATCTCCGGTAGAATTCTGATCAGGCATTAGCTCCGCCTCCTCTTTTTTTATTTTCAAGCTAAGGACCCAAAATCTGCATTTCTCTAACAGGGCTGCAAAAGAGGGGTATGAGCAGTATGAGGCATGGATACAATGGGTGAACTGTTTGGTATTTTAAGCAAAAAACTTCACAGACATGTTTTGTATAGGTATGGCCCTACAATATATTTTTCAAATATAGCATGATAGGTCCACTTTAATTAAAATAGCAGTCATTTAAAAAAATATGATTTGAATGTGACGTCATAGCTTTTTTTATATATCTAAAACATAGAGCTGACATCTGTATTTCTATAGAGGGATACAGAAGTGTGAATTCAAGTGTGGATTTAAATAGCAAATATTATTATTTGTATTTATTATCATAGCTAAAATATTCGTTTTGGAAAGATGTGGGGCGGGCGGGGCCGACATGTAGGATGTGTTCGTGTGTGTGCGTGTGCGTGTGTGTGTGTGTGTGTGTGTGTGTGTGTGTGTGTGTGCGTGCGTGCGTGCGTGCGTGCGTGTGTGTGTGTGTGTGAAGCAGGAGGAGCAACAGGTTTCCATCTGCTTTAGTGCGCAACATAAACTCAGAGAGGATCTGAGGAAGAGCAGATGAGAGGTAGGGAGCTGATACATTTATTTTTATTTTGTCGAACGTCTGAGCAGATTTAAATTACATAAAATAAAAACAAATGAAGATGTCATTGGAGTTACTGAACCCGCCTTCAGCTTCACTCTAAATCAAAACAAGGTGATGATTTGATCAAAGTAGTCCGTTTTTATTTGTAAGTGGAATTTATAAAGAAGCGGCAAATTGCTTAACTACAGTTTAATTGACAAGCAAAATGTAAAATAACTTTGAATGAGTAGGGTGAGTCTGGTGGTTCAGAATAACCCCCCCTGTAGCTGTCCTGCTAAGTAAAGGCTAACTGGATTTAAGATGAGTTTAAATACCAGAGATCAGCATAAATGAATGATTACATGTCTGGTTTTAAAAGCTACAAAAGCGTCTGTCTCTGAGTGCAAACAGAACAGTGAGTTATTTGAATTAAGCATCTGCATGTAGAATGCAGATGTTTAAAGTGTCAAATATACAGTAAATGTATATTTGTGAAGTCTACAGGTGACATCACAGAGACCAGCTGCTCATTGTTTACTCACAAACATGACTGTTGACTTTGTGCCTCCATGCTTCCTGACAGGTAACATGGTGTGATTTCAATGTACAGCTTTGCGTTATTTACTTTTTAATTATTTCTTAATGAAAATTGGAAAGAATGATGAGAGAAATTTAAAAACCTACAACACGCCTCACCTGACAGCTCCATGTCAGACTTTCCATGATGTTTCGTTGCTTTGTATTATTATTTTTATATTGAACAATTACTATGCCATCCACTATTTAGTCTCTATGCTGTTTGTGTGATTCCAGTTTGCACCAAAGAAAATCATCAGGGTCTTTCTTCTTCTCTTCTCTGCTGCCCCTCCTTCCTCTTCTTTATTCCAGCAGGTGGTGATTAGTGGTCAGGCCTAATTATGATGCTCAAGCTTGATAACACAATGTCTGAAAAGAAGTGTCTGTGTGTGGTTGAGTGTGTGTGGTTGTGTGCGTGTGGTTGTATATGTGTGTGTGTGTGTGTGTGTGTGTGTGTGTGTGTGTGTGTATGTGTGTGTGTGTGTGTATGTGTGTGTGTGTGTGTGTGTGTGTGTGTGTGTGTGTGTGAGAGGTTGTGAGATGATCTTCCTCTTATCTACAGAATAGGTTTTGTAGTTTTGACAGCAATATGCCTTTAACTCTTTATTGGCCGGACTCTAAGTAAACAGCCTGTTGTAGTGTGACTGTAGACACAGTCAAATTGGAATTGACTCCATTTCCATCATAAATGTGTTTTGGTAAATATAAAAAAAGACCTACATAACAGTTAAATGAAAATGTCCTTAAAGAATTATTAATTATAAATAGTATTTTAAATTATTTCTCTCATGTAAAACACTCACAAGTTTGTAAAATTGTCTTTATTTAATTGTCAAGAAGTCATATTATGTGACCCCCCATAAACTTATTAAATATATTTGCATACATTTCCATGACAGAAATATAGACATTGAATACAGGCAAGGTATTTGCAGAGGGTGTTTTGGACATCTCTTTGTATCCCTCCATAACTAAGGCAATCATGTCAACAGCCATATACAAAAAAAATATAATACTGATTAAATCAATTGAATTACATTTGAAGGCACTGTTTTTATGTACATGGACCCTTGTCTGTCCGTCAGCTCGTCTCTCTGGTCGATTCTGTTGGCAGTCATTATAAATGAACATGGTGTTACTCTGCTCTCCAGGTGCCAAAACCTGATGCTGCAGCCTTTTCTGGTAACACAGACACACAACCAACATGGCGTCAGACCCACCCATCTTAACAGAGCAGCAGGAGCTGCACAGGAGAGCCAATCAGGTCACAGATGAGGTGAGGAATGTTTTTTTTCTCTTGCACATAAAAAAGGCTTCCTTCAACGAGTTGTCAACAATTAAAAACTCACATCACAGAAAATGTCCCATTCATTTTGATATATCTTTGGATACAGTGTTACCGTCATTGGACGCCCTTTTTCAGCTCGTCCAAAAAAAAAAGATTTATCCGAGAGAAGATCGACAATTTATATCGTTTAAATGACAAAAAGGAAAAAGGAAAATGACATCCCTCTGTTGGAGGGGCAAAGGAGGCTGGTGGGATTTTTTTCGCCGCCAGCAAAGCCGGTTCCTGTGACGGAAAAAAGTGTACTGCCAGCGAGCCTTGCCGTTGGCTCTCAGCCCGAGCCTGAGTTGCCGCCATCCTATTCTCCGCCAGCATCCCCCGCCCGTGCAGGTGCCCCGGAGCCGGAGTTGTCGTCATCTAGCCTCCCACCCCATCCAGAGCCTACGCCATCCGACAATGTCACTTCTACACCCGTAAGCCACGAAGAGAAACCGGTCAGCCACAACAAAAATAAGTTTGTCGGAACCTGGAAAATGAAGTTCCCGTGATTGTGCTATAACGAACAAAGTGATCAAATGTATTGCACACTATGTGTAAGGGAAAAAAGCACAACGTGTTCACCGTGGGGACGTCCAACTTCAGGGTGAAGACTATGGAGATGCACATAAAGGGGGTGGATCACAAAGCAGTGCTAGATGCACAGCATTTACGAAAAAACAACGTTCAAGTTGCCATTAATCGAATGGTCTGTGCCAGATCAAAGGCGGTAATTGCGGCCATGAGGAACGTGTATTACCTGGCAAAAGAACTGTTGCCGACACACAAATACAAAAGCTTGAATGAACTGTGCATTCTGCAGGGATGTGAAACCTTGGCAGAACTGCGCGTTTCAGAGAACGCCCTCACAACGACATAGTGCAGGACATGTAGTGCGCCATAAACAATGTGCTAAAGGAGGATTTAATTGCAAAGTTAAATAACTCAACATTCAAGGGGCTCATGACTGACGAGTCCATGGACATTTTGGTGGAAAGCTTCTTTGCACATATGTTAACCTAATAAATGACGGTGACTTAGAAACCCACTACTTGTGCAACACAAAGATACTGCATGCGACGCTGCTACCGTAACGCAAACCATTAAGGAGCAGTTGCAAAATTACAACATCGACCTGAACGACGTAACTGGCGTCCGTACAGATGGGGCAGCGGTTATGACTGGAAGAGAAAATGGGGTCGTGGCGCGTTTAAAAAGGGAAAACCCAACCATCGGTGGCACACACTGCGCTGCACATAAGCTAAACTTGTGTGCCCAGCAGGCTGCTGCGGCGATACCATCCCTCCAGCGCTACGAGAGGACGGTGGGCAGCATCTATGGATACTTCTCCAACAGCAGCTCTCGGCAAGCACGGCTTAAAGAAATGCATATCATCCTGGACACTGATGACGTGAAGCTCAAGTCAATCCATGCCGTCCGCTGGCTGAGCTTCGGTGAGGCCAATGTTGCTCTACACAGAACAATGCGCGCTGTAGCGGAGGTGTTTCAGCAGGACGCTGTATTAATGCATGACACGATGGCCGAAACACTAGCAAAGGCAATGCTAACATATGAGTTTATCGCCATCAACAGTCTGCTGTGCGACATATTGGGGACCATAGCGTGCCTGAGCAAGGCATTCCAGCTAAAGTCCCTTTCCTTCGCAAATGTTCAGCCTGCTGTAACCTCAACGATCAACGCGCTGCGAGCCATGCAGATTGGAGATGAAGGCGGCCCAAAATTCCAAGAATTCCTGGCCAACATTGCGGAGAACAACGGCGAGACGTATATTAAGGGAGAAAAGATAAAGGCCACCAGGGCGATGCGACAGGCCGTGGATGGTGTAAGGCAGCGCTTCCTCGACACCCTCATCCAGAATATTGAAGATCGTTTCACCGACATCGGCCTCTTTCCCGCTTTTCGCATCTTTGACCCACGGTGTCTGCCATGGGACAACATGACGCGATGAGCTGCGGACCATCCTGGATCACTTGTGCCCAGCGGGACGGGAACCTATCGTTGACACGGACACCTGCAGCACAGAGTGGCCACCTTTTAAGGAGCTGGTCCATGCAAACTACAGCAACAATTCCTTCCAGGAGTTGGTGAAGATCATGGCTACACAACATGCTGGCTTCCTACCTGAAACCACAAAGCTCCTGGCTGCAATCTCGGTCATTCCAATGAGCACGGTGCCGTGCGGACGTGGATTCTGCATTCAAAATCGCATAAAGACCAAGGGCAGGGCAAGAATAAAAGCAGAACATCTCGACTGAATCTGCATTGAAGGACCACCCATTGAACAGTTTGACTTCTACAAAGCCCTGGAAAAGTTTTGAGTGGAAAAATACCGCCGCATTTACCAAGGACCATGCAAGGAGCGGTGTCCCTGCCGGCAGCGGTGATTTGATACAGGTACATTATGTATCATGTAACAAACGTTACGTTACTATTGTCTATTGTGTGTGTAAAGAGACAGTATATAAAAGTAACGGTGCAATTCAAAATTGTGTGTGTGTGCATATATACGTAAAGCGATAGTATTTATAAAGCGATAGTATATCTCTTCTCTTCCCCCTCCCCTAGCTATTGAATAAAGTGACTTAAATGTGTAACAAATATTTCTTTCATCACACATATAAACCTTTTAACGTCTCAGCCCACACAACAAACACAACAGTATAACGGGTGTTACAGTGCTACTGATGTGCTTGGCCTTAGGGGAGTGGCCCTTTAAGGACACCTGGCTCACTTGGTTACCATAGAGTCAACTGGTCTCCCAGTGCCACCATCTGCAAAGAACCATCAGGAATTGATGAGCTCATATACTCATTGTGGGGAGGTGCTAATCACACACACACACACACACACACACACACACACACACACACACACACACACACACACACACACACACACACACACACACACACACACACACACACACACACACACACACACACACACACACACACACACACACACACACACACACACACACACACACACACACACACACACACACACACACACCAGCAGGTCAAGCCGTTTGTCACCTTATCCTTACCCTGGGTGGGGAAGTCCCCAGGGATGCACATGATATTTACAGAGTACAAACACACACACTCACAGACACGCAGCAAGTAGTGATGCAACTGGAGAGAGAATTTCTGCTTATGGTAGTAGCCTACAGTGTAAACGCAGGTCCTT
>NW_022990693.1:2791369-2871582 GCF_902827175.1 Gymnodraco acuticeps
AGGAGAGAGAGAGAGAGAGTATCAGAGAGAGAGAGAGAGAGAGAGAGAGAGTGTGTGAGAGAGAGAGAGTGTCCATCCATCCATCCATCTTCTCCCGCTTATCCGTGGTCGGGTCGCGGGGGTAGCAGTTCCAGCAGAGAGCCCCAAACTTTATTTTCCCTGGCGACATCAACCAGCTCTGACTGGGGGATCCCAAGGCGCTCCCAGGCCAGCGAAGAGATATAATCCCTCCACCTGGTCCTAGGTCTACCTCTTGGTCTCTTCCCAGCTGGACGTGCCTGGAACACCTCCCTAGGGAGGCGCCCAGGTGGCATCCTAACTAGGTGCCCGAACCACCTCAACTGGCTCCTTTCGACGCGAAGGAGGAGCGGCTCAACTCCGAGTCCCTCCCTGATGACCGAACTTCTCACCTTATCCCTAAGGGAGACACCAGCCACCCTGCGGAGAAAACCCATCTCGGCCGCTTGTATCCGCGATCTCGTTCTTTCGGTCATGAAAGAGAGTGTGTGTGTGGTAATTGTTACAGCTCAAATGCATTGCAATAACTTCCATGTTAAAAAAATACTTTAAAAAGCTGAATATTTGAAAAAAAGTATAACATATTTTGAAACAATTGAAAGTTCCCCATCATGTGTTGAAAAGGCTGAATAGTTTGATATTTGAATGGTTGCTGCAGCTGACATTAGGCTGAAGGAGTTAAATAAAGATATAAAATGTAAGTAGTAGTGAATGAATGTTTACAAACACCTGTGTGTGTTAACCATAGACTGTATATATAAATGGACGTAGGGTCCGTGACGTCACCCATAGGATTCTGCAGAGTTGCCGTGAAGCCCTTAGTAGGCGGAGTCGGCCACTAACGGCTCGACGGTGTCGTCAGAGTCTAACTCCCGCCTTCTCCAAATAAGGGCAAAGAGGCGGAGCCGAGGCGGGAGAGGGCGGGACCTGCTGCCAACGAGCGTGACGTTCGAGTCCTAGCTCAGGCTAAGAAGCTAAGCTAACATGCTCTCAGTATCAATCGAATGTAACATGATTAATGAAAGTAGTAAATCGGTCAGATTTGACCCGAAGACAACAGGAGGGTTAATGCCATATTCACTTAGTAACGCATGAACAACTTTTACAAATATTTCTATATAGTCTGTGTTGGTAAATGTCATCTAGGTTGCACATTTCCTGCTGAAATACATGCATACCAAGTCACTGCGTGGCACTTTGGTTTTGATAAAACAGTGTAGTTCCACTATATAAACGTTACATTCATAATCAAACGAGACAATCTGCAAGATAATTAGCTATTTGGTATTATTCTTAATGCTTGTCATTCACACGTTAATAAAATAAAATAAGTACCGATACATAGCAGAATAATTGTGGCGGTGTTCAGCTTAATAAGCCTTGCTCAACATCATTTATTTAGCTAATACTACAGCGGGCTGCAGGCGAACCAAGTCCGCGTTACGATGCATTCCTTGATCTCCAGTTATAACGCCGGACTCCGCCGCTGGCCGAAGCTAACGGAGCCCCAGGGTGCTAGCTACGGCCGCCGGGACGCGCTAGCGAGCTAGCACCCTGCAGCCCCGTTAGCTTCGGTGGCGTGGACTCCGGCGGCCCACCCCTTTTAACATTTGCTCCCGTTTAGCATTATGGGCATCATAGCCATATAGTATAAAAGTCTTACCCAAGGCTGAATCATAAACTAAACTGTATATATGTATAAAGGGTTACTTAGCTGGCTAATAAGCTACATAACAGGCTAAGCTAACAAGCACACAAACACCTGCTAACGGGGTTAACATGTATAATATTATCATTTTACTCACCGAAAAAAGCTGAAAGTAGACTTCTTGGAAGATCTGTTAGTACATTCAAGCGCACAGCACGACATTTTAATTATCTGGTATTTGTAACAATATTCCCTAACAGGCACGATCACCACGAACACAGCTAAAGGATCAAGTACAGTAACTACAACTAACTAACGTTGTAGCCTCTATGGTTGTAGCCTAGCAGATTGGACAAGTTGCTGTTAGCTGACAGTGAGGCACGTATCTGTCAATCAAAGTGACAACGCCCTAATGTATGCACAAACTTTAAGACCTAATATAAATATAAAGGGTCGCGTTAGAAAACAATTCACTCACAGATCCATAATCATGAAGGTGGAATCTAACTATATCGATAATAAAATGTATGGAGCCAGGGATAGAAACATGTTTTTTTCTGCTGTAAAATTGGGCATTTTAACATGGGGGTCTATGGAAATTGCTCCTTTCTGCAGCCATCGCCTATCGGCCAATATATGAACTGCAGTGTGTGGCACTTCCGTATTGGCTTCCCGGCTCTACCCCACAGTTTGCCGCTTGGTGTAAACCCAGAGATCAAAGGTTACCATGGTGACGAGTTATGACGATTTACCAACTGCAGAACTGAGTCCCATTAAGAATGCATTGAGGAGTATATCTGACAATTTTGCCACCTGTTCAAAAACTATGGCTCCGATCAAAAAAATGACCAGACCGTGAGCATCAGGGAACCCCAATGATATATGATCATATATCATATATGATCATATGATCGATATATGTTGTTTTTTGGGGTTTTGTGTGGTAAATATGAAGATGAGAGCAGTTTGTCTAAAGCAGGGGTGTCAAACTCAAGGCCCGGGGGCCAAATCCGGCCCGCCACCTCATTGTATGTGGCCCGCAAGAGCTTGCAAAGAATATAATACGTTTATTACATTGTGCATTATATTCAGTGGCGGCACCAGGGTATGGCTGGGGTAGGCTACAGCCATACCAAGAAATGGCTTAGCCCTACCATGAAAAAGTATGTTAAAGTAAACATGTTGAGAACACGGATTGCGAAAATCTACCGGTCGTGTTCACAACACACAAACTGATCCTGCTGTAACAACAAGTGCACGTTACTGACGCAATATGGTTGAGACCATTCGGGCTTATGCTAGAGGGGTGCAAGGAATAGTCTAAGTAGTGGGGGAGTTATATACACTAAAGGTGTGAAAATTCTCTCGTGTTATAATATCAGCGCAGCCGCGGTCAGATCAAAATGCCTCCGAATGCAATTTGACTAGACCTACAGCCAATCAGAGCAACGAAACGTTGGGTCTGCTGCGTCATGCATTACTGATACGTCACGTTCACAGTGAAAAGTCCCCAAACCCGCGCCGAGTAAATTGCCGACAGACAGCAGAATTTCTAGGATTAATTGTATATTTCGGATGGATAGATTTGTTCTTAAACGCCCTCGCATTGAGGTACAAGTCGAACAGGTGCCAGAGTCACACGACCCACCCGAAGAGTGAATAGTGAGTTTTGAATATATTTTGTAATATGTATGACAATAGAGACACAGGCCACCTGTGTGCTGTGTCTGTTTCTCTCTGTTTACCTGTGTCTGTGTCTCTCTCTCTGTCTCTCTCCCTCACTCTCCCGGCCCGTCTACACTACAGGCGTCAAAACATGCTTTCAACGCTTCGCCCATTCATTTGAATGGGGTGACGTAGGATATTTTCAAACTTCGCCGAACTGCATTGTGGGTAGCATGGCAAGGCGTTGCAAGCATCGCGAGCGTCTATCGGCGTCAAAAGTTGAACAATGTTCAACTTTTGAGGCTCGATGCTTGCTCGAAGCTGGCGTCAGCCAATGAAATCCTGTGTATTCAAATCTGCCAGTACAAGCGCTAGCCAATCAAACCGCGTGTATGCTGGGAGAGACTACGCAGGTCATTTCCTCATATTCAATAAATGGAGGGAAAATTCATTATAGCGGTAGTGAATCACCCGGTGCTGTATGATCAGTCTCTGTTTATCTACCGGGATACAAACCAGAGGAGCGAGGCATGGAGGGAGGTGGCAGAGACAGTGGGTGAAACTGGTAGGTTTTCGCCTGTTTGGGGATTTATATCCAGTTTACTTCGTTTTAACATTGCTATTGCTTTGTATGTCGGGGGCGGGAGATTCATGTGATTGGTTGTTGGTCGCGTTGCTCGCAAAAAATCGCCAAGCCTCAGACACGCCCAGCTTCGAGCTTTTTCGACGCCTGTAGTGTAGACGGGCCGTCCCTCTCTCTCTCCCTCTCCGTGTCAATTCTATATGCCAACTTTTCTTGTTTCTGCCGCTGCGTAGCATGTTGTAACAACGTGGAATTAGCAGAATAGGCTATTGTATTGTTTAACTCACACCTGTTGCTCTCGATGTAATTTAGCTGATAAAAGGAGACTACTAAAAGCCTCACGCGTGGCGTTTCACTGTCAAGGGGTGCGATATAGCGTGTATGTAATTCCATTACAAATACTGACTTGAGCCCCACCACTGTATGGGTTAGCCCTACCATAGATTACCCAACAAAAATACTCTGGCGCCGCCACTGATTATATTATATATATTTTATCTATGTATATTTATATAGTCTTAAAGTTACCACCGGCCCTTTGAGTGCAACCATAATTCTAATGTGGCCCGCGATGTAATTGAGTTTGACACCCCTAGTATAAAGTGTACTTCTCTCTGTTCTGAAGAAAGATCCGGAGAATCAATTGAGATGAAGGTGAACTTTTTGTCTCTTCATGCTCTCAAGAGGCATTTTGTTTAATATTTGTTCTTAATTATTTATTTTTTTCAACCTTGGAGAGGTTTTCTTACGTTTTTCATGAAAAAATATGTCTGAGGAGTGTAGGGTTTGGGAATTATTGCAAGTTTAAAACATTTTTGGGGGAGAATTTCAAGCACTCCTGCACTCTGTTTTGAGATCAAAGCACTCTAGAGTTAACGAGCTGCTCCATCCACTCTAATGTTAAAATCTGAAAAAGGCCTCTCTACCAAGCTCCAAACTAAGTTAAATATCTCAAAAAGTTTAAAAAATACAAGAATCTTTTATACAAGTTTTATAGCTGAAGGTATTGTAATCATTTGAAAGTTGGAATGAAGTGTCTAGCTGAAATTATGTGGAAGGAGAAGCATTTGGCGCAAAGTGTAGGAAAAGTGGATTTGAAGGCATCTCCCATTGACTTCAATGTTAAAAAAAGAGTTTAAAAAGCTGAATATTTCAAAAAGTATGAAATATTTTGAAAAGGTTGAAGGTTTCCCATCGATTCCTGAACAGGCTGAATAGTTTAATATTTGAATGTTTCTGTAGCTGAAAATAAGCTGAAGTTATGGAGTGCCAAAGTATTGGCTGAAACTAGAAAATGCATTTCCTGCAGAAAATGCGTGCGAATGCTGTAAACTGTGAACATTTATGGCTGAATTTAGCTGAAAATGCAGAAAAAGCTGAATATGTTATTAGCTGAATGGTAGCTGCTTTTAGCTACAAAAATGCAGAAAAAGCTTAATATTGAAAAGAAAAGGTTTAAAAAAGGTATAAACAACAACATGTATAGCCTTGATGTCCTGAAATAGCTGAATAATGTAATAGTTGAATGGTTTCTGCAGCTGAAAATAGGCTGAAGGAGTTAAATATCAGTGGATTTTGTGGCTACAGTTCAGGCTAATACGCTACCAAAGGTGGAATAAGTACTCAGATATTGTACTTAAGTAAAAGTATAAGTACTCAGATCTTGTAGTGAAAGTATAAGTACTCAGATCTTGTACTTGAGTACAAGTATAAGTACTCAGATCTTGTACTTGAGTAAAAGTAGAAGTACTCAGATCTTGTACTTGAGTAAAAGTAGAAGTACCAGAGTGTAGGTCTGTTACAGTAAAAGTCCTGCATTCAAAATGTTCCTCAAGTAAAAGTAGAAAAGTGTTATCATAAAAATATAGTTAAAGTAGCGAAAGTAAAAGAATAATATGATATGTTTTATAATGATTGATCATTAAAGTGTTTTCAAAGCTGGTAAAGGTGCAGCTAGTTTGAATGACTTTGTATTCTGCAGGGTAGCTGGTGAATTTACTCCAGGTGGAACTAAAGTCTGATTTAACACTTGATTAGATTTCACATCATTCATCCAGATCTGTAAAGTAACTAAAGGTATTAAATACATGTAGTGGAGGAAAAGTACACCATTCACCTCTGACTTATGTTTACTGCCAACCTAAAAGTACCTCGATAATAGTAATCAATAATGTATTGAAAAGTTATTTGGCTGATTGTTTTATATTGGCTCAGCCAGGTTATATGGGATGCCCAGTTTACGTACAGATCACTAATTTTGAAATATTAAACTTAGTTTTATTTTCTTTAATTTGTCATCCTTATGTAGAATGCTATCACGAAACACACATTTGGTTGTTTATAGCAGTGGTTCCCAAACGGTGTGCCGTGAGGCAAGTCCGGGTGTGCCGTGGGATTTTGTGACAACCATACGTTATTATTGCAATATACAACTACACACAAATAATTATTGAATTTACTATATCAGTACTTTGTAGGTTTATATGTACGTAATCTGCGCGTCTTGCGCATCCACATCTCCACGTGCAGTGCTGCATAAACATGGCTGAGTCAGCGATAACTTTCGAGGGGTGGAGTTATGCCCATTATTTTGAGTTCGTCCGAAGAATAGACAGGAATGTGACGGTGAGGTGCAAACTGTGTCCAGGCCAGAAGCTGTTATCCACTGCTGTAAACACCACGTGGTCAAACCTCAACAAAGACCTGCAAAGAACACATGCTAAGGTGAAGCTACCGCACAGCTATTTGTTGTTTGTTTATATCACGTAGTCTGTTCTTCTTCTCTGTCTTCTTCTTCTGTTGTTGCCTGTTTTGAATGACAAATACACACTACCGCCGCCTGCTGGTAAGGAGAGTTATTGCCACTCACGCATGCGCAGTTCGTACGTGCTCGGCGAGTATAGTAACGAATTACTTTATGTAGATAGTTACGAAGTAGTGTAATATATTACTTTTTTTAAAGTAATATGTAATCAGAACAACAGGAGGTCACGGCTCTCTGTTGAACAGGACTTGCGAGTGGCCCTCCCCTCAGCGCCCCGACATGCACATGTATCTCACTAATTTGTAAGTCGGCAAAAATATTTACAATAGCACATGTTTCAATGCTGATTGCTGAAATGTTACATTTATAATTTGTAGTTCAGGACCATGGACAATGCAGCTTCCTTGCATTGACAGTTCTCTGTGCTGAATTTCTGCTGAGTTTCCTTTGACTCATTTTTGATTTTGTGACCTGTCTGGTTTAAATGAGTGTTGCTGCTTTGATGAAGCCTAATTTGATAAAGTTTCAAATTAATTTCTGAAATATTTCGCTAATAAATATTTCATGAGTAATATAGTTGTCTTTGTCACATTTTATTTTGCATTAGTAAATAATTATGCACATTTACAGATATTTTACATGATATGAGTGATAACACGTGTTATAAGGGCTATTTTGCACAATAGGTGTGCCTTGAGATTTTTATTTGTCCTTTGGTGTGCCTTGGGCACAAAAAGTTTGGGAACCACTGGTTTATAGCATAAAGAACATCTGATTTAATGTGAGGTAGGGAAATAATCATTTGAGTATAAGTATGTGTATATAAATATGTAATTTACAACAGCTGTAAGATGCTTGAAAAGCTTGAAAATGCACCTTGAAAATGCTTGAAAAGTCCTTGAATTTGACTTTGGAAAAGGTGTAAGAACCCTGAATATTTATTATAGGCTACTGTATTGGTGCCGGTGCGTTAAGACCACCTCTAGTGTCGGATTTTGGAAAATGGATTTTGAGTTTTCTCATGGCAGGGACTTTACTTCCTCTTGACACCGTCGGTTATTTACAAAAAAACACCTACATATACTTGTTATTGTGCTTTTGTCTTTCTGTGTCTTTTCATCTGCTCCATAAACTCCTATTAAACATCCATGGTAAACTCCCTCAATGCGCTGCTCGTTCTCTTTTCTTGATCTTCCTCTCACAGGAGAACACTTCACTGTCCCGCTTTATTGTAGGATTTCTGCCATGTCTCTACTTTAAAATTTGACCATCTGTTATTAAGTTATGGAATACTAAATAAATAAGTCCATTAGATACCTTACCGTTACTGTGCTCATAAAGAATAATAAGAATAAGAATAATGTGTATTGAACTGGTTTCATTAATGAAATTAAGTGAGTTTAAGGTAATTATAGAAGCCCTATTTTATCAGTATGTCTGCACAGCAGTTACAATGGTCAAACTACATTGAATTGTCCCCATTTTTTCTTTAATAGTTACTAACATTAGATATTTCAATGAGATATGGACCGCAAAACAAAACATTTCCCTGGTTTTCATTTTAAAAATCAAGTCACTGAATGCAAGTAGTTGCCTTAGCTTATTTTGTTATGAGATGATGATGTGAATTACTGTTCAAATTAGTTAATTTAATAATCGTTTTGATCTTATATTTTTTTTTCGGGGGGGGGGGGGGGGGGCTTTTTCCAGTATAGAGCAATAGCCCCTCCAAATGTCTGTGCACGTCCCTGGACACGAGTGAATAAATGTGTAGGAAAATGATGTATACACTAGATTTTCCCAAAAATATACATTAATATACACTACAGTGACATCTGGCGTCGTTTTTGTAAGACATTTTTACTTCCGCATAAAAAAAGACGACCAGCGTGTGACGTCACATGGGGGAGAGCGGCCGGTCTAACGTATTAATAAACATGGATAACAAAGCTAGTTTTGACACCGAAGAGGTTGAAAATGTATATTCGTATGCATATGACGGACCACAACCTTATAATTATGAGCCTGCTAGTCGGCCAAGAGACCAGGAGCAGCCAAGGATTAGAATGAACGGCCATCGGAGAGAAATGGAGCTGTGGTGTGAGGAGAATCAGTGGAGAACAGGGCAGCTGTCTTGCTGAGTGACCGGCGTTAGCTACAGTTAATGTTAGCTAACGTCAGTCACATCACAACATCGTAAAGTTAGCTATCATATATCAGGCTATAACTAAAGTAGTATTGATAATATAGTAACGTTACTGTCAGGACTGTTGATACTGATCCATAACAGAAACTAATGCGCAAGTATCAGCCGTATCTCGCGTTACCCGAATGCAACCGTCTTACGGTGCTAGGAGAGGAGAGAGGAGCGAAGGGGGGAGAGAGATGTAATACGGTTTCCTGATAAACGTTTTGTTTGATAGGCCTCAGCTGTGGAGAGTATGTGCTGCAGGGAGGTGGATGCACAACGCACCCAGGAACGAAAGCTAGCTCCGGTCCTTTTCCTGTTAGGGAAACTGTGGACTCGATGTCCTGACAAGCTGGAGTTTGTGCAACCTGCACAAACTCCAGCTCACCATGATTACAAATGGTGAAATGCAATGTAAAATTACCGAAAAAATACCAGCTCACTAAATCACAACCACTCAAACCAACTACAAACTACTACCGCGGATTGGGCAGAGAACGAGTCAGAGAAAGTTGCTCCCCCATGTGACGTAATATGACGCGTTTGACATATGACATTAAAAAAAGCAGTTTTTAGTAGCAGAGCGCAAAACGGCTCCTTTCCCTCTGAATTCCTGCCCTTATGTCTCGTAAAACATATAAAATCCTGCATTAGCCTGTTCTACACCACCCCTCCCCCCCACGTCAAAACGCGTCATCTGCAGGAAACAGCGTCTGAGGCATACTTGCCAACCCTCCCGATTTTTGCGGGAGACTCCCGATTTCATTGCCCTCTCCCGGTTTCCTCCCGGGGTCATATTTCTCCCACATTTCTCCCGATTTCTGACAAAATCAGATTTACTCACGACTGTTTCCACTCGGACTTTAAAACAGCTACACTATTGTTTGGTTTTCCATGGTAGCGCGTCTCTTTAGTAGCGCGCGCAACTGAAAGTCAGAGGGTGAGGAAGATAGTCACAGCAAACAGAACAAGAATCGACAATTCTACCCTCTGCTCACTTTCCTGTAAAATACAGGTCCAGCCCACACATATACTCCATCAAGGACGGTGCTACAGGCCGCAAGGCAGTGCACTCACAACTACAATAAGCATGTTAATGTTAATCTAATTGCAGCTCCGGCGATCCACTAGCCCCCCCCCCGCGGTGGTTTTGGAAATGCTCCCGATTTCTGATGTCTCAAGGTTGGCAAGTATGGTCTGAGGGCATCTTAATATTCAATAAACTATGAATGTTTTTGTAGTAACTCACAGGAGGCTTCTGGTGAGCATAGTGGAGTTTATTGGTTTCTGGTAGCGCCGAGCTGCGACTCCGGTTCATCACATACTTAGCATAACAACATAGCCCCCAGTTCCTCTTTTATGCTTATGGAACGGCAACAACTTCAATGTCACAGTGCCACCTAGTGGACTGGTGAACTAACATGCAATGATATGACCTTACAACATCCCCTTCCCCTCAAGCAGGTTATATACATCCAACATGAACATTGTAACACTGTAACAATATTTTATTAAACCTAACAGGTGACTCACAACAGTATTATCTATTCCCTTCTTAGCTTAGCTGGAAGTCTTTGAGGTAACTGGGTAACTTAGTCTCTCTTTTTGACTGTCTCTTCCCTGGACTTGTATTTTCCACAGTTCCATGGACCCTCTCTGCTGCTGCAGCTACTGTAGCTGCTGGCTCTTCCAACTCGTCCCCACTGAGCACCACACTCTCAACGTCCTACCATGTCTCTCCTTTCCTGACTTAGCTGAGTCGAGTCAGTCTGTTGTCTTTCATGGTGTTTTTCTGGTCTTTGGTGGTGAGCATGAATCTGGTCCACATGTCTCCTGACTACTCTCCCATCACCCAGCATCACTTTATATGACACTGGCCCTGTCACTGACTCTATGATTCCTGGAATCCACTTGGGTCCAAGACTGAAGTTTCTCGTCAGCACTGAGTCTCCTGTTTTGAACCAGCGCCCCTTTGCCTTTTTGTCATGATCTCTTATTTGTCTTTCGTGTTTTTCTTTCACCTTCATGCACAGATCTGGATGAATTTAATCCAAACAGCAACGTAGCTTCCTCCCGAGAAGCAGCTCTGCTGGTGACAGATCTGTTGTAGTGTGAGGAGTCACACGATAACTAAATAACACTCTGGCTACCTTGGCTGTCAGTGTGCCTTCTGGACATTTTTTCATCATCCTTTTAAATGTCTGTACCCCTGTCTCTGCTAACCCGTTACTGGAGGCGTGATAGGGTGCAGAGGTCACATGACGGATACCATTTATTTTCAGGAAATCTTCTAACTCTGTGCTGATGAAACAGGTGCCATTATCAGACACCAACAATTCAGGCAGTCCATGGTTACTGAAACTGGTACGCAGGCACTCAATTGTAGTGGCTGAAGTGGCAGAATTGACTGGAACCACATCCATCCATTTTGAGTGTGCATCGATGAGCACAAAAAACATCTTCCCCATGAATGGCCCAGCATAATCCACATGAATACGACTCCAGGGCTTATCAGGCCAATCCCAGTGGTGTAACGGAGCTGGTGCCGGAACATTTCGGTGCTCTTGACATGTTATACAGGACTTGACAGTATCCTCTACATCCTTGTCGAGCTTTGGCCACCATACATAGCTCCTAGCCAGTGCTTTCATCCTGGACGGCATTGATGAAGCTGTCTCAAAACACTTTCTTGGCCTGGCTTTGGCACAATAACTCTTGCGCCCCACAACATACACCCATTTTGGATACTGAGTTCCTGTTTCCTCATTGCATAAGGGCCAAACTCAATCTCTCTTAATTCTGATGACCAGCCTCTGTGTACCAATTCCCGCACCCGTGAGAGCACTGGATCCTTGTCTGTCCATATTTCACTTGGTCAGCAGTGACAAGTGTGATGTCAGAACTCTCCAGCATGAGAACCCTCTCTTCTGGCCTCCCCAGGTCAGGTTTCTCTGGTAGGGGCAGGCGGCTCAGTGCGTCTGCATTGTTGTGGTACTTCCCTTCTTTGTACACTATGGTGTATTCATAGGCTCTCAAGGTCACGGCCCAACGTTGGATCCTCGGTGATGCCATTTGGGCTACTGCTCGCATCTCACTGAAAAGTGACAACAGGGGCTTGTGATCCGTCACTATAGTAAACTTCCGTCCATAGATGTACTTGTGGAAGCGTTTTATTCCAAAAATCACTGCCAGTCCTTCCTTGTCAAGTTGTGAGTAGTTTTTCTCTGCAGCATTTAATGTCCGTGATGTAAATCCAATGGGTCTTTCAGTTCTATCTGGCATGCGATGTGAGAGCACAACACCTAATCCATATGGTGATGCGTCACATGATACACATGTCCTTCTCTGGGTCAGAATGCACCACCACTTCAGCTGACTGCATCATGTCTTTTGACTTTTTACACGCTGTCTGTTGTGCCTCTTCCCACTGCCACTTTGTGTCTTTTTTTAGCAGTTTGTGCACTGGAGCAAGGATGGTTGACAGACTGGGCAGGAACTTGTTATAATAGTTTAACAATCCTAGATATGCTTTGAGCTCTGTCACATTTGAAGGTGTGGGTGCATCCTTGATTGCTTCCACCTTCTCATGCACAGGGTGCAGTCCTGTGGCATCCACCTTATGACCCAGAAACATCACTTCCTCACTCATGAACGAACACTTGGTTCTTTTGAGCCTGAGACCGTCCTCCTGTAGCCGTTTCAGCACAAGGACAAGAGTCTGCAGATGCTCTTTGTCGTCTTTCCCTGTCAGCAGGATGTCATCCAAGAATATTGCCACTCTAGGGATGCCCTGTAGCAGTCCCTCCATGGTCCGTTGAAAAATAGCTGGGCTAGATGATACTCCGAAAGGTAACACTTTATACGTGAACAAGCCCTTGTGTGTATTTATGATCACATATGTTTTTGCTTCTTCATCCAAAGGGATTTGGTCATATGCATGACTGAGATCTAGCTTTGTGAACTTCTGTCCACCTGACAGGTTGGCAAACAAATCCTCAATTCTGGGAATTGGATACTGCTCCAGTTTTGATACTCGATTTACAGTCAGTTTGTAATCACCGAACAACCTTACTGAGTCATCTGGTTTTAACACCGGTACCACAGGCGCTGCCCACTCTGCATATTTTACCGATTCAATTATCTCCTGGGCTAGGAGACGGTCCAGTTCGGCCTCAACCCTTCCTCTCATTGCATACGGGACCGGTCTAGCTTTAAAAAACCTGGGGGTTGCTTCCTTGTCCACATATAGTTTAGCTGGGGGCCCTTTACATTTCCCTAGTTCCTCTTTGAAAACCTCCTCATATTCCCCAAGTACCTCCTCCAAGGTCTCTTCCGTGACATGGTGAATCTGGCTTTCAGGTCTCCACTGCAAACCTAGCTTCTTAATCCAGTTCCTGCCAACTAGACTAGGGCCCGTCCCTGGCACAACTACCACCAGTAGGTTTTTTACTGACTGTTTGTGCTGCACTTTTACCATAGCTGCTCCCAAAACATTTACCCTATGTCCTGTAGGGACAGTCTGCAGGGTTGTAGGGCTGGTACCTCTCCCCTCCATAAGGTTTTGTACACTGAGTGGTTCACCACTGTTACCCCACATCCTGAGTCTACTTCAAACTGTGTTTCAGTTTCGTTAATAGTCAGTGTTTCTAGAAATGGCTCCTCTGCCGGTATGTCTATTTCCTCCACTTTGTACAAAGTGAACATGATCTCATCTGTGTCTGTCATCTTTTTCGCCATCCCCCTGGCTGACATAGTTTGCTCCCTGAGTTTTCACTAGGGTTGCCAGAAACTGACCATGATCAAAATCGATTATTCGGCAGCCCTGGCGAATAATAATCGATTAATCGACCCCCCCCACGGGACAAAAAATAATAATAACTTAAATAAATAAAACTCAGACAAAAGGAATTATGTTGTTTTCTTTACTGGAACATGTTTAACAGTACAAACAAAATAAGCGACAAATAAACCAACATCAACATGATGTTGGTTTATTTTTTGTTATTTTCTAAAGTGCCTGCCATTGCCTTTATTTGGAGATGCGCTATGCGCGCAGAATGTATTTGTTGCAATGCTGCCATTATTAAATACAGGCTACGGCTTGTGTTAATGATAGCAGCATTGCAATAAATATTATTATAGCAATTTATTTATTGCAATGCTATTATTAATACAGGCTGTAGGCTGTCAAATGCGAACGCATTGCTGAGGTTGAGCTATGATAGACCAACGTCTTTTCGCAGAGCTTGCATTTCACTTCCTTTGTACTTATAAGTTCGAAGTAGTTCCACGAGGAGGAACTCTTTTTACATGCCGCTTTGTTCATCTTTAGTCGCACGTGTGAGGGAGGGTGGGGGTGGGGGCGGTGTGTCGCGTGCTGCAGCAGCAGTCTGCTCTGCATGCAGGCTTCCTCCAAGTTTACAGTAAAACAAACTGGTGGTGTGACCAATGGCCATTTACAATTGTTAATACTATTATTAGCATTAGTCTATATTTTGGTTGAAACTAAGCAAGAAAAAAAAAAACATAAATAATAATAACAAAATATATAAATAAAATCGATTTTTAAAAATAATATTCGATTATGGAGACTGTAACGATTAATCGAATAATCGCTGGCATCCCTAGTTTTCACATGCTTATATCTCTGATATACTCCACCCCCTTTTGCTTGTGAAGCACTAACTGAGACTTTTGACCTACACACTTTCTGAATATGGCCTATCTTCCCACACTTGTGACAGGTTTCTTTAATAAACCTACAGTCCCCAGCTATGTGCTGCTCACTGCCACACCTGTAACAAGCCTTATGCTGGTGCTGCTGCTCACTGGGGCTCTGCCTTGCCGTCATCTTGTGCACTGCCTCAGGTGCTCTCATGTGCGAGGGTGCTGACTCCAGTGACTGTAAGTCTCTCACATCCTTGCTGGCTGTCTCAATAGCCTGGGCCAGCTTCAGTGCCCTGTCGAAGGTCAAATCCGGCTCTGACAACAATCGCCGTTGTATGCGATCCTCCCCAATCCCACAGATCAGTCACGCAGCATTTCTGTTAACTTGTCTCCATAGTTACAATCTTGTGCTAATTTCCTTAGCACAGCAACATACTCCATGACTGTTTCTCCCAGCTTCCTACTTCTTGAGTTAAATTTGTAGCGCTGTACAATTTCACTGGGTTTGGGGTTGAAATGGTCTTTCAGCAGCTGAACAAGCTCATCAAACATATTATCTCCTGGCCTCGCCGGGCTGATAAGGTTCCTCATAAGTAAGTAAGTCTGACTGCCAACTGAACTGAGCAAAATAGCTTTCTGCCGACCTGCATCTTCGATCTCATTAGCTTCAAAGAAATATTGGAGAACCTCACAATATTCCTCCCACGTCTGGGATTGACTATCAAAAGGAGCGGTGTTTCCTACCGTTGCCGTCGCCATCTTCTAGCTCACACCACTGTCCGGTGTTTGGTGCCGTTAACGTAGCCACTCAACAGTCTCGCTCATTTGTGTGCATTTCCACCAGGCATCTGCTGTACTTTTATCCTCGTCGCCATTTTGTAGTAACTCACAGGAGGCTTCTGGTGAGCATAGTGGAGTTTATTGGTTTCTGGTAGCGCCGAGCTGCGACTCCGGTTCATCACATACTTAGCATAACAACATAGCCCCCAGTTCCTCTTTTATGCTTATGGAACGGCAACAACTTCAATGTCACAGTGCCACCTAGTGGACTGGTGAACTAACATGCAATGATATGACCTTACAACAGTTTTATATCCATATAACGGGAAGAAACTAATCCATAGGTTAATCTAATGTGTCTGTGTCCCTTTGAAATGATTTATGATAATCCATAAGCAATAAACCTGCTTTTCCGTTTCCAGATGTCAGAGTGAGAGATAGGTTCGCTCTTATGCAAAACTGGGTGCGCACCAGAGTTCCCGTTAGCCTGTAATTACCGGACTATGACCGGTAAAATATGCTGAAGACCGGCAAATCTAAATCTCTCCGGTCAAAGTGTCCGGTCAAAAATAATTTCCGTTTAGCGCAATACCGCATCAGTTGCGCAACTTGCGCCACTTATGTGACAGACAAAAGAGTATGTGACAGACAAGAATAGTCAATTATAATGTCTAACACTTAATGTGGAGAAAGAGATGTCCTGTATGGGTTGATTGTGCGTTGATCTGTTGGTAATGCCTCGGGGTTCCGGTGGGCATGTAAACAAATGCATAATGCTGCGCTATACTTTGTGGCCTCACCCAGTTGCATAGCGACACTTATTGTTTAGGTGTCTTTTAATAAGCAGGTAGTCATATCATTAGCTAGAACTAGCTAGATCTGATCGATATGGACATAAACGTGAGTGAAGTCTAATCTGACGGGAGAGAGAGATCAGCTGCTGCTGACGAGTCGACACACAGCTCTGCATGATCACCTGCAGCGGTGAGCGGAACAAAACACACACACTCATAGGCGGCGCGTGAGGCTCAGGTTTGGGAAGGCTAAATAACTTTTTTTTTCATCTTACGCTGCCCGCCTCCGGCGTCTATAGAAAAGAGATCAACTCAGTGAAAGCACCACCTGCTGATCAATCAGAGCTCAGTGTGCGGAGTTTAAATCTCTCAAGTCATATTACAGGAAAAAGGAAATGCAGTTTAAACTGCCGTATAAAGAGAAGACGCCGACGTGTCGCACTTATCATTCATATCACACTGACATCACATCATCAATCAGATCATCGATCTCACATCGATATCACAATATTTCCTTATCTGAGTCAGCTTCTCGAGCCGTATCTGGCCGTACAACACTTAGTTACATTGTCACATACTGTATGCAGACGTATTATTTTAAGCAACACATTAAGTGGACGAAACACTCAACTCAAATGTAATAAAGTCAGATCCCCTCGTGTTTTAGATGGGGCAGTATCATAAAACTGTTGTACGCTTTCAAACACTCGGTAGTTTATTTTTTAACGAGTTGTTCTGTATTCTCCTTGCAGGTGCAACTATGTGGCTTATCCTGGATTATATGTTTAAGTCATCATGGATGTTTAAAGTTCATATTTGTCTAATATTAGTTTACTTTTCATTAATGAAGTATGATGTTGCGCTGTCAGTACACCTGTCCCTGTTTGTGATTGGTCAAATGTAGCTAACCCCGCCCCTTTCACGTGAACGCGTTCTTAGCTGGAGAGAGAAACCCTGGCTTGATTTACCGAGTTGATAACCAGCGCCGTAGGACCGTTTAGCGAGATCTCGTTTGTTAGGGTTAGTTAAGATAACTCAAGCATATCCAGGGTCTGTTGAACTGGCTTCGTGGTACAGGGCACAGGTGGCTGCATAGCAGCGCTAATGTCAAAGACATTATATTTTTATTTTACCAGGATGCAGTTACACAAATATTTGGGAAGGCTTAGCCTTCCCTAGCCTACAGCACACGCCGCCCCTGAACACACTTCAGGTTAGAATATCACACGTAGCTATTTTAATTACCTCTCAAACTACCTAAACTAGTTATAGATATGTTTAGTCTTACTGTCGGGTCACTCATTACTGATCCGCGAGCTGCATGATACTGACGGGCTGTCAGGACAGGGAGAGAGCGCTCCGTTTATTATTCCCGTGTTATTGTAAATTACTGTACACTTTTGAATAATGTAGTTAATCTACTATAATTAGTTTGTTTAATATCGAATCATATCAATTTGTTTTAAAGCTCAATAAATAACAAAGAAAACCTTTGACCGGCACTTTTCAAATGTTGTCAGGAAGATTTAAACTTTAACGGACATGTTGACCGGCGAAAAAATATTCTAACGGGAACTCTGGTGCGCATAGCTCTCATTTCTCAATGGTAAGGTGTGTGTGTGTGTATGTGGAAATTCCCCTTCGATTATATTGGCTCTAACGGTCAAAAAGAGAAACAATGGGTTCCAGAGAAACGGTAAAAACGGCCATTTCCACCCAAATGACCCCAGAGGTGGAGTTATTTTTGCTAAACCTCTCTAAAAAAGGTCAAATGTCACTTGTTTTGCATCAATCTTGATACAGGGTACTTATTATATGTTGTACTTTGGATTCCTAAAGCTTTTAGTCTACCTTACCATCATCCAAGGCAAGGGTAGTTTTCACTATAAGTAAAAAATAATTTTTGAACGGACACTATCATTTACAGTTTTTTGACTATGTTCAATCTGCATTTTCTTTAAAATAAAAAAACATCTATATTGATTCTGACTTTTCTACATCAGACTCACAGGTTTATCATTACTTTGAGAAAAAAGATTATTAATTTTCCCCTTTGAGAAGTGTAGTTATGGTAATTTGTTCTGGGAATGTCATTTTCGAGCCTGAGACCTGAAAAACAGGCTCAGTGCTTAAAGCCCCTGTCCCACTGTCCCGAAATGTACACCCGATGGACACACGAATATTGAATTGTGAATTTCGCACGAAGATGGCCCCGAACCACACACGAAGGCAACATTTACATTACATTTAAGACATACAACTGCAACGAAAGTAACACAAACAATTATGTTATAAGTACTATGATACTGTACTGATATTTTCAGACTTTGTTCTTTACTTTCTCCGTCTTTATATGTAGAAGATATTACGTGTTCTCCGTCATGTTGTTGTTTCCATAGCAACCACAACTTCCTGCCAACTCGCCTTCAAAATAATATATTATATCCTTTTCAGTTTCACAGAACACAAATTGGGTTATTTACATAATATTTTTACATGATTTTGTTGTGCAATAAAACAACCAGATGGACACACGATAAAGGAAATGTTCAAATTCGGCTGTGATCGTAGCAACATCGGGCCATTCGTGAGGGCATCTTAAGCCTTCGTATGACCGCCGGTGGAGTTTCTCAGGCTCTGGCAGCAACTTCGTGAGCGGTGGCAAAATCTTTGGCATGTCAAAAAATAGCCGAAGGACCTTGCGAAGGTTAATTTTCGTGTTGAATTCGTGTGTCAATTTTGCCCTTCGTAAGGCCATCGTTAGGGCATCTTGTTATCATCGGTGCCATCGGGCATTCGCCCCGATCAGAGTGAGGGCGAATGCACCGATGATAACACGAAGATGACACGACTTGACAAGATGCCCTCACGAGTGCCTTACGAAGTTGCCGCTCACAAAGTTGCTGCCGGAGCCTGAGAAACTCCACCGGCGGTCATACGATGGCTTAGATGCCCTCACGAATGGCCCGATGTTGCTACGATCACAGCCGAATTTGAACATTTCCTTTATCGTGTGTCAATTTCGGGACAGTGTGACAGGGGCTTTACAGGTTAACTTTTTTTAAATTGTAATTTTCAGGCAAGGTTAAGCATAAATCTAGTATAAAAAAAACCTGCAAGTTGCTCTTTAAAAAAGGGACAGATCATTGTTAAAGGTCCCATGTCATGGCCATTTCTACTGATCATAATTTCATTGTTGAGGTATACTAAAATAGATTTATACTGTGCAATTTTCCAAATTCACATTGGTTTCTCATGCAGCATAGTATTATGTATATTCACTCTGTCCTAAACGGCTTGTTGGAGCTCCTAAAACAATGTTTTACCTAGTCTAGCTCTTGGTATCCTTCTTGTTTAGCTCGGTAGCATACACGCTAGGAACGGTAGCTCGGTAGCATACACGCTAGGAACGCCAACTATAATGTAGGCCTACTGACCGTACGGTAAATCACCCGGAGTATACTGTCTAAGAGTATTTTGTTTGTGAATGCAGACATTCTCCTGCTATGAGATACATGTAAGGCCATCTGCTGACATTGGAGTTGATATATGGAAAAGCTAGCAACTTAGTTAGCCCAGTTAGCACTGTGTCATTACATTGCATTTAGCTGACGCTTTTATCCAAAGCGACTCACAATAAGTACATTCGACCAGGAAGACACAAACTTGAAGAAAACAGATTCATATAAGTACATCAGGTTTCATAGAGCCAAACATTTCAAGTGCTACTCAATTGGCTGTAGATAGGCCAGTCCTTTATTAGTATATAAGTGCTCTGTTAGCAGTTCTTTGTTAGTAATTCTATCGCTCGAAGTGGAGTCGAAAGAGATGAGTTTTCAGTCTGCACCGGAAGATGTGTAGGCGTTCTGCTGTCCTGTGTCAATGGCTTAGCAGCCCGAAAAAAAGTGTACCCATTTAAACAGTCGTGGTAGATATACCTTGTTTGTTTTAAACATCATAAATACACAAACAAAAATACATATTTACAGGTTGTGTACCCGAATCTCCCGCTGGTCCAAACAAAGTAGGAACAGCATCGTCCTTCCGTGTCCTACGCTGTGCATATGAATCGCTGCAATGTTTGCCAAGCTTTGGTCCGTGAAATGCGGTGCACACAGTACAATACCGGCTCGAACATCTGAAGGAACAGTGTTAACAAGAAATGTCAACCACTGACTTCGTCGTGGTTCTGCCCTCGGTAAGGCATACATTGAAGATTTCTCCTCACAAGACAGGAAACAGACCCTCGTTGGCATGACTGGATACAGTTTTGAACTGAACCTGAGCATCCAACAGTATATATGTTCGGCTGGCAGAGATAGGCTCTGGGCGTGGCTACTGGGTATCCCTACGTCGCGATACCCAGGAAGAAAACATTGGAAAATGAGAAATCTCCAACGAGGCGTTTTGGGGAGGTATTTTCTGTGTTGGAGTTTTACTCCGTACAGGGTGTACTTTGAGGGTTTTTGACTCTGCAGACCATTCACATGCATAAAAACCTTCATAACACACAAGGGGACGGGTAATAACCGGAAAAGCATGACATGGGACCTTTAAGTAAAAAAATCCTTACTTTTCCCAGCAGTTGATCAATTTAGTTGTTTTTGTCAGAATTGTGTGGAGATATCAATTGATCTCAGTTTTAGTATTATTAGATCTTAGTGCTGAACAAATAAAAGTCTGCACTGAGCTTCAGTCGGAAATGTTCAAAACAACAGATAAAGCCAGAAATCTAGGTGTAGTCATGGACTCTGACCTGAGTTTCAACAGTCACATTAAAATAATTACTAAGTCAGCCTACTATCACCTTAAGAACATATCTAGGATTAAAAGACTAATGTCACAGCAGGATTTGGAAAAACTTGTCCATGCTTTTATCTTCAGTAGACTCGACTACTGTAATGGTGTCTTCACAGGTCTCACTAAAACATCGAATAGAAGGCTGCAGCTAATTCAGAACGCTGCTGCTCGAGTCCTCACTAACACTAAGAAAGTGGGTCACATCACTCCTGTTCTGAGGTCTTTACACTGGCTTTATGTTTGTCAAATAATTGATTTAAAAAATAATGCTGCTGGTTTATTAAGCATTGAATGGCACCCAGAACTCAGAAAAGTGCTTTATAAATAAACTTGCCTTTCCTTACCTTAGAGACGCCGGCCTCCAATTTAATGAAATTATTTTCAGAAATCATGACCCGGTTATTCACGAGAAACCAGTGAAGTGACAGTGAAGTAACAGCACTGCAGCACTCTACCTGCCAATCGTTCACAATGAAGCGTGCATCTACTCGTGCAAGATGTACTCGTGCAAGATGCAAAATCAATTGTGTCCTCCTCAGTTGAGCTGTAATGTTGTCTAGTCGAGTAGATGCATGCTTCCTTCCACGTGGTGATACGATTGGAGGGTGGGGGTGTAGTTCGGTAGAAGGAAAATAGTTCCCGCTGGAAAAGCTCAAAACAAAGTGTTATCGTATTATCTTGAGTGACAGGATCATGATTTCTTGAAATAGACATGCTGTTGAGTGTTTTTAATGTCGTTTTTTAGAGTTTGAGAGTTCACTTATATTGTTGAGAAAACAAACATGTCAGTTAGTTACAGATGATGGGACAGACAAGATGATATATTATATAGTTTTAAGTTTAGTGTGATGACACCCAAAATAATTTACTTGAAATAATTACTATAACTTAAATTCGTTGTGAATATATATTTGTAAGCCTTGTTCTCCATATAGATTGTGTCATATGATGCCTATGTTTAAATGTTTAGCTGACTGCAATTTGTATGTACTGTATGTTCAAGTGCTCATTGTATGTCTTCCAGTCCCTGGAGAGCACAAGGCGGATGATGCAGCTGGTTGAAGAGGTACACACACATGTAAACACACACACATGCACGCACGCACGCACACACACACAAAATTAGTGGTAGACGACTCAGGAGGACTGCATGTTGATTAGGAAGTCTGACATATTATGTTATTCCCAAGTTTGATAAAAAATGTACACTAGTGTTGATATTGTGTGTCATTCAGGTGCCAATGATCACATCAACAGCTTGCTTACAGTAATGTGCTGTCTGTTTTTGTGTGGCTTTATGTGCTCTTTTCTGCAGAGTAAAGATGCTGGAATCAGAGCTGTGGTCATGCTGGATGAACAAGGAGGTAATCAATTATGTTGGATCTTTAAGTCTCTTTTTTTGGCTTGTTTAAAGTGTTCTTGACTATAAAATAGAAAAGTCTGCTTTCGATGGAAGAAGGTAGGGATATTTATGGTCCAATATTTAAAGTGGTAAAAGACAACTTTTCAACCCCCTCCCCAGCCTTTCCAAGAGGTATTATAGTTGATGCTGCTCTTGCAATGACAACCAACTAACTAATGACCAATTCAGAACACAAGGAAAATTGCAGAGATAATTGCATAGTAGAGGTGACAGGAAAGCCATGTGAATGCTGGGGAAAAGGCACACCCCTCACCCTCCTTAGTTTACTTTCTTTGCATCTCACATCTATTCAGAACACGATGTTCGAACCTATTAATGTAAATCACAGATTCTAGGTTGGATTTCTAGGGATTGACAACATGGTCTGAACATCAATCAGATCAGCCAGTTGAAACCATATGTTCCATATTGTCTGTCTCTAACGTTGTTACATCACTATTAAACCCAGCACCATAAAAACCCGTGTTCCTAACAGAGCAGTTGGAGCGTATTGAGGAAGGCATGGACACCATCAACAGGGACATGAGGGAGGCAGAGAAGAACCTGACAGACATGGCCCACTGCTGTGGTCTTTGTATCTGGCCAATCAGGAAGTAGGTTCTGGTTTCTGGGATCCACACCTTTAACCAACTGTCGCCCAGTTCCTTTGTCTGAGCTGAAGCCATATGGTTTTAATGGAATTTTGCATTAAAATAGAAACCCCATTGTACATGAAAAACAGTCCTCCAACCATCCCCTCCATCTATCCTTCTATCCATCCATCCGTCCATCCATCATCCATCCATCATCCATCCATCCATCATCCACCCATCATCCATCCATTCATCATCCACCCATCATCCATCCATCCATCCATTTAACCATCCATCCACCCACCCATCATCCACCCATCATCCATCCATCCATCCACCCATCCATCCATCCATTTAACCATCCATCCATCCACCCATCCATTTAACCATCCATCATCCATCCTTCCATCCATCCATCGATTTTAGGCACCACAAATTGAATAATTTCCGTATTTAAAATACTGGACATTATTCCGCCTTTCTCGGGTACAATCTTCAATAATGAGTAAACCCCTCATTCCAATCTAATCAAAACGGATGGATAAAACATGATGGAACTGGGTATGGAGGTCTTGGTGCAAAAAAGTGGGACGGCTGGGCCGCGTGTGGCCAAAGTGACATTATTTATTCTAAGCCAATTCTTTATTTTTTTGTTTTGGGCGTCTTACATTCAGTCGCTACTGGCTGCTTTTTCAGTTCTGTTGTGGGGCTTTAAGGAAATAGTTGCTGATTTTGTTTTGCCTTCTTCCTCCGCTCTCCTCTTCCATCCTCCTTTTCATCCTTTATTGTACATATCTTCATTTTATTTCTTCCTTCTCCTTTATGTTTTCTTACATCCAATGTACCTCCTTCTCCTCTCCTGGCACTTCCTTTCTTCCTCTCCTCCTGCATGCTCCTTGATCCTCCTCCTTCTCCTCTCATAGAGCAGTTGGAGCGTGTAGAGGAGGGCTTGGATCAGATAAACTCTGATATGAAGGAGGCCGAGAAAAACCTGACTGACCTGGGCAAGTGCTGTGGCCTCTGCTCCTGTGATAAGTATGTGTGTGTGTGTGTGTGTGTGTGTGTGTGTGTGTGTGTGTGTGTGTGTGTGTGTGTGTGTGTGTGTGTGTGTGTGTGTGTGTGTGTGTGTGTGTGGTGTGTGTGTGTGTGTGTGTGTGTGTGGCCTAGCATTACTATACTTGTGGGGACCTAAATCTGTTTACACAGTCACGTGTGGGGACTCGCCTCCCTTATGGGGACAAATTGGAGGTCCCCATGAGGGGAATCATTAATTTTAGGGTGAAGACTTGGTTAGGTTTAGGATTAGGGTAAGGTTAAGGTTAAGGGTAAGGGTTAGGGTTAGGCATGTGTTGGTTATGGTTAAGGTTAGGATAAGTCTCCAGGAAATGCATGTATGTATACATGGTATATGTGTGTGTGTGTGTGTGTGTGTGTGTGTGTGTGTGTGTGTGTGTGTGTGTGTGTGTGTGTGTGTGTGTGTGTGTGTGTGCATGTGTGTGTGTGTGTGTTTGACTGGTACACATTTTCTGAGAAAACTACAGAATATGGTGGTCCCTCATAGAAAACTAAAGAAAGCTTTCTATTAAAAAAGTGATTTAGAATTAAAGGAGTAATTCAACATGAAAATTATTATTTGTACCTGTTAACAAACACTCACACAAATCGTGCAGCATAATCCTTTTGAAACCTTCCTTTGTATGAGTATGCGTGCTATGTGTATCAGTGAGACTTCAATTACATATATATTTACATTCACATTTTTACTCTCACTTTATCAAAAATTGTCTCTTTGATTCTTTTGTTTATGCATGCTTGCTTCGATGCCCTATAGATTTTTTAAAGCTGTTTAGATATCGTCTTTACAACATGTTTAACTTCTCTACTGTATACATAGACAACTACTGTACCCATATTGGAAAGGATGCTATTCTTGTGCATCACATTTAGCAGGGTGGACTACCAATATAAATCAGTGGCGAACCGTGTCTATCACAACTGGACCTTCTGTAGACACACACACCCCCCCCCCCCCCCCCCTCCGCGGCATTATAATGTCCGTCTTTTCACTGAATTGTCATCTTGAAAAGGGTACTCACAACAATTCCGCAACAACTTCATCTTCACCTGTTGCACTTGTCATTTCAACGTTAAAAACAATAAAACGGCATGAATTGCTTCGTCGCATTCATCTAGATCCTCTGTCTCGAGCCAGTTAACTAGCGGGCCTTCTAGAATACCCTGGAACCGAGGGGAACTCTGAAAGAACACGCCCATTGGCTACAAATCAATATATGATTGGTTGATCAAACTGTCAGTCCAAAGGTACGCTCTCATTCAGTGCAACGTCCAGGGCATTCGATCAAGGATGTAGAATACCTTGGTTGAAGGATATTCTACCCAGAGACCCAGAACAAGATCTGATTGGTTGCTTTCTTTTCTAACACAAAACCACTGAAATGCGTAGCATGGTCCGAGAAGGACAAACAAATCAACGTAACACTGTAATATTACAGATCAACAACACAGATACCATTCTCATTTTATTCATTTTATATACATTTTATTATATTTTATTACATTTTATTTATATAATTAAATCGATTTTTTGTTTGTTTTATGTGAGTGTTCCAGGGTATTCTCTGAATACCTTGAAGGCCCTGACGGTTCGCCACTGATATAAATGCATTCATAAGGAATGTCTCTCCTTGTCTCTCTCCATCTTTCAGACTAAAAGCCTTTGAAGGGAGCGGGGCGTACAAGGCAGTTTGGGGTGGAGGCTCCGGTCAGGATGGCGTTATATCCAACCAACCACCTTCGTCTCGAGTCGTTGATGAGAGGGAGCAAATGATCATGAGTGGAGGACACATACGGAGGTATTGAGAGAGGTTAATGGAGTGTGTATTGTCGGTTGCTTGTTAGGAAAGGCAGCTGTGTAATGTAATGTCATGTAATGTAATACTAGTCATCAGTCATACGGGCAGCTGGCCAAACACAGGCCAACACACACACATTATTCTGCTCTATCTCAGGGTGACTAACGATGATAGGGAGGTCGAGATGGACGGGAACCTGGCTCATGTCGGCAGCATCCTCGGAAATCTGAAAAGCATGGCCCTGGACATGGGCAACGAGATGGACATGCAGAACAACCAGATTGAACGCATACAGGGCAAGGTACAACTGTCACATGACAAATTACCCTAATTATTACTTGATGTATTACCGCGGTACACATTTTCCTCAAGAGTTTATGGTCCCATTCAGAGACTTTACTCATAGTGCCTTAAACTTGTTTAGTTTGGGTGTTGTCTTTGAACTTTAATTTTTTCACAGGTTTTCCGTTAATTCAGTTCAGGTCATTTCAAAGTGAATTGTAACATTCTTATTTCCTACAAATGTGAATTCCAGGGTTCTGTAATACATGGCTTTACCCTCTTTTAGTTAATAAAAAACCAAGAATGCCACGTTCAAATTGTCAAACTTGAGGATAAAACACTGTCGTCTACAAACCTATGGGTGACGTCAATCACAAAAGCACTATATAAACAGAGCCCATTTACAATTGTAATCAGAAGCAAGAAGCAAGACAGGAAACGAGCTGGAAGTCTTGTGGCATTCATTCACTGACAAGCATAAATTGTACAATGCACTGTTATTTTCAGCAAGAGCCAGCATATGTGACGGTGAGTAGGAATTGAACGTTAGTGCTTACTTTGTACTCATCGTCACACACTGTCTTCCGCTACGTTGAGAGAAAGGCTGAGAAGTCCAGCAGGTCTCCCGTGTCATTTACATTTGCTGTTTCTTTCCTCTCTCTCTACAGGCTATTCTCAATGTGTCACGCATCGATGCTGCGAACCAGAAAGCCAACAACCTCATAAAACGATAGAAGTAACACTTTTCCATGTCACTCTTTTTTTAAAGCGTATTTATCCTAGTAGCATTACTATGTTCTGCATGCTGTGCCAAAGTGTTGCTGCTGTTAATACATAGGCTACTAAACATAGTTCTTTTTTTAAGTAGAGTTTCCTTCCTGTTATGTTATTGCTGTGATTTCACTATGGGACTTACATTCTGTGACTCTTAGTTACAAGATCTCAATTTGCTCTTGTGTTTCTATTTATTCTCCTGATATTCTATCTAGTCATAGCTTCGCAGCAAGCCCTTTGTTGGTTGTTGTTACATTCCCCCCGAGGTGGCTCACTCGGCAGAGAATAAGGACGTTCTGATGATCCCTGTGGGGAAACTGGGTCACTGCAGCACTATGAAGACAAAAACAAAATGTAAACTTGTGGAAAACAGCAGCGAAGAGCAGCTCCTTGACCCAGGGCGTGTATCACCGAAGAGCTGCCTTTTACTTCTACGGGTCAGATAATCATAAGTTAAAAAACAGCTGTATGTGTGCAGGATAAACAAAATACTATCAACAAACAGCCCCTTCCCAAATGCAACACCATTGTATAACACACCCCTCCCCCCTTTCTCTAGTCGAAGATGTCCCATAACACGTGCGTGTTGGCGCCCTCTGCAGATGCAGTCGGGTATTGCCCAGAGAAAGGAAACACGTATTTGTCATCAGACAAAGACCTTTTGCGACACCAAGCGGACAAACATGGAACCTGCTCCTCTAATGATCTCTCCATCTTCTCTCGTCTCATGTTGATGTAAAATGGTGGTGAAAAATGACGATGAATTGGTGTTGTCTTATAATGTGATCTCATCAAGCTTTTGCAGGCACAGTTAAAACAATTCTGCAAAATAAAAACTGTTTTGGGCTTTTTGCTGCATGCTTTTCATATAGTCAATAAACATGTTTTGATTTACTTTGTTGTATCTCGATTGTATGGGTAATTATAATAGGCTGTATAAGTATAATAATGTGTTTGACTTTTGAAGACTAGAAAAACATGCAAAGCTAGATAACTTTATATATTTCTGTATATTGTGATGAAATGCTAAAACATGTACTTAAAGAATACTTTATCGAATAGAAATGTGGCTATGGACTCATATTGTCAAATTGGAAGGAGGGGCAAGTGGTTATCTTTGGTGGGTCATACTACAGCTTTGTGAAGAGGATTAATCATCAGTTTTTCCACATAAAATAAAAAAACACGAGTTAAATGCGCATATTTTACGAGTTTTGTGTTTACTTTATTTGAAAATGGACGTGATTGGTGCACGGTGTAGGGGGGGCAGCTGTGGGCGCGCAGAGAGCTGAAATGTTGCGCGTTCAAGGGAGGAAAAAAAAATTCGGAGTCTGCGCAGTCCCGTTGTTCTCGACTCTCCGAACTTTCGGGAGAACCACGGAGGAAGGAGGGGAGGTAGAGAGAGAAAAACGCAATTTTTCCTGGTAATTATTTTAACATTTTCAGCTTTTTACTTTGCACGTCACCATATTGTCTTGATAACACACTACACGCGTGATATAAATACAAAAGCAAGTATACCCGTGAATAGCTTCAATGCGAACAACGGAGCTTAGCACCAGAGCAGACATTACGTCCTCTACCTCCACCACTAAGTGCCGCCTAACGTGAGCTGTTTCTCGGTGCAACGGAACCGGCACTCAGATACAAGACGCTGTTTTGCGAACGCCCGCTTTACATGCACGGTAAATCCACACAACTGCGCTGAAATTCGCTGTAAATCCGGGTTTGCCGTTTTATCGCCATAGCGTGTTAACGCTACGGCGCCCTCAGAGATGGCGGAGTCTGTGGGCTGGCTGCTCCTTGTGTGAGCTCAACAAAGACACACTAGCCCACAGCTGATTGGCTCAGACGGACCACGTGGTCAAAGCAGACGCAACGCTAATTTAAATCTTTTTGAGAAGTTTTTCTCAATAATAATAATAACATGTTCTATATAAAGAGCGATTTCAAAGTACTCACAGACACTACATATCCAGGGTAAAATTCATTAAACAATTCTTCAAAAATCATGAAGAACGACACACACTCAAAATAGAAAACAAACAATATTAATTAAACATGAATAGCAGCTGTCAAACATTATTCAAAAGTTCATATCTTATACATTTTGGTAGCTATCAACACTATACTTGCGTGTTATGGTAAAAACATTCAACAACATGTAGCTAAAATTGTAATTTTGTTGTTTCTTTATTTTTATTTTATTATTATTTTTATGTAGGTCTTTTAAATTGCACTGTTGAGTAACTTGAGATCTTAGTTTTTCATACATTACATAATTACACCGTAGTGTTGTATATGTTATGACAATAAACCTTATGAATCTTGAAAAAATATTGAATCTTGAAATGGCTCTTTAAACAGAGATAAAACACTATAACAGGACACTGAATGTATTATTTTTGATATAGTTATGGGTCCTAAAATAAGAAGAATTTTGAGATTCTACTTCGATTTAGTCAATATCGCCACAGTGTTGCATGTTTGGTGACTATAATGTTAGTTTCTGACTTTTAAAAGCCGATAAATTACAGTTTTTTTGTCATTTCATCTAAATCTACACCTTATCACAGTTACAAGCCAACCCTAAGTGTATTTCTATAATATGGCATTTTTCATTTTAAAATACTACCAGGAGGCACTGTAGGAAAAAAACAAGATGTCCTCAGAATCAGAATCGTAGGTTTACACATACGAGGAGTTTCCTTTGCTATTATGTGGTGCATACAGAGACACAGAAACAACAATACGTAGCAAAACAAATACAATACAAATATATTATAACAAATGGCAAAAATTAACAATATTTATTTACATATGAGAAATACTATATGTATTTATAGAGAGTACTGGTTGTGAAAACAACCACAGTCCAGCTCTAAAGAACAACATTGCACAAATGTTTCTCTATACTTTTTGGGTCAGCCATGGTGTTTCTTCATCTCTGTATCTGTACTCTACAATATGTTATTTTTAAACCTCAAGTCATCAGCGGCATTCAGGTTGTGTGAAAGTACCATATGAGTCATATCAGGTGAATACATGTATTTATTATGTGGAGATTCTAAGCTATGAGAAATGCATTTAATTATCCTTTTAAGGAAAAACCTTTGTACTTTCATTCTGACCTATACTGCCACTGAGTGTAAGACTTTTCATTTGGTTGTAGAACATTTTGGAAAAAATATCAAATTGAAGTCTTCTCATCTTTATTAACAAATATAAAAACAATAAAAATATATATTTAAATTATTTTAAAAAATGTACCAAGCGTATTTAGATTTGAAAAGTGTTTTTAGACAATATACTTAACATATTTTTTGACACAAATATTACACCTCCTGCTCTTTGGTTATTGGCTAATCCAAATATAGCAATTTCAAAAAAACTTGTTAGCCCCTGCTGTTTTTATGTGACGTAACCGCTCCAATACAGTGGGTGTTAACTGATGAATGTCGTACACCAAAACATGAAAATCGTTTAAGCTTGTGTTAACCACCGAAAGTGCTAATATGCTACCTCATATCTGGGTTGCGACTCATTCCTGCACCCATCCACTGTATATGTAACCAATAGCTGCTAGTATAAGCGTCTGTGCTATACGGTGCTGCTGAATTCTGTATTTCTGCTGTTGATGCTAATGTTAAGTCCTGATTTAGCGTTTATTTCCCTTTACTTAGTGACTTCGCTCATGTTTTCACATTGAAGAATGTGTATAGCTGTATTCTCTGTATAGCATTCTCCCCTCTGTTCCTAATATTTCTCGTTTTGTCTCCCGCCCGCTGCAGGTGCAGTCAGAGAGGTGTCTTTTTGTGGATCAGGAAAAGACGGTCCTGGATTTTTATTTTTTTAATTTATTTGACAGGGACAGTTGATTGACATTGATTGATTGACATTTCTGTAAATGCGCCAGAGTTAGCCAACAGGCTATTTTTCTTGAAAGTCATCCTAAAAACAAAAATTCACTTCAAATAACAGGTAAATACAATCAGTAAAACAACATTCAACAGATATGCTTATATTATGATAAAAGCATATATAAAAACTAAAATACATATTCACAAAGCAGGCGGTGAAATCCACCAAACTGAGTCGCAAAAGGCCAGCAGAAGAGGAGGTGTGAAGGTGTAGCTATGTCGGCTGTGTGGCGTGAGGAAGATGAGTTCAAGGTGGGAGGAGCCAAAGGAGGGTTGAGATCCAAACCTCGGTTCTCCTTCACTGAGGTCAAAGTGCTGCTGGATGCGGTGAAGAGGAACAGATTCATCCTCCTCAGTGAGTGGAAAGGTGTGTGTGTGTGTGTGAAATTAGATCGTTGTTGTATCATTGTTGTTCACTACGATCAGATTAAACCAGGAACATGGTGACACCAATTTATTTATGATAGTTACACATAGTCTGATGAATAATGTACATGTGGTACAGTTTCATAGCTATAAACTACATTTACAACAGCCAGGTTTTTCTTTGTCATCACCATTTACATTTATAACCAACAACAACCCATTACAAATGCATAAATAAATAATGGTTTAATAGGGCACATTAATAAAAGAAAAAGTATTGCAATTTCAGGTTTTTGTTGGGGAAATAGTGTAGCCTACATTCTTACTGTTGCTGCAGCAGAATTTTAAAAGCTGTGTTACTTTGGTGTGGGTAAGGAGTCTGGCGGCTGCGTTCTGGACACGCTGGAGTCTATTGAGGGATGTAGTGCTGATGCCGTAGAGGAGTGAGTTGCAATAGTCAAGTCGGGAGGAAATTAAGGCGTGAATGAGTCGCTCAGCTGCAGGGCGGGTGAGAGAGGGACGGAGTTTGACAATATTGCGGAGGTGGAAAAATGAGGTTTTTACAACTTGACGGATGTGGGGCTCGAGGGAGAGGGTGGGGTCAAATATAACGCCAAGGTTGCGTGCCTGGGTGGAGGGGGAAACAGGGGTGCCATCAATGGTGACTGTCAGGTTGGGGGTTTTGCTGAGGGTGGATTTGGAGCCGATGAGGAGGAGTTCAGTTTTATTGCTGTTGAGTTTGAGGAAGTTGTGTTGCATCCAGGATTTTATTGCAGTCAGACAGGAGTCGATGTGGGTGAGGGGGGGGTTGTGGGGGGATTTGGTGCTGAGGTAAATCTGTGTGTCGTCAGCGTAACAGTGAAAGTCCAGGTTGTATTGGCAGAGAATCTGACCAAGGGGGAGGATGAAGAGGAGGGGGCCGAGTACTGAACCTTGGGGAACACCTTGGGTGACTGAAGCTGTGGCAGAGGAGTGGTTGTTGAGGGAGATGAAGTGGGATCTGTCGGAGAGGTAGGACTGGAGCCACCTGAGTGCAGTTATAGCAGAGGCAGGAGCAGAATAATTGAGTTGATCAAAGTCAGGCCTTGAAAGGGCTCAGTAACAGGTTACCGGGGGTTGTTAGGTCATATCTTGCAGGAACACTTAACAGGAATAGCAAAGTGAAAATGACTGAAGGATAAGGCAGCCTTTGAAGAGGGTCATGTGGGCAGTTCGGCAGTTCAGGTAAAGTTCCACTGAGTTTTTTTGTCATGTGATTGTCGGTCTCAGACGAGTCATTGTTGGCTTCCCAGCTGCACAGAGGAGACAGGATGTTTCCTGATGGAAGCGTTTGAGTCACGTGATGAAGAGCTTTTCCGTTTCTGATCATGTTTAATGCTGCATTTATCTATTATTTATTTATCTTCTATGTGAACCCCAAACAGAGGGTTTCTGCAGATAATATAGCTTACTTTCATCACTGTCTGTTAGTGGTTTTACCAGCAGTACCTAAGCAGAGTAAACCCCATACCTTTGTCCGTACCTGTCTCACCTCCCATATCTCTCCCTGTAGGGAAGTTTAACCAAGGCGTGTCGGCTGAAGCCAAGAAACAGACCTGGACTGAAATCACCAATCAGATCAACGGTCTGGGAGAGAACCACAGAGAGGTTTGAGACTCTGATTACTATTGATTATTTTTAGTCCTGTTAATGATAATGGATGTGTGAATTCATAAGCTATCTGTGATTTAATGTGATTTCAAGTTTAAATATTCCATGAACTCACAAGAGAAATGGCCAAAATGAGGGAATGAACATTGAAAACAATTTTGGGTCCTGTTACAATCTCAGAACCCCTCAGATTGATCTTGCGTAATCCTTACAGGTCTAAACGGATTACCACTCCTAGTTGTTTTCTGATTATCAGTTCATAATTTTAGTCCAGAAAGTTAGATAATCTCCATCAAATTTGTCAGAGCCTGTCGAGGTCTTCAAACGTACCCTTCAGAATGCAGCACTATTTAACGTTATATTTTATAATCTGACGTGGAACCAGAGAGCATTTTTACTTGATTCCTTGGTTGATACATGCATCAGTTAAATAAATGGTGTCTCAGAAGAAGACATTTTAAAAGAGGTTTAATTTTCTCCCAGGTGCGTCAGATCATGAAGAAATGGGCGGACCTGAAAGGTGACGGGAAGCGACGCGCCTTGGCCCTCCGGAGCCCCAATGGGAACAACATGAAGAAGAAGAACCTGGGCCCCATAGAGAGGATGGTGTACAAGATCCTCATCATGAGTCCCAGAGCAGGTGAGCAGAGGCGGCGTCGTGGGGGGCGGGTCTGTGGTTTCAACACTCGATGTGTTCTCAGAGCTACACAGCAGAGTATAAGAAAGCAGGTTTGGGCCCTGAAGCAGTTTGAAACATGACAAGATGTGTTGGTTCTCAGGTGGCGACAGTGATCTGGAGATGGGTGAAGATGAAGATTTTTCAAAGCTTTACAGTAAAGGTCCACCCCCCAACACCACCACCTACTCCTACCTCAGCTTGACGGACAGTTCCCACTCTGTACCTGGAGGAGGGGCCTCTTTTGACCTGTCTCCTCTCTCCTCCCCAGAGAAGGATCTGGATGGTAAGTACAGTGCGAGAATCATTGCAACAAGTCTGAGGAGGGATTGGCCAGTTCCACATCACTCACTGTTTCTATATTCTATCATGTATTCAACATGTCTTATTGCTACTTGTCCATGTCTTGCAGGCAACCCTTTCCACATGTCATCCGACTTGGACATGGGTGACGCTGGAGGTAAGACTGTAGATCAAAACAGCTGCTGTTCTCTGCTTCTGGCCACAGGGGGGGGGGGGCCCTTTAAATTGACATGGATATGATTGTGATATGGACTTTGTCGGGGCGAGGGCCTTAAACTTTGAACATATTTTGGGAACAACTATTTTATTATATTATCTATAAATTGACTGACAGACGGCAGACTGACGGCTGCTTGATAGCTTTCAGAACGTCTCTTTACACTGATTGTTAGACCTCCTAGCTTATGGGGAACATTTCGTCTTCAGGACAAATGATTGGACGACAAGGAGTTTTAACAATGGTCTGTTTTTATTGTATTACCCAGAAGAATAATGTTTCTGCTCTGTGATTCAGAAGGCAATACCTTGATGGGGATCGCCACATCCTATGTGCTAGTGACAGAGCAATTAGGACGCTGACAGTACGGGGCAGTTTTAAACAATCTGTAAAGATTCAAGGCTAAAGACAGATTTCTGCATACATGTTCTGTCAACAGACTCATAAAGACGTTAGGGCTGTGCATCTTCACTGTTCCCACGATTCGATTATCCTGTCAGCGATTCCATATCACGATTCATAACAATGCGTTGCATCCTCAATTTTCTATATTACTACACATGGCTTCTTTTTCATCAATGACTACATTACATTGCATTTAGCTGACGCTTTTATCCAACGCGACTTACAATAAGTGCGTTCGACCAACAAGATACAAACTTCAAGAAAACAGAATCATATAAGTACATCAGGTTTATACATCAGAATACATGCAGTAAGATACATATTTTTATTATTTAGAAACTGCGTCAGAAATCAATAACATAAATATCTTGAGTGACATTAAATTATAAATGAATTGTATAGGTCTAGCCTCCCTATATCTGTGTGTGAAATTGTTCCATCCTTAAAAACAAAAAAATAATGCTTCTGCAGTCTAGCTGCAGCTTCTAGCCTTCTGTTTAAAAAAAGGACACTGAATGTCCTGAATGCGGCATCACACACAGGACTTGAGTCTGAACACAGCAGACAACAGGAGTATTTACAACATTATATAAAAACAAAAATACTGCATGTGGGTGCACACTTACATTCTCTGTCGTACTGTTACATAAATGTATGAGATTAAGTTAGCTTCATCATATCAACATTTGTTTAAGTGAATAATAACGTTTCTATCAGGTTCCTATCAGCCTGTCACTCATTATGTTCAGGGCGGGAAGCTTTCCTCCTGCCTTCACAAACTTCAACACATATTTATCGTCTGAAAATAGCGAGAGGACATTCATACTCTGCAATCCAAGACTTGATTAAATCCACCAAAAACCTGACAAGGTGCAAACGCTAGTATTTTTTAAAAACATAAATCCCTGTGTGTCTGAGCCGCAGCGACACGGACTGATTCAGAGCGGGTCATTCTGCTGTTGGTTCTGGACTGATTCAGAGCGGGTCATTCTGCTGTTGGTTCTGGACTGATTCAGAGCGGGTCATTCTGCTGTTGGTTCTGGACTGATTCAGAGCGGGTCATTCTGCTGTTGGTTCTGGACTGATTCAGAGCGGGTCTCTCTGCTGTTGGTTCTGGACTGGTGTTCTTGTGTTGGTGGAGAAATGTTGGGTTTGGTGTCGCTGTCACGTCTGTTCCCTGATCTCTGCGTCACCAACTGATTTGATATTCGTGTGACAGAAGAAAAAAAAACGTTATTGTACAGCCTCGGCCGGAAAATCAGGAAGCAACGTTACTACGCTATAATCGATTATGTTCTGTGACTGCATCGATGCAGAATCGTCCACGTCCGTATAGAAACGATTCATTTCAAGACCCCTAAAAGACGCTCTTATGACTCATTTCAGTACTAAACAGGTACTGCTATTTATGGAGTCAACCCCCCCTAATGATCACATGGTCCTGTCAAGATAACTGTGACATTACTAAGATTTTATTTGTAATACCACTAACCTATATCCATTTTTCTGTCTGCTCTTCTGTGGCTTCTTCTTAAAACTGATTTAAAGCAAAAGTATACATTTAAAATAAATACAAATATCTTTGTAAAGTTGAAAGCGAGTTTTAAATTGTTTTATTCTCTGATCTACTAGAATATGCCTTGGACTTCGAAGAAAACGACGACTCCATGTTCTTCATCCCTCAACCCCCACCCTCCGCCTCCCTGGACCCCCTGCCTGACAACGCCCTGCTGAGGATGAAGCCTGTCCACACCTACTCCCGAAACAGCCAGAGCAACACCACCTCCACAAAACCTCCCCCACCAGTACCCTTTTTCTCCGGGGCCTCCACCTCCTCAGTTATCCCTTCGGCGACTGGTTCAGAAACTGCCTCCTCCGCTGCTGCACCCCCCCCATCGCAGCCGCTCATAAGCTCCACCATTACCTTCTCCCTCCCTGCTCCTTCCTCCTCATTTGCCCTCCCTCCCCCGCCTTCCTCATCCTCTCCAACCAAAGTCTCTAAACCTGCGCCCTCCATCGCACCGCCTCCCGCCTCCTCTGTTGCTTATATCGCCCCCTCCTCTTCAATCCTCCCTCCCTCCATCTCCAGCGCTAATCGTGACCCTCTCCCGGCCGGAGGGGCCCCCTGCAGGACCCATGATGCCGTGGCCCAGATGGCGTCTCAGGGCCTGGAGCAGCAGCGGGCCAGCAGGATGCTCCTGAGCTCCGTGTCCCAATCTCTGGAGGTGCTGGCCCAGTCGGTGCAGCTGCTGGTGGAGAGCCAGCAGGAGTTTGTTCAGGACTCCCTGCAGCTGCAGCGGGAGACGGTGGACATCCTGAGGGACTTCTCCAACACGGCGATCACCATGCTGAGGGACAAAACCACTAACCACCCTCCTGCCCCACGCTTCTGAAACACGGAGATGTTTCAACAGACATGGTGCAGCTGTAGTTCGGCAGGTTACAGGAGACGTGTGGAGGTCTTCTCCTGCTGGGCTGCTGAAATCAGGACAATGTTCGCCCGAAGGCACAAACATGCAGTTTAAGGTTTGTATCTGTGTTTTCCTCACTTTAATCGTCTTTTTTTAAAGGTGGCGTTCGGAACTGACTGGATTTTACCTGATCACTGATTGAGGGGAAATGGACAAAAGAACATTAATGTATCAGTAGAATAGAAGAGTACTAACCCTAGCTGTGTCTCAATTTGGATGCTTCTGTGAACTGTGGCACTGTGAACACTTAGGCACGTGAATTTGGACTGTGTAATGTCTCCAATGGAACAAGACTGCCGACCCTCACAAGAAGTTACGATCTCCGCTGTTCATTAGCTAGCCGGAGCAAGCCAAGATGGCGGCCGCTGAGTGTGAAAGTTGTCCAGTGTTTTGACCGTAGTGAGCGCACAATCTGGATACTCAACAGTAGAGAGAAGATACAGAAGAATCCTGCCTCCTTCGCCCGACATTTTAACGTGTGACACGACTTCATGGCTGATCTTAACCACATCCTGTTTGTGATGCAACGACCACTTGATAATAAAAGCATAAACAGTTCCTGTTACTTTTTCTGCAGACCACAAAAAGATTCCACCCAAAAACACAACATTTGCTGAAATGACTCGTTCACAGGTTTCTAATGGAAGACATTTGTTTTTCTGAATGTTCAGAATATTTTTGATCTTTCATGCAGTGGATTAAAGAAAACATTTCTAAAATGATTCATGGAAACATCAAGATGGGACATTCCTAGCAGCCAATGCTAAATCTCTTTGGAGGTTAGTTTACTTGCTGAGTGGTGAAACAGCAGATTTGATGCAGAATTGTCTTGAATGGAAAATTGTGAATCCTTTACTTCAACCTGACCACATGGCAAGCATCACATTTCTAAGTTATTTATGTTTCTGGAACAACATGGAAGTCCTTAAATCTCCAAGTGTGTTTTACATGTTGTACAAAATAGCATTTCATTTCAATGCTGGTGTTATATAATATTCACACAAATATGCATTTTGTGTTCATCAATAAAAATTCCATTTGAGCGCAATAACATATTTCAGAGGTTGTGCTGCACACAATAGATCTCTGCTGTAACATTATGGCGTACTAAGTACAGATCGTGTTCACACCGGAATGGCTGGCGCCACTTCTTCTTCTTCTTCTTCGGGTTTACTGGCAGGCCGCAAACAACTTTTGCCACCCGAAGTCCCCGGCCGGAAGTCCCCGGAGTTGGGGACTGGCTACTAAGTACTTTATTGATAATTTATTGATGGGGAAATGTTTACGCTGCAGCAGCAAAAGACAAGGCATTGTACATTAGACAGTTAAAAGACTAGAATTAAACAATCGAAAATGTAAACATCTTAAATAGAAATAACATAGCATTACAAAAAGTAGAAAATATACATAGTGTGAACAGCTCTTACCTGTTAACATATACATGTTAGGCTAACGTTGCCTTGGTTACAGAGCCTGTTGCTGTTGTTTATTGCTTTGAATTCTTTAAAACAAATATTATCTTCTTAAACCTGTATGGTAGTCAGGAGCATCACATCCTAATGTTTATTGATATATTTAGAGGGAGGGGAGGGAAGGAAGGTTTCAAAATTCAGATTAAAATCATTTCTACCATTTCCTTAATTCATGGTGGTTTCACCACCATGAATTAACTACATATCGATATGTGTATGTAGTTAACAACAGGCTAAACAAATTCGGAGAATAAAGATTTTATTAAGAGAAGAAATATATATCACTGATAATTGTTTTCTGTCTATGTCTGTTCGACACATTTTTATAATTATCCTATTACCTTTTCTAATCTATAGATTTATCATTGGCCCTTTTTTGGGATAGAAACTATTACTCATATCATAAACCAAATTACACTATAGGATGTAATAAACTAAGGCCTATTATAGAACAATGACAACAAAGTCACTACAAATGTATAATAACGTATAGAAGTTGTCGTAAAATTGTCATAGTGTGACAAAAGATGGTGACTGCAGTTTTTTGGCTCAATGGTGTTTGGCTCAATGCCGAGCTTGAGGAGGGAGACAAAATGTGACTGCCTTGTCCCAGGTGCAGATCTTTAAAACCCAGTAGAATTTGCAACTGCTTGAAATATACAACAAAGGTCACAAGAGCGGATCAAACCCGGTGCATTGTGGTTATTTGGCCAGCTGTCTAGGCGCTCACAGCAGAGTCTGAACTTTGCCACCTCGCTGACTCTGGTAGGACAGTTCACACATTGATACACTGATTGGGTATGCTAGTGTTGCAGGAATGAGTCCTTAGACCGGACGTTAGTTAGCATTTCTGTGTTCACTCATTGAACCCACCATTTTTTTAATTCATTTTTGGTTAGCTGCCTAAAATAAGGTCTGTGGTTAACACAAGCTGTTCACGTTTGGCTTTGACATTAAACACTTCAGTGAATACCCTGTGAATGTCTGAAGCTTTTCCATGTCTTAAAAACCGTGGTTGCTAAAAGGTGGCTAAATGAGACTGAGAATAAACGTCATCACGCTGAAATGTAGCCACCTTTAGCTTAGCGGTGTTGATGTGCAGTCATGTGACTGTCGTTTGTCTTGAGCATTACATCAGCTATTTACTTATCCCGCTGAACAAAACATTTAAGTTTGTTTTCCAAAGATATTATTTTCTGCAATATTCCGAAATCCAATGGAAAACCCCAATTTTTTTGTCGAGGGAGCCCTTAGGCGCATTCACACCGCAGTACTTTTCCCACAAAGGGTCATCAGAAATTAGTTCATGATAACTGAACTAAGTACAGATCGCGTTCACACCGGTGTAGGTACCATTGTCACTACCCGATCCGTCCCCCTGCCCGATCGGTACTGCGCATGTGCGAGATGGTCCGCCATATTGGACATGGCTTTTAGCAAAGCTCAAAAATAAAACGAGAGAGAGATGAGTTATTGTTATTACGACGTGACTTCACTATTATTTAACAACTCTTTTTATTGGGTTCTTTTATTTGGGGTTAAGTACATTGTCAGAATAAGTGAGGAATGAATTTAACTTCTGTTAGACAGCCATATGCCATACATTTTTGCATACATTCACAGTAAATATTTATTCAGTATGATAGCTGTCTAACAGAAGTTAAATCCATTTCTCACTTATTCTGACAATGTACTCAACCCCAAATAAAAGAACCCAATAAAAAGAGTTATTAAATAATAGTGAAGTCACGTTGTAATAACTCATCTCTCTCTCGTTTTCTTTTTGAGCTTTGCTAAAAGCCACTGTGTCAAGTGTCCATCTTGGGTTGCCGTCCGGAGTTGTCCAATATGGCGGACCATCTCGCACATGCGCAGTACCGATCGGGCAGGGGGACGGATCGGGTAGTGACAATTCTTTCACACACAGTGACGTCACGAGCTACCCACAATGCAACACGCGCCATATATATATATATAAATATATATAAATACGCCATTTTCATGGAGGTGCAAATATCCTGGAGGTGCTAATATAAACGTAGCCAGGCTAACGTAGCCAGGCAGAGCGCACTAGGTTTTTTTTCTGAATTAACGACCGAAGAAATCGCTGCATGTCTTCGGTTTACATCTCTGGACTTGAGGGGTGTGCTCTAGGTCGTTACCAGCGTAAACTAGAGCTGTGTGGGTTGTTACAGACTGCCTGCAGATGTATGGAAAAACAACCCTCGAAAGTGGCCTTCGTCGATTTTGGCAGCATCTACGTCTATCTTCTAGAAACACCAGGTGAATACCCCACTTGTCACAATAATATTATCATGCCATATGTGGTATTTTAGAGTTGACTAGATATTGATTAAGGCAATAGACTATGATATTCAGTACAGGAAGCTTAGCAACACCTAGACGGTGTACGGCTAAACCCTTGGCCTGCTTGCACCTCGCGTAAAACGGCGGATACCGGAAGTACGGTGTCGCCCTCGGCCCAATACCCGTATGTGTGTGTGAAAGAATAGGCGCGTTCACACCGCAGTACTTTTCCCACTTTAGTTCCGATATAGTTCCGAAATGTTGCGTTCACACCAAAAAGAGCCGGAATTCAAATTAGTTCATGAGAACCTTTTCACCCCCTTTTTTTTTTCCACCCCTGCTAGAGAGAAAAAGGTTCCTATGTCTGATTGGCTGGAAGGATTGCAAACCACGCCCCGTAAAACTCCCAAAAAGTTTTGTGAAGCCGCCATTTTATTATCCTCGCATTAGCATTATTAGCATTAGCCCAGCGCAGAAACGCAGAGAGACTAACTTATGGCAACACAAAATAAAACATGGGAGCGGTGGAGATGAGGTGTCGGCATTCTGGCGATTTACTCGGAAGGCTTCAGTAGAAGCTGCTGGGAGTCCCAGTCCCCAACTCCGGGGACTTTGGGCGGCAGTATACGCCGTGAAGTGGTTTGCGGCCTACCAGTAAACCCAAAGCAGAAGAAGAAGAAGTGACGTCAGCGGCTTCATTTGCCTAATCCTCCCCCAGGGACTTATTCCGGTGTGAACGCGATCTGTAGTTCATGTGAACTAAAGAGTTCTCATGAACTAAGTTCTCATTAACCTTTGTGGGAAAAGTACTGTGGTGTGAATGCGCCTAATGGTACCTACACCGGAATGGCTGACTTCACTTCTTCTTCTGCTGCTGCTTTGGGTTTACTGGCAGGCCGCAAACAACTTCACGGCGTATACTGCCACCCGAAGTCCCCGGCCGGAAGTCCCCGGAGTTGGGGACTGGCTACATACACAATATATCACTTACTAAAATCTGAATGGTCAACAGCGGACCACATTTGTTAAAACCTTCATTGACACCTTTGGCAATGTGACCTTTATAAAGATAACTCGGTTTGGGGTCTGTTATCACGCCGGTTCAAACGTTTTGGAGAGCAAAACATTTTATTACTAACACTGGAATAGTTCAATTTGTATATTATTATACAGAAACTAACTGCTTTACAAAAACAAAATGATACAATATCACATGTATGTACAGTGTAGTAAATATACCATCTCAAATTGTATTTACAATTATCACACATACTGCAATAAAACAAAACTCAGACTATTACTCTACAGACATTAGATTTTGCATAACATCAAATAAAACATGCCACATTTTGAGGTTTTTCATCTTTAGAAACCCATGACTGTTTTTAAATTAGTGCAAGTCAACCACTTGTTTAAGAGGTTATGGATACATAATCCTTAATATTTCCATTCACACACAAGTCAAACTAGAACCCGGAAACGATGGAATCTGCGAACACAGCGCTCAAATAAACCAGCCAACAGATTTTTCCTGGTTGTCTTGTTAAAGGTACAGTCACTGATCTGTAATTCAAGGTTTGTTTCAGAGGGAAATCAGTGAGTGTAGCTTTAAGAACAGTTAGACGGTGAGAAGAGACGATGGATTGAGCTTAACGATGAGACAGTTCTATGGAATCTGACACTGAAATCTGAACAAAAATTAACCATCACAATTCCTGCGAGTTGGACTTTAGATCCTAATCCTGAATTTTAATTGCTAATCCCAAATTGTTTTCCTAATTGTGAATTTTGTTTCTAATCCTGAAGTTTAGATACTAATCCTGACCCAAACTGGGCCTTTATCGCCTCTTTGTGTGAGTTCATCACTGCTCCAAAAATCTTGCGTCAGAAAACATTAACAACGTAAAGGTGATAAAACTTCATGCTTGATTCCTGACTAGGGTTAGGCCTATTTACATGAGGGCTAATGTTGAATTAAATAAAACTTTGGCCAGTCAGCATAGTCCAGCTCTTTTGCAATCAAAGTTAAAAACATAGTTTGGAAAACCTTTCATACAAATAAAATATTGATGTGTCATTTTTTTGGGGCCTTTTTATGCGTCAGTATGCTTTAAACCAGGTGCTAGTTGATGATTGGTTGTTTAAAGACGTTGGACCAATTTATCTGATAAACTGGAACCTGGATTAATGAATTATGGGTTGTTACTTGTAGTCTTCCCTTTATGTCATTCTTTGAGATTGAATGACTGTGCTAAGGCTGTCTCTAATCAAAATGTCCCTTTCCGTGGAATTTATCTAATGATTATGTGTTTACTGAATGGACAGGAGAAAATAACGTCCCGACGACAACAATACAAGAAAAACAAATCAGTAGTGAACTGATCGACCAGTGTTTCCATTAAGTACCATGAACACTGAGAATGGTGAGAAACAATGTGTGACTGAATAAAGTCTGACTTTTTCAACAATACTCAACTGTTGCCATGCATAGATGTTAGGGCGGGACAGAGGAGCCCTGCTGAGCTGTGGGTGGAGGCTGTGGGTGGAGCACTGATCTACAGTCCCTTTCTAAATTGCTCACCCTAACCCTAAAAAACATGTGACTTTTTCCATGTTGTGCCACTGGTTCCCATTACCAAACACCATGACTGCTGTTGGCTAAGGGCATTATTGTGGCATGGTAACGAGGTTGAACCCTTAGGGATTAACATATGTAGTGTGGACCACCATTTTAATCAGGACATAGCTTTAAAGATGGCCGATGTAGGTGCTGGGTTCACAAGCCTATGTTTTGTCAGTTTGCACTGTGTTACCATTAGCGATTAAAAACTAAAAGGATGGAGTTCTCCGAGGTGGATTAGCTACGTCTAGCAAGTTTAAACTCTCTGAAAGTAGTTTTGAGAATCATCATGGAAATCTATACACTATCTAAAACACTACACCGTGCTGATTTGACAGTTTATGTGTGGAAACGATATCTTTCTTGGGACAGCATTCTTCAAATGCACCCTGAAATGTGCAGAACAGGCATGTGGGACAGACATTCGGAGGCATTGGCAACCTGCGTTATTATTACTGAAGCTCTTTAAAGGAAAAACCTCAAGTGAGGAATTTCCATCAACGGATCCGTGCCTCCAGTAGGGTGGAGCAGGGTGGAGCAGGGTGGAGCAGGGTGGAGGAGCTCTGGAGTCAGTGTTTCTGTCACCGTTTACATCTTTCCCATTATTCCAGTACAATGTAACGATTATAGAAATATTCCTCTTCTTTCAGAGTGTGCAGCTTTTAGCTCTAGCAGGAAGTGAAAAATGACATACCACCAAATGTTTGTATATTATTTGATTGTATATTTTCAGGTCAGTTTATGTAAGCCTGACATATATTTAAGAGTCATGAGTTTATTCATTTTTAGTGTTACCGGAAAGAACAGTTTGTAAAAACAAGGTTGACTTATTAGCTTTTTCCTCACACTCTCCATGCTGTTTTGACAGGAACAGGAAGGGGTTGAATTGGCTTAAGTTGTTAAATAATAATACATCATAGAACACAATGTGATTTAAAAAAAAAAAAAGTTTGACAATTTCGATAATACGTAGTCCTGACAAACTGTCAAAGCCTCGTAGGCTACATGTTTCCTTCGAAGAGCCCACAGGAGTGTGTCGGTTGTGTGTGTGTGTGTGTGTGTGTGTGTGTGTGTGTGTGTGTGTGTGTGTGTGTGTGTGTGTGTGTGTGTGTGTGTGTGTGTGTGTGTGTGTGTGTGTGTGTGTGTGTGTAATGAGATCAAACGTCACTGTGTCCACTGCCTCTTTTCTATTCAAATAGTCATAGGAGGTAACCAACAGTAGCTCATTTTCCGTGTTACCGGGCAGATTAGGAGTTCATATTGCACCGCGCTGACACTGATGTACAAATAAAACAAAATGTGTGGTTGACAAAGGAGATTCAGAGTTGAGGATTATTGCCTATTACACAATTTTCCTTGTCACTGTGTAAACAAATTAAAACGCAATGCTGCTGAAAACACAGTTCGTACTAAAATAACTGACATTAAACAGCTACATAAAAAGAGACGCGCACGAAAACAAACAAAAAAAGCTCGGAGCTATTTACACACGTACATTTCCCCCTAGTGTTTTGCGATCTTCTCGTTCATAAGTGTTTGAAAAGAAGATTTTTGGAAAGTGTAGCGCTATCTAGCTGTACAGGATAAATACTTTCAGGCAACAGGGTATATGGATGATTGTATATTAGACGATCGTTTGGAGGCCCGTCGTGATGCGGCTCGCGTGGTGATATGGACGGCTCGCCTCCATAATTAGTACCTGTTCTTTGTCTTTCACTTTTACTTTACAAATTGTACACATTGAAAAACCCTGACAAAAGGCACACCATGGAGAAAAACATCAACATCTAAATCAGCACTAAGGACTAGTTATACATAATCTGTCTATGTAAAATATGTACAGGACTGGGAGAGGTGGGCCCAGGTGTCCGAGCAGACCCCCCCCCCCCTCCACTGTTGCTGTCATTTGGTCCCTCTCACTGACACAGGAGTGTTTAGTCAAAAGGAAGGCCAAAGGACGGATCCAACTTTAGCATAAAGACAGAGTTTCACTTCCTGTTTCCTCCCTGTCCAAACTGAACCTGCTTTCCCATCAGGCTCAGGGGCATTTTGCCCCCAATAGTTTCATAAGAGTGAACTCGACCCGACTCTAACCTGCTGCTGAATATCTGTGAAGACAACATCCACTGCAGAGAACAGGAACTACTCCAACGAAAAGATTCTCCTCCACCATGCGCTGTCACAAATGAAATAAATCTCAAGCAGCACTAAATGTGTTAATATTCCTCCTCGATGCCCAACTGAAAAGTTTTCACGCCAGGGGAAACAACCGTTAAGAAGGAGGAGGAAATAAACAGAGTAAGAGATGGAGTGCAGCGTGAGCCCCCGGCGGGCTGGAGGAGGAGGAGGAGGAGGGTTCTCCGATCACACGATCTTCTTGATGCTCGGCCTCTTGAAGCTGCCCGCGCTGCGCTGCTTCTGCACCTGACTGGCCGATCCGTGGCGAGTACGCCCCCCGCTGGAGAGGGCGGAGCTGGGGGACAGCTGGACGTTCTCCTTATCCACACCTGGAGGGGCACAGGGGGTGGGGGTTAGGACCGAACCGAACAGTGTGGATCATGTGTTTTTGTAAAGCCGTTTCTGTATATTAATATAGAAACTGAACTATGTTCGTAATAATGCATGACAACAGGAAGCCCAAACTGTGATTTATTAGGATTTTTCTTAATACATTTATATTTTTGAGGATAATCTCAACATACTACCCAAAGTTCGCGTTAACGGAATATTTTCAGTCTAAAACGGATTTTTTTTAACAATGACGGAAAAATCTGAAAGCAGTCCGTCATTTTGACAGATTAGAACAAACTCGGAACAGCGCCAAAGCTTCCCTGCAGCGAGGCTCCGGTGTTATGCATGCCCGCCAAAAAGGAAAGGATATAGTTTCCAAACCTAACTTTTTGTCGTACAAATCATTGTAATGTCTGGGAGTTTTGGCTTTACGCTGTGCGCGCTCCCGCGAGGTGCAGTGGACATGCATAACACCGGCGCCAACAGTTCACAAGCGTGCTCTCTCTCCCAGAGAGATGTATAGAACAAATATATAGTTCTAGCCCTGAAGATTTAGATGTGACCTTGATAAGACTATCTGAAAGGTCAAAGGGTTAACGAACGGAGAACGTGAGAGCCTGAGTGTGTGTGTGTGTGTGTGTGTGTGTGTGTGTGTGTGTGTGTGTGTGTGTGTGTGTGTGTGTGTGTGTGTGTGTGTGTGTGTGTGTGTTACCTGGAGAGTGCTGCGAGGTGGCCAAGGAGGTCATGGAGTTGGACAGGTTGAGGTTGGCAGTGATGCTGAGCTGGCTCTGGCTGGTGGGGGGGTAGGGGGAGGTGGGCGTCCTCAGCTGCTCCTCCCCCCGCTCCTCGTCCGCCGCCGGCAGGTAGCTGTCAATCAACGCCTCCAGGAACTTGACGATCAGCTCGGCGTAGTCCGGTATCTGTGTTTGCTGCAGGAGGGAGGGGGGGGGGGGGGGGGGGGGGGGAACCTGTTAGACTGATGATTGTAATGCCTGGGAACAGAGTGACAACATAGACACATAGGCTGGGATACAAATAATACCAATATATCATTATATCATTTATTGGATTATAAATACTGATTACATTAATGGGATAAAAGTCTCGCTAGAATTAAGTGTGTCATACATGTTACCTAGTAAAGGTGCACCATTTCAAAATATACCATAGTCCGATTATTATGAATGATATTGCGATATGCTTAGAGAAATATACCAGTTTTTAAACATAATTTAAAATGATAATTGAATCACATAATAAAATGATCATATCGTGATTTTTTTAGGAGGATCTGTACAAAACAGAGATCTTTGATGAAGACTGTAGAATATAGGGATTTCTCGGCAGCTCTACAACACTTCATTCGGATATTTAAACACATTTTACCTTAAGCAAATATTGCACTTAATGCGATTTGGATATTGTAATAGTTAATTTGGAAATATTTACATTAATTTTGGAGCCCTAATATATGTACACTATTTTAATTCTGTTAATTTACATTTCATATGTATTTCACATTTTTGAGGTACTACTGGTTTCAGTATTAACCGAAAACTCAGCTTTAAACGTTGTTCATCCTCTCTGTGTGTGTGTGTGTGTGCGTGTGCGTGTGCGCGTGTGTGTGTGTGTGTGTGTGTGGGGGGTGTATAACACCCTAACAATTGGCAGGGTGGTTGCGCTACAGTCATTGCTTAGTAAGCTGAATTTCTCCTGCGTGGCAGCCAAGGGCGCCTCAGGGAAAATAATAAATAAATGACAGAAGCAAAATAATCGTTCACACCTTAGAGAAGGGTCCGGCAAACCTCCAGAGTCCATTAAAGCCGAAGCCTGTGAAATGAAAGGGGGGGAGGGGGGGGGAGAGAAGGGTGAGCACACTTACTTAAAAAGACACACTGATATCCACCTACATTAACTGTCACAGTCTTAGGTCACTTCCTGTTTGGGGGAAAAGACTCATTTCAATACACTGTCCTCTTTCGAATAAAGGCACAAATAACGAAAGTAAATGAATGGCCTGTGCAGAATGTGAAAATGTCAGCATTTATTACTCTGTAGGTAGGAGGGCTGGTACTGGGGGGGCGACTCCTCGTGGTAGACCACGCTCTGGACGATGCCGTGGACCGGGTTCAGGAGGTTGGTGTCCTGGCACATGGACAGCACCGTGTTGATCTTAGAGTCCAGCAGGTTGTGGCTGAGGAGGAGACGTGCACACAGACACGTTAATGTGACGTCTCTATGAACGCTGCTCTATATATATATATCTATGCATGAGCACGGGTTAGCTGCTTGGACACAATTAGACCTATACATATTCTAACAGCACAAGTATGTTTAGATTTTGACAGTGTGGTCTACCAGTAGTTAAGTCTCATGTCTCATGTATATTTCTTACATCTGGAGAGTCAATGTTTCTATCAGTCAACACATGAGCAGCAGCTCTTATGCATTTACTCACAACCCCTTTTAGTACACACTTTCTGAATTTGTTGTTTGATCCATTCACGGACCAGAACCAAACAGTTGAATCCCTAAAAAATAGGTAGTTGCGGACCGGATCAAACTCAATCATGGTCCAGTTCACTTTTAGTGTTAAAACATTTGTTGGAAAGTAAGGAAATATGGACCTAGTAAAGAACGTTACAAAAGGCCAGTAGCTTCTCAAGTGGCAGCAAAGGTTTCTGGTTGTTAGCTCACTAAGACCTGAGTAAAGTAAATGTTGCTTCTAAACAGCTGGGTAGAATAAATGGGGTGAGCCCAGCTTGAAAATGTTACTTTCAGAGAGGATACAAGAGGAATGGAGAGCCCGTCTACGAACCGATAAATGTTGGGTAGATAACCAGACACAGCTTCCGTAGTTGAGGACGACAGGATGTAGTTATGTCATGTATATTTGTTAAGACTTGTCTAACATTACAGACCAGTCTAAAGTGATCCAAACCTGATCCAGACTGAAGTGGACGAGTAAAGACTCGCGGAACGAGAGCACCAACAGGGGCAGCAGCATGACCAGAACTCATACAGAGTCCACCTGATCAGACTAAAGATGGGTTTGACTTACATCACATCCCTGGTTTGGTTTCAGTTCCTAAGAACCTGGGACCACCTCGACATTAAACTCTAAAAATAACCCGCCCAAAATAAATCTAACTCCGATCGTCAGAGTACAACCTAACCTAGGGAAATGTGTTTTGTTGGCTACTTACACGACTGGAAACATCTTTGGGAAGACGACACTAGCTTCGGCCAAGTACTCGTAGAGAATTCGCTGGTCAAAGTCATCAGTGGTGTATTTGACCTGGGTGGCCTGGTAGATCAGAGCAACAGTCAGTGATCGACACGTGAACAGAATTTAAAACACAATCACTGCCCTCTATGTGTCCTCACCAGCACAGTGAGCAGCAGAGCCTGGATCTTTGGGTCGGTCAGCACCTCTTCATCCAGCAGGACGTTGGACTCTGATACAGACACCTTGCGAAGGTGAGAGTTTGCAATTCTTTGCGTCTCTGTAAAAATAACATGGATTTAGAATTTCTTCTCACAGAAACTGTACCGTATCAAAGGAAAAAAGGAATGCTGCACTCTCACCTATCTCGTAGTCGTTCTCTGCTACACGCCTCATCTTGGGAGGGGTGGTCATACCCGACTCCATCTCTGGTCTCTTTGGCGCTTTAGAGTCTGATATGAGATGATCGAAGCTCTTCCTGGTGCCTGGTAGACAATCAGTCAAAGGTACATTTACAATCTGGATTTTAGGTTTTATTGATGGACACTTCTCTTTAGGAAAGATCAACATGAACAACACGAGTCATACCCAGGAGCTTCTTTGTGTTGGCTTGCGAGGGCTGGCCCATGTCCAGGCTCATGGACTTGCGAGTTCGGGGGCTGATCTGTCCCACTGTAGGGTAGTGATGGGCTGAGAGGTAGCGCTCTGAGACCTGGGGGGACGTCCACGGCTGAGTCTCACGCAGAGTTCTGAGGAGAATGGACCAAAAGTCAGGGAACAGAACACAACCTGACAACTTATTAAAGGGGACGTATTAGGCTCATTTCAGGCTCATACATCAGGATTTTTAAAAGAACATGTTTATATGCTTTAAGGTTTCTTTAACCTGTCTCTGTAAGCCCCAAGAAAGCCCAGTCAGATCTGATCCGACTGCGAAAAATATGTGAAAATTATATATATTTTAATAACCCTGGAAGGAAGGGGAGCAAATATGAATGGTTGAATTGCCCACAAAAATTGACTTCATATTTTTTATTTTAAAGTAGGGCTTTCAACAACCTCTGAACAATGACAAATATTCTCCTGAATATTTTCAATACAACAACCTGGAACCTCTCTCTCTCTCTTACACTCTCTCCCAACCCTGTGTACTTCTCTGCACTGAGCCAGTTGCTCAAACAGACAAGCCTGTTTACAGTTGTCGGTGAAATGCCGCTCCTCTGTCTTCATAGCAGTCAAAGCATGAGACTGAAGTTCCCACCTAGGGTCAAAATAATGCGCTGTGATGTGCAGTCGACACGTTGGATGCGATCCGAATGATCTCACACAGCCCCTCGTCCTCCAATGTTAATTGTCCTGCAAGCTGTAGCCACCGCCACCCATTTAGCTATCGCTGCTGAAAGCTTGCTGCTCGTAGACGCCGTGTCCAGGCGTCTCCCCGGCAAACTTTCAAGCGTGGTCTGCCGCAAGCGAGCGGCAGGAACGGGGCTGTCAGCATCAGCTGTGTGCTTGGCTTGCTGTTTAAAACACCTTTTTTTGTATCCATATCTCTCGCTAGTATTTCCCACCATCCAACTAACAACAACAACAACGTCAAGCCTTTGGGATCTGAAACTACGGGGTGGGCCGAGGACAAATACACATGCGTTAATCTCACGGTAAAATAATTAGTGGCTTTAAAAAAAAATTGCGTTAACTTGACAGCCCTATTTTAAAGTTTTAAGTTTGGTAGACACTTGTGCATGTTATTCACAAGCACTGAAAATGTAGTTATTAAAGGATATGTCCCCTGTCAAGAATGAACTTATTCACTCAAATGGATAAAAAAAAAAACTATACCCAGTGGAAAAATGTTGGAAAAAAATTAGGAAAGGGTTAAACTTAGGGTCATCTGCATTTTAATTGAGTTTGTTTCATAGTGTGCCTGTTGGGCTGCATTTTGCTGTCGCTGGATCAGACAAGTTGTCCTCTGTTCTGCTCACCTGCAGCTGGGATCATTGATGTGACTTGTGTACGTTTCCATGGGGACCGGGTCCATGGAGAGGTCAGAAATCAGGAGGGACTTCCTGTGTTTGAGGCTGCAGCGACTCCGGACCTCCTCAGATACAGTGAGCAGGGCTGCAGACAACCAGGGGAGATGATGGGGCTCAAGCAGCAACCAAAGCCAAAATGTTGTTCAATAGTTAACTTTTGATCATATTACATTACATTGCATTTAGCTGACGCTTTTATCCAAAGCGACTTACAATAAGTGCATTCGACCAGGAAGATACAAACTTGAAGAAAACAGAATCATATAAGTACATCAGGTTTCATAGAGCCAAACATTTCAAGTGCTACTCAACTGGCTTTAGGTAAGCCAGTCCTTTATTAGTATATAAGTGCTTTGTTAATAGTTCTATCGCTCGAAGTGGAGTCGAAAGAGATGAGTTTTCAGTCTGCGCCGGAAGGTGTGTAAGCTATCTGCCGTCCTGATGTCAATGGGGAGCTCATTCCACCATCCTGGAGCCAGGACAGCAAACCCACGTGTTTTTACTGATGGGAACTTGGGTCCCCCTCGCAGCGAGGGTGCAGCGAGCTGTTTGGCTGATGCAGAGCGGAGTATTTCTTCCATGACATAATATTGGTGCTATGGGCATGAGCAGGATAGTGTTGGAAGTTGTGTAAATGTCTCTTAGTGCGTTACGTACCAGCCAGATAGGCCACACTCTGAGTGTTAACCTCAAACTTGTCACATTTCAGATGTTTGCTGATCAGAGCGAGAAGTGTGTGCAGGATTCTCACAGTCCTTGCTACTGTGGTGGCGGAAGGGTGTCTGTAGCCTAGAGACACAAGAAAGATACAAACAGCCGTCATTAACAAAACACTGATGCAAACCTCTGGAAGATACCATTTCATTAAAACAAAGCTGATGTCTATCAGCAGAAGTTTTCTCTTTACCTTTGAGTAGGTGGCCCACCAGTGCAAAGTTGAAGTTTGCACTGAAGTTGAGGCCCACAAAGTGATCCATCTGCTTACAGTGCCATTCTAAAGGACGCCGGATCTCCATGAACACTTCCTCTGGACTCTGGATGGGCCAATAAGAGGAGAGGAGAATGAGGAAGCTGTGTTTGGTAATGTCAACAAATCTCATTCCATCATCCACTCATTGTCAAGATACATTAAGAGACGTATCTTAAGGTACTTAATCAGTACAAAAAAGTCAGTCAGTTCTCTCCACATTTTCACCTCAGCAGTTTTTCATGTTTTTTCTAGGCCTAAGCTCACAACATGTGATGGACCTAATATAAACAGCAAGACTGTCAAGAGATGCAGTTACACTGATCAGTGTTTTTGAGGCAGCAGCTGCAGACCTGGATGAGCTTCCTGACACTGTGACGATATGTGTGTGCCGACTTACGCGTACTTCACATTATGGCTGTCAAAACTTCAAATAAACAAACATATTCCAATGTTTGCTTCTTTCTTTTACATTTAAGATTTTCAAGTTGCTACATTTTAAAATGGAATAAAAGAAAAGAAAAATATTGATATATACATTATAAAGTTAAAGTCAAATGTACAAATACATTTAAAAGAAAACAGAAGAAAAAATGAACAAACAAAATAACTTAAAGTAAAAATGTCCACATAGTGTTAAAATATGTAACATGTATATTGCAATACATCCAGCTGTGTATTGGTATTATAGTATGATAACGTATATAAGTAAGTAAGTAAAACTTTATTTATATAGCACCCTTCTCAACACGGATGTACAAAGTGCTTTACAGTACAGTACACAGGACACAATTCAAAGTACAACTATAACATGTAGAATAAAAGGCATAAAACAGCAGCAGGTAATACATAGGATAAAACATACAATAACACACCAGTAAAAGACACCTACCACCTCGCCTCCTCCGACGACCCAAAGGCCTGTCGGAAAAGGTGGGTCTTTAACTGCCCCTTAAAAATCTCTAATGAAGTCAAGGTTTTTATTATCTGGAGGAGTTTGTTCCAAAGCCTTGGGGCCACCGCCTCAAAGGCACGGTCCCCCTTAGTCTTTAGCCTGGTTAGGGGCACCCTTAGGAGGCCTTGCTCAGAGGACCTCAGGGCCCAGTTTGTGATGTGAGGGTGGATCAGGTCATTGATGTATATATATAGACAGCTCTATATGTGAAGACCAATACTTTGAACCCAATTCAAAGTATTGGTCTTCACATATAGAGCTGTCCATGGCCAAGCCCCAGCTTGGCCATGGACAATATATGTATTAAGGAGGCGTGTGGCACAGTGGACTATTGCGTTGGTGTTCGGATCAGGGGAGCACAGGTTCAAACCCCTATGCAGTCAGCATGTCGTTGTGTCCCTGAGACACTTCACCCCAAAATGCTCCTGTGGGGATTGCCCACAGTATTGAGTATGTAAGTCGCTTTGGATAAAAGCGATAACAAGTGACATGTAATGTAAGCTTTTAGTTTACACACATTCAGACTGTGTGGCTGTGTGAGAAGAGGAGACCCTGTGTGTGTGTGTGTGTGTGTGTGTGTGTGTGTGTATGTGTATGTGTATGTGTATGTGTATGTGTATGTGTATGTGTATGTGTATGTGTGTGTGTGTGTGTGTGTGTGTGTGTGTGTGTGTGTGACCTTGTCGTTGAAGATGCGCATGGTGTCCAGAGTGTGGAGGTTCTGCTCCATCAGGGCAGTGCCAGCAGAGTACAGGTTGACTTCATCCAGCTGCAGCACAGCTACCGCCACCCAGAACAGAGCTTTGTGCATGGGAGACTCCTACAAAGCACACACAGGGGGGTGTTGATTATTGATGTCTTGATATTTAATTTAGCCTAGCATGCTACACTTAAGATAGCTGAAACCTTTGTTCCACCTTACAGTGAATAATTAAATGTGACATCTTCTTCTCTTCTAAGGCGGGGTGGGGTCATACAAACTAACCACGAACTCTGATGAAATGTTACAGAGGTGAAAAGTTAAAAAGGAAACTGCTTCCTGTGGTGTCTTATTCGCTTTCATTTTCAAACTTTCATTAGTATTGAAAGAGAGTGGGGGCTCTGTACTGTGGCTGCAGGGGGGAGGGGGGCGTATGCTGGGTCGTACCTTGCTGAGGAGAGGCTGCAGCTTGGTCAGAGCGATGACTGTGGCTTCTATTAATACTTGGCTGTTGTAATTGTCCGGCCCCTTCAGACAGCTCTCCAGACCCTGTGACGACGAGAGAATTTAAAGAAAAGAGGAGAGCGACGTAGAAAGTCATTAAAAAAAAGTAATTTTGGTATTTATTCGTGATGATATCTATCTGCTAATACAAACTATTCCATCATATATTAAATCTTTTCTTTTGGTATCTTACTTGTTTTCCCTCACAATAACTTCAATGTAAATGTACTCGATTTGTATTGTAAGGTCCGCAACAGTAAAGACACAAAACATTTGTTTTCTTCTAATAAGCCCTAGAAAACCTTGGTTGAAAAGGGTTTATGAGTGGATTTGCGCTCTCACCCGGTCGATGCTGAGCAGAGGGCTGGCCTTGCTGAGGATCCGGATGATCTGCTTGATCTGGCCGTGGCTCACCCTCTTACTGATGCAGCCGAACACCACCAGCGCTCTGGGCTGGAGGGAGGGGTTGTACTGGAATGCAAACCTGCAATACAAAAACAGGCATTTGTTGAACGCTCCACGACAGGCTTACTAGCATTGATGAAATCAAATGGAGGCGGTGCATACTTCTGTGCAAGTTCTGTCCACTGGTCTAACCACTTGCAGGCTGGGATGTCCCTCATACAAGCCTAGGACACAAACATAGAGGAAACTGAAAGACACTGAGAGATTAAGCAACACTTTGACTATATTATGAATCTGAATAAACAGTTTGAAAAAAAACTTTCTTGGATCTTTAGCATTTCATTCATGGAATAAATGCATTTGTGGTACAGTGGAGTGACAAACTACTGACCTCCATGATCTCCAGTAGGGCCTCTGTGACGGTCTCCAGGGAGGACAGGGCGAACGTCTCCCTCTCGTAGGAGCCTGGAGAGAAGGACCGGTCTCTGTAGCTGGAGCGGAAGGCAATGACGGCGGCGGACTTCACTTTGCTGATGCCGAACAGCAGGTAGAACTTGGGCAGGGAGAACTCGGTCAGGCTCAGCCTCAAAACCTGCTTCGTCTCCTCTGAAATCACAGAACACAACAACATAAGAGATTAGTTCTGCCTCAAGAAGTCCTAGCTTTTACTTTGCTCTCTGACACACTGTTTCCATGCACTGCAAGATTGTTTAACAAATCGTTTGTTTTTTTCAATGTTTGTCTTAAGTCTTTGTATTGTATCATCTTACAACTGATACACAAAAAGACATATTGAATATAAAGAAAAGGTTAATTGCTAGTAAATCAAACTTTACAATGCCATTATAATTCAAAATGTTAACTTATTATTCAAAGTAAAGTTTACTACCTATGTAAAAGTAGTTAAGAATTTGTTATGGATAAATAAATCATTTAAAATGAAATCAGGACACAACATAGATTTTCGTGAAACTCTGTATATGGTTAATAATTGGTTTGTAAAATCAATAAGAATTACGATTTATTAGTCTTTGGTAATCATAATGATAAGAATATAAATAGTTTGAATGTATGCATCAATAAGCTGTTAATAAAAACGTTACGGATGTTTCAGAATGTAACTGTTATTGTCCCATAAGATCGGATCTTTATTTTTCTCCTCTCATCTGGACTGCTGTTGTAGCGCTGTGAATACCCGGCTATGGGACGGATAAATGCTTTCTGATTCTGATTTATTATTGACGATCAGCGTAAAGCGTTATCCTTACTGCAACCTCAGGCTGCCGGCCAAATCAATGAGCTAGTCCTCACCGCTGAAGTTGAGCTGCGAGCAGGTGCAGAGGGAGTGGATGATGTTGATGACCAAACCGTGGGTGGAGGCCCTCAGAGAGAGCGGCCCCGTGGCTACCAGCAGGGTCACCACGTGGAACAGGTAGGGCAGGTGGGCCGCCACATCCAGAGAATTGTTGAAGGACAGCATGAGCATGTAGCGGGCCAGGATGGCGATGTCGTCCCACATCAGGTGCTGCTCCAGAGTGGGCGTCGGCGACAGGCACGTCTTGTCGATGATCTTACACATCCGACCAATCACCTGCCACGAAGAATAATTCCAACATTGGAACAATGCAGACAAACTTTCCATTTCAATTTCATAATAACAATGGCTGATGGGAAAAAGAGACATTACTCGCCCTAGTAGTTCCTTTATTTCAGGGGTCTTTGATTATTTTCAGTTTAAGAACACCTCAATTTAAAGAAAGACAGAGCAGGGTATAAATGCTATAAATGTCTAAAACTGATGAATATTGAACTTAAACATAACGTGTAGTGCATAAAATACTAAGCTCTTAAAATAATGATACACAACCATAACCGCTAGTTAGCTAGACATACATACGACATAAAACTGCTCTTTGCCGGGATAGATGACTGATGCTAAGGATGCTCTGATCAAGGGACAGATGTAGTCATATCGATCCACAGAAATGGTCCAGTTAATTTAACATCGACAAAACATGTATTTTCCGCCATCAGAAAACACAGTTTTTGAATATTATATTTTATATTTTTGGAGAGCACAAGACTATGGATTCATTACGGCTAAGCTTTCCTCAGTAAAGAAAATAAAAACACGCAAACCTGAACTTGAATTTCTTGATCAATGTACTACACTTGGTACACTAGGTAAGCCCATGGTTTACACTGTGCATGTATTTCTAGATATGGAGCTGATGCATATGAAAATATGGCTTTGGTTGTAACTAATTACGACATGGCATATATTCAACTCTTGGGTGACACAGAGTTCAAGAACAGCAGACAAGGCCTCATTGTGCTCAGTACGCTGTCCTGCCATGACATCAGACAGTAATCGTTAGTATCACACCAGCATAAAAAATGATGTATAATCCCTCAACGATCTACAATTTTCAATGTTGAAGTTCTTAAATTCAGCAACACATCTTTGGTAAAACAACTCAAAAACACTACGGAGAACTGCACTTTCACTTCAACACTGAGTGGCTTTTCTTCGTCATAACTCCTCACAATGGCCGCTATTCAGTGCGGGGCTGGAGTCTGCCATAATAGGAGCCGGGGCCTGCCTTTGCTATTGTGTCTGCTGCTGTATGTTGTTGTTGTTTGGATCTAGAGCCCACAGCTGATGGATATTGAGTAAATGAGTTTGAATACTCCAAGTCAGGAGGGATTCACAGCATTGGATTCATTTCTTGCCTTAGTAAGTAAGTATTCTTTACATTGAATGCCGATTTCTAGCAACAGCGTCAACAGAAACTAAACCTCTAATAAGTGTTGAATTCATTCATCTTTGCATTCGGATATGATTTTTACAACCATGCCATGCTGTGATGCACCAGTTTTGTAACCTTTTTTGTTATTCAAGAAGTGTTATTCAAAGTAATGTGACATCACAAAACATTTAATGTTACTAGTATGCCGTCTAAAATGTTGTGATGAACAATAATAGAGCAGATGAGAATAGTGGTATGTGTATGCATTGTTGGATGTTAAACTTAGACCCTGCAAGGTTGTCTGAAGATTTGTAGTTTTTAAATGGAGCATTCACATGCACTCTGAGATAAAAACAGGGGAAAAACATTTAATGTTATTAACTTAAGCTGCAGTGAGTGTCTTGCAAAAAGTCAAAGAAGAGGTCACATACACTTTGGTTCCACTGTGCAATGCTTCTTTGCTATAGGAGTCCCATCCAGTTTAATATTGTAACCGTCACTTTTCTTCACTTTAACAATAATATCAGTTAGTGTTTGGTTTTGTCGCTCCATTGTTCCATGGACTATATGCAGCGGTTGTCTATTTTTCCAATTTCTTTATGAAGCAACATCAGGATATTGTGTCACTCCCCTTAAGCTTTTTGTGGGTGTTTAATCTTCACACTGGCTTTCTTTATCTTCATTACCTTGTATTTTGGAGTAACATAACCTGGATCAGATTTCTCAAGTTTTCCATAATTATCACAAAGTTAAGGCCAGAGCTTGCTAGGTAAGATTTTACAGGTTGGTCGAACAGAATTGCTCATTATGAGCATCAGTCATTTTCTGTATCCACTGTTTACTGTGCTCTTTTCTTTAAAGTTCAGTGACATTTGTGAAATGTTGGCTGGGATAGTTTTAATATCAAAACGAAATACTTCTGATTGTTGTCACACCTCCACTTTAGTGTTGAAACCTGGAGCACCCCAAGGCTCTGTGCTCAGCCCCCCCTGTTCCCACAGTACACCCATGACCAGACCCATCTTTGTTCTTTTTACAAACAAGGATGAGACTTCGCAGCCACAGTCACCCTACAAACACACTTCCCTGATCAGTTGTCTAAAACACAAGCATGACCATGAAGATTTATCAGATTTTAGTAGAGGTTGACAATAACATGAAGTGCTTTTTGAGGTATTGTTGCCTAAGAGGATGTTAAGGATCTTTAGACTTCAGTAAACAAATTCTATCTACGTGCTGGCCACAGGTAACTTTGCAGACAATATTACAGAAAGTGTTAGCTCACCTTGCTTGAGACCAATTTGACATTTCCTGAAGCGAGGGCCACTGCAGTATCAGCCATGACCTCTGCTTTGATGGAGCCTAGGCCTCCTGTGGCACTTGTTTTAATAAAGCTGTCCAACACCACATCCAGCAGGTCGGTTATCTAGAGACACAGTGAGAAGGTTAAATGCCAGGTCCTCGATACATTTTTCCTTATTAGACTGTAAGGGTTAGGGACTCACCTGGCCCAGGCTGCCCCAGATTTTAGCCTGGATAGAGGGATACATCTGTTTCTCATTGATCGTCATGGTGATGAGTTTGTCCAAAATGGCGGTGACGCGCTGGCGCTTGGCGTCGTCGTTGTGCTTACAGAAACGGACGAGGTTGAGCAGCCAGGGTGTCATGTACTCCAGGCAGAGATGCTTCAGCTCAATACCTGCAACAGGACAACACTTATTACAACACTTAGGACTTACACATGGTACTCACTTTTCATGAAAAAATTAACTTTACTCCAAATGAGGATGAGGCCTTAGGGAACACAATCTTAAAAGTCTTAATGCAGAAATGCGTTTTTCGGCAATTGGATGGAAACACATTTATATTACCCCTAAAAAATGGGTTTAGCATAAAATGGCATAAAATGGGCATATCTTTAAAGGGGAGGATGGTGGGTACTTGTAGAACCCATTTCATTCAGAAATCTTAAGCCCATGCCAGTTTTTCCATTGCCAAAATGTTCCATTGCCAAAATGTTACCTAACCTTTGATTGCGCTAGACTTTTTCGCTGCCCGTCATTTTGACGGACAAGATCGTAAAATTTCCGTCAAAATCCAGTATTGCCCATCGGCCTTTACACAACTCTGGCGGGGGGGGGGGGGGGGGGGAGCATGCTCGTGAACTGTCAACGCTTGTGAACTGTCAACGCTTGTGAACTGTTAGCGCCGTGTTATGCATGCCCACTGCACCTCGCGGGTGCGCGCACAGCGTAAAGCCAATACTCAGACATTTCAATGATTTGTATGGCAAAGTTAGGTTTGGAAAAGGTATAATTTGGCGGGCATGCATAACACTGGAGCCTCGCTGCGGGGAACTTTGGCGCTGTTCCGAGTTTGTTCTAATCTGTCAAAATGACTGAATGCTTTCAGATTTTTCCGTCATTGTTAAAAAATAGACGGAAAATATTCGGTTAACGCGACCTCTGCTCCTAACCATTAAATGGTAGGTACAGATGGATTTTGAATTTTTCTAGTTTAATATGACACCAATATTTGTATGCTTGTATTGAAAAAGTAAAAGTTCAGAAACACATGATCGCAAGATTGTTTTGATAATAGTAAAACGGTTAAGAGTTATACAGTGACCGGCTGTATGTCCTCCAGCAGCTGCTTTAGGTGGACCTACTTGACTTGCTGAAGCCTGAGATGCACTCCTCCAGAAACTCCAGCGTTAGATGGGGCTCATTGGCAGCCAGAGTCTTGCTGATGGAGACAATGAAGAGGGTGTTGTTGGCCGGGATGCAGAGGCCTGAGGTCTCCAGCAGCTGGCCCTCTATCTTTAGGTTGAATGTGCAGGTCAAAGCACACAGTAGATTGTAAGCCGCAGACCTGTATGAACAACAAGTCAGAGGTGTTAAACCTTTTAAGAGAATTTATTTGTTTCTATAAAGCTGGTGAGGCAACTCCTCTCAAAACTCTAGAATTACTCTGTATGGCTTGCAGTACTGACCTGAGACTGGGGTCTGAACTGCCAAGGTTCAGCAGGGCGATGTTAAGCAGAGTACCAGGAACATCTTTTGGTCGAATCTTTGTGTGCTGTGGGATGGAGTCAGGCTGTGACAGCTCCCATCGTGTCCTAATGTGGATGATGGACTGGACGATGGCATCACATTCCTGGTGCATGAATGTGAGCGGCGTGCCCTGGTTGGCCATGGTGAGGGTGAACTGGCTCTCGTCCACCAGGCAAATCTCCTCAATCTCTGAGGCGTAGTAGACGTCGTTGAGGAAGACGGGCTGGCCGAGAACACGGGTCCGCTCGGCTGAGGTCACTTGAACTGCTGTCGAGCCAACCTGATCAGCAAGAAAACATATGTAGTTAAAGAAAACCCCATGCTCAAATTTCAACTGATTGTACTAACCAATTTTTTCAGTCTTACTGCTGGAAATATCCTCACCTTTATCGAGACCTTTGTGTCTTTATGGGCCAGCTTGAGGGCATTATGGAACACTTTAAGGTCTTCCTCCAGGGTCAGCGTGGCCGCAGGCAGCTTCTGTTGGTCTGGTTCAATGTGCTCGGCCAGTTTAGCTGGAGAGTCGATGAACTGGAGCCGCTTGCTGCCCTTCAGGCCTGTCAGTAGCCGCTCATGGTACTTTGTGTACTCCCTCACCCAGGTGTTGCAGTTGTACACATAGACAGCTGCTACATTCTCATAGGCAAAGCCGGGAAAGACCACGAACCACTTGGACAGGAAGTCGGTCTTGAAACGATTGCTGGGTCCTACATGGGTCAAATCTACTACTATCTCGTAGGGTTTAGCGTAGTAGGGTTTGAGAGTGAGGAGGACATGGTAGATGAGCAGGTCCCCATTGATCTGGCCTGTTTTGAACCTAAAGAAAGGAGAATAAAAAAAACTCAGTCAAAACAGTTCAAGGTCAGGCATTTTGTAGTAAATTATGCATTTTTTGGGGGGAATGGTTATGGACACAAAAGCTTGCTTAAAATTGCTCACACAATAATTATACACCAATGAAACTTCATTTCAATTTTGTCTTTCGATTTTTGAAAGAGCTCTTCAGCACCTGTGAAAAGAACGAGGCACCAAAATAACCTGACCAGAAAAGACCCAGAGAGAGGGTCAGGAAGTGAGTTCAGAGCTTATCAAGAGTCTGTTAGCTGCTGCCGTCTCAAACCATCTCTCAACAAGACCTTCACATAAGACTACTCCAAGTAAGTAATGACGATACAATATCATATTTTTTAAATGATTTAAAACAATTATTTCTTGTCTGAATTCTTTGCAATGACATTATGTAAGCAGTTGTTTTTCATAACAAACAGTGATTCAGTCCCTTTGCATTCACCTTAAAACAGTAAGGCGAATATTGTGAATGTTGGGAAACATTTCTTCTTTTAATTTCCCAGCACAATGGAAGGCACCAATACCTCTCTCTGGCTGTTTCTACTGCTCAGCCAGCTGCTGCTCTGCCCTACCAATGCAAACCAAGACCTTTCAACCACGCAGCCAAATTTGCACGCAACAGAAAGTCAAGAAAGCAGCTTGACCACTGCTGTGGAGCCCAGCCTTGCTACCAATGGCCACACAAACCCACCTGAAATCGACATGAATGGCACCCGTGCCGACTGCCTGATCGACACAGAGATGGGTCTGATTGCTATAGGTTCAGCAGGGGGGCTGATTGTCTGCCTGCTAGTGGCTGTTGTGGTACTGGCATGCCAGGTCTACATCCTTCAGCGCCGACATTATGCCCCAAGACACTCCAGTGGTGCGGGCTACTGGGATGTTGTCCAGTCGGAGGACAGAGGACTTGTTGGGCCTTGTGATTCCAGTGTCATGCTCGAGGAGATAAAAGAAGAGGGCAAGATGGAGGAAGACAGGCAGGCAAGCGAAGAGGCTGGGGCAGAACAAGTGGCTTTACTTCCTCAAGAGAATACCAGTCAGATGCAGAGCACCAACTCCAGGTACTCCAGTCTGGAGGTTCCAAGGGATTTAGAGGACATGCCCCTTGTTGTGTGAGGAGGTAACCCCACGTTGTTAATCCCCAGGCCCACACTTCATTTAGACAAACAGCAACCAGTCAGTTCAGCTCAGTTTATTCCTCCAGTTTATTTCCCTCACATAACTTTACTTAAACCTCAGTAAAATGCTTATAGAATACCAGGTTTATAGTACCCTTACTGGAAACGTTTTACTTTTAAATTACCATCAGGAAGATTACAATTCTGACAATACATTCAATATCAGTGTTGGGTAATTAGAAGTTTTACTCTACATTTTTAAAGACATTTGGTCAGTACGAAGTGATAGTAATGTGTATACATTTTGATGTATGAAGCTTCCATGGGAATCTTTTCAAAATGTCTATACCATTTTTAAAATGGTATATAAAAAGACTTTACAAGTCAAGCCAATTACATTTTAAGTATCTAGACCAATATGATTAAATTGCTTTAAGGGGTTTTACAATTCTGTATACAAAGAAGTCATCTCGTTTAGATAAGTGTCGGACACAAGAAATGTTTTTTTTTTTTTTTTTAAAGAGTAAGGTGTATATTATTAAGGATTATGAGTTTTGTATAACTTTTTAACATTTAACTTGATATGCTTCTTATTTTCTACGCTTAGTAACTTCAACATTTACTGTATAACAGTTTGATTTGTCTCTGTTTTGGATTTATGACATAAATGAGTGGACACAATACATTTATGAAACAGACATGAAGGTAAACCAACAACAAATAGATCAACCCAATTTAAAAGTATCAAAGAGATCCTATTCCTAGATTTGACGAGATCAAATGATGATCAGAAAGTTGGGAACAATATATGATAAAAGTCCTGGTTGTTTTCACAAATCTTTGTTGAACATTCCTCTGTGTTTTAAGCTGTTCATGCTCTTGTACCTGTACTGCAGACTTTCTAATACTAGTGTTCTTATGTAACATTTGTGCATAAGAAACAGAGCTTGTTCTATTTCAGGTTTTCAATAAATTGGTTTTTGCACACCACAATGTATTATTCATTTTATGTGTGTTTAAAAATAAGCTATGAGGCGTAATTGTAAGAAATTATGAGTAGGATAGTATATACTGAAGTAGTGAAGGTGTGGTAAGCAGAACAAATGTTATATATTATATAATGCACAGGTATTTTAATTATTGAAAAAAGATAGCGATTCATTAATAGTTTTGTGTAAATAACTAGATAAATGCAGTGTTAGATGGATACACGTTTGACTCTATAATAGGCCTACATACAGATATACAATATAGAATAATATTTTCTCTGATTGTTCTCTGATATGTATGAAGATACAATTAAATTATACACTGAAAATAGTGTTAAAAAAGACGTGTGTGTATGCTGGTTTTAAGTAATAAGTTTATTATATGGTTACATGCTACTTTACAGTATATCTATATATGTTCATTTTTAATTAATTTCTTATTTTTATAGTTATCTTTTCTTTTTTTTTTAATCTTTGATTTATCCTTAATTTTATTAATCTGTATGAATCTGTGCTGTCCTGTTTTTCAATCTTACCCTGTTGCTGTTAAACTACTAAATGTCCCCGCGGGGATTAATAAAGGTCCATCTTATCTTATTTTACAGAAGCATGTTGCCCATAAACTATATGTCCCACAATGCATCTCATTTTGTGACATGCGCCCTAGACTTCTGCTTTCAGACGTAGTTAATTATGAAGTTATTACCCTATCCAATACAAATCCAATGCAGAGGCAATAATATAATATAATTAGTGCTGTCAAAATTATCGCGTTGACGGCGGTAATTAATTTTTTGAATTAATTGCGTAAAAATATTTAACGCATATGCAGAATGGCCCGCCCCATACATGCCACCAGTGGCAGCGCCAGGGTATGGCTGGGGTAGGCTACACCCATACCAAGAAATGGCTTAGCCCCACCATGAAAAATGATGTTAAAGTAAGCAAAATAAAGTCTGCTAACTCGCGGAGTCAATTGCACAGACAGCAGTTAGTAAGATTGATTTCAGTTGCCACGGGTTTGAAAACTTTTGTCACGTAGTGATCGTCTTCTCAATAGAACATCTTTGATAACGGCGTGGTGTTGTTGCAGGAAGTCCCGACGGAGAATACTTTTGCTGTAGTACAGGGGTGCACATAACTGGTACGCAGGTTATGTGCGTAATCTGAAATGCGTACCGTCACTTGTGTCACAAAGCGCATTTGCGTACCAACGTACTTGTGAAGCTTTTCCAGAAGGCGGTTAGATCACCGGACGACAGAGTCGGTCTCCGTGTGCACAGACAGGGCTGCTGTTAACGTCGGTCTGTACAACTAGGCCATAAGGTGAACCCTGTTATCGTTTCATCCCGCTCCACAGAAGTGGAACTACACAATCGTTAGTTCATAAAAAAGAACGAGTCATGCTTATCCACCAAAAAAAAGTGTGTCGCTAAAATTCCTGTCAATTCTTCTAGGCACGTAATTATTGGCTGAACTAGTCCCTTCAAAGCGTAATAATATCTTGGTCAAAAGTAGTGCCACGGACCATCACGTGATCGTGCTACACCAATTGGGTAGCTGCATATACCGGTATCAACAAACAGATTTGGAAAAAATGGCAATCGCCATGGTTTCATCGAGTAGCGGGGACGAGGAAAACGCACCAGAAAGTCTCAAAAAGTCAAAATTATCAACACACAAACATTGTTACATGCATATTACGTCTGTGAAGCACGAAAAGGTTGATTATTTTACCAATACAAGATGGAATACGTACAGGACAAGCTTACAACGGTGGCATTGATTTTGAAGTTACAAATACAATATTATCATATTATAATAATAATAATAATAATTATAATATATATATATCTATAATAATAATCTATATATATATCTATAATAATAATCTATAATAATAATAATAATGTAATTCATCAAATTATTATATGATGAATGAGTAAATAAATGAATCAATGGTCATTGGTATAAGTACTGCATTTTATTGATCTAAATTACTTAACGTAACAAGTTAACCTTCTTCTTGGACGCAGCTATGTATGAAATCAAGTCATGTTTATTTTAAGAGTGCATTTAACGTGTACAGGGTAACAATAACAACAGACAGACAGACAAAAAGTCCTCAGTCTGTTGGAATAATCCACGAGCTCAGCCAATGAACCTAGCGATGCGAACATGGTAGTCCAGGAATGTTGTTGTAGCTGGAGTTGGCTGATAAACGCTGCTAGCCAATGTTGATTCGATGGTCAACTCTGTTCCCAGAGAATAAAACCTCTCACAAATACCGCGTATATAACGCAAATACCTCGGACTTAGTGATGTATTAAGACATATGACAAAACATGACATAAAACAAGCATACAGCACTGTTTAGAATCCATTTGGTCTGGTTTAGTGTAACCATGGAGGCGGCCATCTTTCACTTCTGTTGACAATATGCAGCTACCCAATTGGTGTAGCACGATCACGTGACGAACCGTGGCACTACTTTTGACCAAGATATTATTACGCTTTGAAGGGACTAGTTCAGCCAATAATTACGTGCCTAGAAGAATTGACAGGAATTTTAGCGACAAACTTTTCTTTGGTGGATAAGCATGACTCATTCTTTTTTATGAACTAAAGATTATGTAGTTTCACTTCTGTGGAGCGGGATTTCTTTTCTAAAGGACTTATCGAGGTTCACCTTGTGGCCTAAACGGAATTGAGCCAAAACTACGCCAACCGGCTGCGGAGGGAGACTCCCCCCCTCCCCCCCCTTCACTGGAGAACTGCGCTAAAACAGCTGATCCACAACGTTCACCACTCTGTGGTCACGAAGTACTCCACTAGCCGCCCCCCCCCCCCCTCTGTCGACTTTCCTGAAGTACTCCCCCGTTGATAGAAATCAACACGTAATGAATTAAGACCCCACGGTTTGATGATTGATAGGTGTGTGGGCTGTCTTTCATTTTGACACGCAGAAAAATGTTATAATAAACATAGATATTGTATGTTAAATGGATATATCCGCCTTCTTTCATTTATCTTTCCATTCCCACAACAATATACATAAAGAAATGGCATATTTTGGACATAGTTCGAATGGTGATTAATCATGATTAATTAATTTTTAAGCTGTGATTAATCTGATTAAAATTTGTAATCGTTTGACAGCCCTAAATATAATACATTATTTCATATATATTATGTATTTATATATGTATATTTATATAGTTACAACCGGCCCTGTGAGTGCAACCATAATGCTAATGTAGCCCACAATGAAATTGAGTTGGACACTGTTAATCTGTGATGGTTATTCTCGTGTCCAGGAAAGAGAAGCTTAAAAGGAGACTAAATGGAGTCTCTGAGATGTTTTCAAATCGGTACTTTAATTAATAAAAAGCGTGGTAAAGTCACAAACAGGATATTGTCCGACAGAAAAGCAGCTGTCTCTGGCTCTCGCTAGCAGAGGGAAAAAGAGGCCGAACCCCTCAGGTCCGGTTGTTTATATATCCTCTACTGGCTCCTCCCTGCGGGCCGGCTCTCCAACGTTTTAATGTCCGTTGTTACACATATCAGAGGATACAGACATTGTACATTCAATATATATTTAAACACGCCTTTTCTCCTCCTTAACTCTTTCATGACTTTTCCTTCAACACATTCTAAACGCTGTAATCAATACTCCAAAAATACAGGAAATACTTCACAGCAGTTTGGTTTCCGGTCGTTCCGAATGTTGTCGCATGCTACCCACATCTGTAAACAATAACGTGCTCAAATAAACTACCTTCATTTAATATTCAACAATAATAATATCTCGACTTCTATAGTTGTAGTGTTGAAATCAGTAGGTTTCGGTGTGCAACATCATATCGCTGCTAAATTCACCTCTATAGTAAATGGTATATTAGCCTCATGCTAAATGCTAACCGGAGATGACGGATTTTCAGAGTAAAGCTTAACAACTGGTTGTGCACAGGAACTTCTGGTTTTTCAGTATAAAACAGCATTTAAACTGAAGGTATGTTTAAGGTACATTATGCTATCAAAACATTGATTTTAATTTCTAACAACACCCCTGGTCTACATTATTGGACATGCACGGGTTAATGCTGCCAACTTAATGGCTTTGATAACACCACAAAAACTTTATAGATCAAGTCACTTTTTAAAAGTGGGTCATGCATCTGAAATCCCTACTCTGGTACATTGATCCTGAATGTGGAAATGCATCCATTGTTCTGGTCACCATGATTGATGACTCATGAGAATAAATGGGTCTGTATGAATTTGGTGAATATAACGGTTGAAAGTACATAAATAGCATGTGCAATCAGGCCATAAGGGATAGCACGTGTACATTTAATTTTTGGGGAGAAAATTACATTTAAGGTACCACATAGCAGATTAATATTAAATATTATTCTGGTAATTTCAAACAAAAAACAGGCTTTGGTGTCAAACATGAACAAAAGTCATGTACAGCACATCAAACTAAGAATAAAGGAAACAGTTTCAAATGTCACACTTCCTGTAAGTGAGGCAAGAATCAGTCAGCGTTTGAGTAGAGGAGGGTGTCATGCCCCTAGTTCCTTTTTTCATTCAAGGCCATCCTGCCTACTGGCAACAGCATATTATCCTATAACTATTTCAATTGATAACATCCTGGAGCAACACAGCTAACGGGTTACAGAGCTCATCTGTGTAAAGTCATTGGTAAGTACATTTTAATCATGCTGAATTATAATGTTATGTCTTAAATGTTGCCTCAGGTCCAAACATATATCTGGAGGCACCTGGGTTGTTGCTGGAGCTAAAAATAGGGGGAAAGCATCTACAGAGAAGTGAATTGAAACAGATAAAAAAATCTATTCAGACACCTTGTATATATTTACACCATGATAGTGATACTTAGTGATACTTATCACAAATAAAGTGCCTTGGAGCGATGGTTGAAAATGAAGAGGATGAAAGAAAACTAAGGAACATAGAATGTTTTTATTGTCAAAGCCGACACTTATTATCTTGATTAAACAGAAAATATCATTTCATTTAAGATACTTTAATGGTTGTGGAAATGACCACGCCTGGAAAAAACGACCGTAAGTCAGAGGGAATCTTTAAATACACCCTGTATGTAACCTTGAAAACATGCCCATTTAGAGTTGCATTTTGAGGAAATGCTGCAATACTTTTACAGTTATATATTTCAAAACTGCTTCAGATTCTACTCGTCACCTCTGACAAAATGACTTCCTCTGTTCTAGCTCAAGACACAGCAACCAGCAAGAAGCCTGAAGAAAACAATGACGGTCAAATCTCTATGCCTAATCTTCACAGTGCTGCTGCCACTGACGGAGAGCAGCACAGTGACATCTGGTCAGAGGTACAACTTCACTAATGTGATGACAGAAACACCGGTTACGCAAAATACATTCGCTCAGGACAAGATGACATCACAGGAAGTTTCCAGCTTAAATCCAACCTCCATAACTGATACAACAGAGGAAAAAGCTACAACTCCACGGCAGACATCTCCAACGACACCTTCTAAGACTTTCTTTCCAGGTATTCCAACATCATCAATTCCAACCAATTCCACATGGTCTCAGTCAAACAGCTCAACAGTAGGCATGAAATCCACAACAGAAATTCCCCCTAGTTTCACAACATCAGAAACAACGGATGCAACCAGTCACGCTAGCATTCCAACTACAACCATAGGGACACCGTCAATGTCAAGCAGTTCCAGCCAAAGGCAATTCACCACTGACAAAACGACCCGTCCATTTACACGTCCAACATGGTCTACAAACCCCAACTCTACTACAACCACATTTACTGAGCCTGTTGAAAACCTATCTACCAACCAATCTACAGACCAATCTACAAACACATCTACAAGTACAGTCAGAAGTGGTGATGCTACGCAGTCCACAGGATACACAACTTCAATGGCCACCACAAAGAAACCAGTCATCTACATCACCAAGGCAAATGAAGAGGTTCCAGAAAAAAAGTCAAAAAATCAAGCACCCCATGGTAAAGCGGTGGCTGGGCTGATAGGCGGGGCACTGGTATTGATGATGGTAGGATTCCTGGTCATTTGATAAAGAAACGTAAGCTTCAGAAGCAGCAGATTACAACTAGAGACTGGGCCGGTCCTTCACCATTTCTTTGAGGAAGGAGCTGACAATGGCCAGGTAACGCTGAGGTCATCTAACCGGATTTCTCTTTCCAGCTTCCTGCCTGAGAGACTGTCCAAGAGGTTGTCCTTACTCCAAGAAACTGATGAGGAGTTAAAAGACATGACACAAGATACTACATTTGGAAATAAAGGAAGTACATTCGGTCGAGAGGGGGATGGGAATGATGTACAAGAAAGCAATGGGGTTGCTGTTCCAGAAATAGAAAGCACAAGAGACCCTCCAAAGACTGTTGAAAACCTGACCTCTTCGCCAACAAAAGACACGGCCATCACAAACAACAATTCAGAGGTTGCAATAGAAAATGAAGAAAATGTAGCAGATCCTTCCACTCTATCTGAAACTGTGAAAACTGATTGATGAGTTTGGGCGGCAACAAAGCGTGAAGTTAGCAAGACATCCCCAAACACTCTGTGTCGTTATTCTTGGTTTCTAGGCAGCAGTAACTGTGAATGAGAAAACAGGAAACTACTGTAACTGATCGCTTGAGGAAATCATGACGAGAAGTCATATTTATTTAGATCTCCACTGCAAGAAGTGGAGAAAAAAAGCGCTATGATAAAACAAATGTTTTTGTTATTGACAAATGCTCAACCCTGTGTAATGCACAGGGCAGTGTTAGAGTCATAAGTCAGACTATTGTACACTTTACTGCTAGCCAACCAGACTCTTAGTTTTAGTTATCAGCAAAATAATGTGCCTCTCCTCATCGCCCCTTCAAGGATTCTGACACCAGACCTCTGCAGTATTGTCTTTATCACCCTGTAAACATGTCACCTAAAGAGTATCAATCTAAAATGCATTTATTCCAACACTTCTGGAGAGAACATTTTCTATAAAAAGGCGCATGTAATAATAATAATAATAATAATAATAATACATGGGACTTTTATAGAGCTTTTCATGAAACTCAAAGACGCTTTGACAGAGAATTAAGAGGAGACAAAAAGACAAGAGAAAACAAAAAAAATTAGGCATGTAGGCCCCTTTTCTTCTTTTCTCGCAGGTGCTGGTAAAGCAGAAGGTTACAGTATGTGGTGGGGAGAACAAACAACAATTACAGTTCATTATAATTTAATGTGCAAATATTGACCCATTAGAAAAGGGTCACAGTATAGGATGAGATCATGGGTTAAAGGTATGGCTGCACAATTTGGATATAATAACTAATTGCATTTAGTTAGACTGATATTGCAATATGATTTGTGTTATTGGAGAGCTTGTTCTTTTTTGCATCATTATCCTGATAATCATTGAGACATATATTTAAAATAATTGCTATGATGTATATTTATATTTCACATATTTTGCCTGTAACATAGTGTGCCTACTGAGATTTGAATATTGCACTAGCACTTATTACGATGGAATTGTGCAGCCCTTGTTGGTTTCTTATGCTAATACTGTGCTTATCATGTGTATCTCTACGGTGTAGTCATGAGAAGAGTATGTACATGTATTTAATCAAGTTGTTAGGTCATCCTGTTCGTTTGCGTGTTGGTAATGATCCTGATCATAAACCTTTTAATAAAGAGTATGTAAATGTATATTTTGTATATCAAATAATAAAGAAGTGTTATTGTATTTGGAGATCATTTCTGAATGTGAGGCAAGAAAGGAGCCGAGTTCATTCGGGTTCTGTCTCGTCTCCCAGTGGTTTTGGTTGTCACATTTAAACGCACTTCCAGGTTGCAAGTCCTTCTAAAGCTGTACTTTAACCGGTCGCCTCAAAATACTGTTACTATCGAAACAAAACAAAAAAAAAGTGGACAACATGACAGCGACTCGATTGACTTTGTGTAATTATTTCAGCTAAGCTCATTTGACAGTCATACTTCATGGTACATTTGACTGATGAAAGTACCAACAGCAATTACCATATTCATTGATTAAGAATACAATTACAACCAAGTCCTAGTATCAGAGAGTACAGGGCAGGAAACCTTAAACCTGGAGTGTCGTCCTGCTCTTTTCGATTGCTCTTCAATTATTTTGTAATCTTTAATGTATACAAATATATTTTCTAACAATATGTCTGAACTTAAGTGAGTATTTACTAATGTCGAAAATCTGTTATAGCATGTACTACATTTCCTAAAATGCAATATTAACACTTTCAATGGCCTAGATAATTGTAATGATCAAATGCTTTGGCATTGACATAGTTTCACTTTATTAAGTTGATATGGCAAACGGTTGCCTATTAACATACACACAGAAACAAAACACAGAGCAACATTTGGATTTATTTGAAGGTAAGAAAACAGTACTAACACACACACACACACACACACACACACACACACACACCACACACACACACACACACACACACACACACACACACACACACACACACCACCACACACACACACACACACACAAAACACCACCCCCACACACACGACACACACACACACACACACACACACACAACACAGCACACTACCCACACACACACACACACACCATACACACACACACACACACAACACACCACACACACAACACCACACACACCTTGCCTCATCAGCAGGTGGGCTGTACTCGCTGCTGCAATTCCTCTCCCTCTCTCTTTGCAAGCCCCCCCCCCCTTCTCCTATCCCAAACCTCCAGCTGCATCAGGGTTCCTGCAGAGCGGGGAGCAGAAAAGGGGCCGGCACATGCAGGAAGCATGCTAAGGGCCACGCTACCACATCAATAAGTGCCAGAGAAAAAAGATTTAGACCTTCCAACAGCGACCAATAAAGCACAAAGAGAAAAAAAACCTGCAGCGGTACGAGATGACAGGAGGAGAGGAGAGATGACGGATAAACACTAAGAAGGATGAGGTGAGTGGATTTGAAATGGGACGATAACGATAAACACACGACACACATTCACCTGAGCGGAGAGCCGGAACATTCGGGATTGTTGTTGAATGCAGTAAACCAACATGTAATATAGTGCTGGCTCTTTTGGATCGACTCCCTGCTCTGTCACTAGGCAGATTTCTCCTTTTAGTATCGCATGGACACATTATAAAAAGTAATTACTACACATTGAAAACAAAAGCACGAGAGAATATAGTCCACAGCAGAGCATCCACTGCCATCACTGGCTAATAAATGCAGCGCTCTGACAGAGGACGTTTCTGGAACAAATGTTAAGGGTATTCCACGGTGCGGCTTTGGAAAATCCAAGACACACATGGGAACCTTTAGTTTGCAGATCACAACATCTGCAGCTGTGGACACAGAGTGATGTTATCGCCCTGAATGAAATGAGTTTCCACTGCAAGCACTGCTTCCTGTCCCACTGGCAGAGCTTCAACCACCGGGCTGCCATAACAAAAATACCAAAATGGTACTAAGAATTTAGATTAAGCAATCTATAATATTGGAGTGACCATAATACGATACCCATTACATACTTTTCTACAGTGCCTATCTTATCACATTTCATTCTGCCCCTTACTCTTCCTCTGTAGAGCCCTGACCATGGCTGTGTGCTCTGCCTCCCTGCTCTTCCTGCTGCTGTGGTGTGCTGGGGGGGGGGCCTGGTGCACTCCATCTGCCCCGCGGTGTGCTCCTGCAGCCGGGGACATCGCGTGGTGGACTGCTCCTCTCGAGGCCTCACCAAACTGACCTAAACCCGCCTGGTCTGCAGCACAACACCCCTTTCCTCAACCTCTTTCAATAGGTAGGCAGCTCCTGAATGGGTGATCTGGTTGCAGTCCCGCTCTGCGACAGTTTACTGTGCATCGGGAAGGGTAACACTAACAAAGACTAAAAGCCTAATCTTCTCTGAAAGAAGGATTGGGGGTTAAAGGTCAAAAAATAAATGGAATATTTGTCCAGTGTGGTATATGGTAACAACAGTCATTGTCACAAGGTGAAGTGATGATACTAAGGGCCAGACCAATATCCATTCTTACAATGCGTTATCAGTAAAGTAGTTGGTCAGATTCTATTTTTTATTTAATTTTTCTTGAAATATTTTTCATCTTTTTTAAGTTGTATTTCAAAATAGGTTTAGTTGACATTAGTTAATAGTTTGCTTTTTTATAGGTTCTTTATTTGCTTGGTTAAGTACCCAAGTATGGCATCATTATACACCAAAGCAAATTCCTTATTCCTTCTTCTAGTACTACTTTTGTCTCATTTGATCAACAGTGCTTGTAAGCTAGCTATAGCTCAGGATAAAACCACGGTCAGCAGGTAAACAAACATGAAGCTATCGCAGCTAATGATTCTGTCTACGCCTGACATGACTCACAGATCTCATTAACTTTCTCACACTTACAATGTAATGGTGTTAGGATGCTAAATCAAAATCTGCAGTGGGGAAGCAATTTGAGTGCTTCTATTGAGCCGTTGTGTTGCCGTTAGCAATGTTAAAATGAGCAAACTTGATGTTGACATTGCTGGTTACTGACACTACAGAGTCATAACATATTAGTTCATGGACTACAGTTTAGCATTTCATATGTTCACAACACTTTATTTTGATCAGCAAAGGTTAGAGCTAAGTTGCCTTATGATTAGTATGGTAAATAATTTCTTTCTTACTTTTCTCTCTAAAAAACAAAATAAATTCTGAAAAAAGTCAACTTGACTGTGTGTATACATGTATTCATTTTAAATCGCACTCTGGCTTAAGCTTGCAGGGCCTGGAGCCAGCTCACCCATATGCCCACCTCCGCACGCTGGACCTGTCCTACAACCAGCTTGACGCCCTCCCCCCCGCCCTGCCTCGCTCTCTGTGGGACATCCGAGCGGCGGGGAACCACTGCGCTCGCTGGACAAGAACAGCACAGCCTATCATGGAACCTGAAGGTCTTGGACCTGTCGGGCAACGAGCTGGAGAGGGTGGTCTTCATCAACACACGCTGCCCAGTCTCCAATCCCTCAACCTCAGCCACAACAGGTTTCTGGACTGTGCCCACCAACATGCCACACAACCTGCAGATTGTGGATTTGTCACATAACTATCTGGTGCAGATCCTGCCTGGCTCTCTGGACGTCTGCCGAGGCTGGCCAAGTTCTATCTGCACGCTAACGGCTTTTCCTCGTTGTCAGAAGGGATATTTGAGAAGCTGACGGGGGCTGCAGTTGATGACTCTTGGGGATAACCCTTGGGCTTGTGAAGAAGAGGAAAACATGACGAAGCTCCTAACATGGGCGGAGCACAGCCCTGCAACCATCTTAGGCTGCCCCTGTTTTACGAGACCCATCTGGGCAGAGCCATCAGGCCACAGCGGGGCACTCTGCTCTGTTCACAGAGCCCCCACTCTGGGTCGAAGCAGAGGTGAAGGGCATGATGGTCCATCACCCGCCACGACTGAGGTCACGTCTAGCTACCAGGGCAAATCGGCTCTCTTTGAGACAGAACGTATCAGGACAGAGGGGCTCAAATGGATCTGAGGACCACGGAGTGTTTGTCTTGACATCCACCACAAGTTTGGCTGGCTTCTCCGCGCACACAAGCACAACAACGACAACGACAGCGAAGACGACGAGAAAGCCCAAAGTTTTCTAACTCGAGGAATAAATGTCTCGGACTCGTCATGGAGACTCGAGAAACTGTCACCCTGACAGTTTTAATCATGACAACAGCATTCTTCTGAACCAAACACTTATTTTAGGATTATTCTGGACAGTGAATGTAAGACCAAGATACTCAATTTAGAACGTACATTTTCGTAAAAACAAACAACTGTTGAGACTATTACTGCCTTTTTTTAGCTCACATGTACGACAATGACAAGATGTCAGTATAATGCTTGCACTCAGACTGCTGTGCTCTATGCTTTCTTTATAATAGTGATGCTCGTGCTCAATTAGCCTGTTAGCCATTCAAAACTTGATGTATACATAAGACACCTCAATTACCCTCTATTCAAACTCTGTCTCCGAGTAGTAAAGTCTACACAGCTAAATACATTGCAAGCATTCAAATACAAATTCATGGAATGGTTATAGGTGTTACTGCCTGCAATGGACATTTAATAAAGAAATCAGAAATTCAATGAATTACAACAGCCTACTACTTCAAAGCCGTCTCTCAACATGCAGTATCTGCAAAGACAAGAACTGTTTTGTATTGCTGTTAAAAAAATATGTTGTTTATTTGAATCAAATTGAATAAGCTGTGACTGTTGGTGCAGCTTTTCTTACTATAAAGCCAGAGTGGCGCAGTGATGAGGCATTTGTTATGACATAGCATTGCAAGTATTTTTCCATTGGACTTTCTAAATTTTGCACAAAAAAGGATTTGTGGCAAACGCACGTTTATGACACTGCCAAATTGTGGTTAATAGGATCATCTCCACTTTTATAATTGTAGAAGTGTGAATGAAATTCCAGGAGTAAAAGGCTTACATCTGAGGCTAAAACAACAAAGCAGGTCACCACCGCTAAACTACATGTGACTTATGTTAAGTATAATGACGTATAGTAGTTACGCAAAATGTATGTACTCAAACTAAACAATACTTTAAAAAAGTTGTTGCTGACAGGTAAATCAGACTATGCTTATGGAATTTCTTCCTGGGGGGTTTCCAGGCTAATGATTCAAATGATTCTCTTTCACAGAACGCTGCGACCATAGGACAAACATGTTTCAGAATGATCCCTCCAAAGAAAGGCAAGGGAAGGTTATTTGTGGCCATTGAAATTAATCCAGGTGTGTATCCGCCTTAAATCAGGGCCTTGAATGATCAAAGTGCCTTTCTTTAATTCAAGTCACAAGACAAAGAGCAAACGCATAAACAATCAGTCATATGAGAGGTTAAACTGTCCATTTGCTTCACATTTCAAAAGATCCACAAGCTTCCATTTTTAAATAAAATAAAAATCATTTTGTAGAATTCCAGTAGGACTGTTATCGTCACAAAGATTCAGTTAAACTTCATTGCAACCCCAAAACCAGCTACATAAATAATAATACAACTTAAAAAACATTGAAGCTTGATTGGACATTTAGAAACAAACTAGTCCAGACTTAATGCTCTTGTTTTTCTAACCCTAAAGGTTTTCATGATCCAAAACTGGGAATTAATATAGGATTAGAGGTCTAGACTAGGACAATAAGAAAATAATAAAATGAAACTCCAGTTCCACCCATCGTTTGTTTTTCTAGTTCAACATGACTCAGCCCACATGCTGTTGACAATCAACAGGATGCATCTCCATGACAATGAAGGGGAGCTGATAATGCAAGATTAAAAAGTATAGAGCGATCCAGGCATATTTCAGAGGATCTGTTACTGAGTAGGAAACCTCAAGAGAACCAGGCGATATCTGACAACTACATGCAGAAAGATGGATGACTCCTACCTGCGGGCCACGTAGTAGAAGACTGGGTTGCCGGTCTTGGAGGGTTCCTGCCTGGTAGAAGATGTTGAGGGTCTTTAAGAAGGGCTTTGAACTCCTCCTTCTCATGAACCTGGTGCCTGCAGGACAGAGGACGATAGATCAGTCAACCTTCATTTACTAACAAGAGCTTTGGATAAAGTGATGTTTTATCACAAATTAGGAATCTATTTTAAAGCGATAGTATAAAATAATGGTATCAGATAAAATAAACCCATGAAGCGAATTTTAAAGGTCATCATAAAGCTACAGTGTGTCTCAGAGAGCCACAGCATTTAGCAGCTGCAAAGCCAGCTTTATTTCCTTATAGCAATGATTTGGTACAAAAATATAAAATAAACATCCAAAGCTGATTTTGTATAGCTCTCAGTCAGAATGCAATGCAGAATTGAGCTATTTGGTGAAATATGACATTGAAAAGCTGGATTTAGAGTCAAAATATGACAAAGAACTGCCTCTGCTGCAACGGAGAATAATGTGAATATGGAAAAGTAACAAGGGAGACATTTTTATGAATCAAAGCCACAATAATTTAATCAAGCGATGAGGCAATAGGTGAGAATAGAATTAAGACACTTCCCACAAAGGGTTATTCAGTGCACACAACTACACTCCTATCACAATAAGTTAGCCTATTTGAGCCCTACATGTAAATTAAATGAATCCGGCTTGAGGATGAAATGAGGCCGAGCGGGTATTCAGCTGGAGGGACTCGCTTGTTTTGAGCGACGGATGAAGGCTGCTTCTGTTACCTGGTCATGAACTCCTCGAACTTGGAGCTGGTGAGGTTGAGGCTGGACCAGTGGGTGTCGGCCACAGGTTTGTGTTCAGGAGGGCCCAAGTAGGCCAGCAGGGTGGCCATCTTGTCAAAGGGTCGTCGGCCTACAGCCTTGTGGTCCCTGAAAATGACATCAGAATGAATCATTTAACAGTAATTATGTGATGAAGTAGTGGTAAAGAATTATTCTGTCTCCATTTGGATACTTCTTAGTACAGTGTTGTGCATTGTGACCAATTATACTTTGTGTGAACTTCTACCGCTGCTTTGCCTTCAAGTGGTACATTGCTTGAATAGTGTAAAAAATATGTAGATGTGTGACTTTTTTTGTTTACCAATGTAATTTACTGTAGCAGCCATACTTGTGGCTGGTTCTGTACTTTCCGTTTTGTAGCCAAGATTGCGCTCGTTTAGGGTGACAAATGTCCAGAGCAAGCCCCCAGGAAGTGAGCCGGGCAATGAAGCAACTTTTCTTAGTGTGTTAACGGCGGTACTACAACTTTCTTGTTAGTCTGTGACGCCATTAGGCACAAAAATACTTTTCCAATTTGACGTACATTGGGAAAGTACGGAAGAGGATTAGGGCCACATGAAAAAAAGAACATTTTATTTATTTTTTGTCAGCATTCTGACTTTAATCTCGGAATTCTGACTTTTTTCCCCACAATTCTGACTTTAATCTCAGAAATACCGGTAACTGTAGAGAACCAGCTTCAGTGAGAGACTTACACATTGCAGTAGGCAACAATGGAGGACGTGAGTGAATTTCTGCGCGCCAGAGGGGTCCAAAGAGGAAACCATATTTCAAATGGAAGAACAAAAGGTGAGTTATAAATATATAAGTGTGTTTTGGGCGTTCGTAAAAACAATGACAAGGCGTTAGAATGTGAATGTGAAATGCAGACATTGATGAGATAGCAGCAAGTGCATTAGCTTATATGCTATGGCTTCCCCCCCCCCCCATCTAATTCAGTAAATGACAGCTACCGCTCACCTGCCTGGCGGGGAAAAACATATCGCCCAACCTTTTTTTTTTCATGCCGTCATTACTTCAAATGATTTTGCCTGTAACAGTTTAGAGATCAGTGGTGAAAGTACAACGCAAGGAGGCAGTTGCTAATTATATATACCCAAAATTCGCCCAGTATAACCCCTCTCGGTACTGTAGCATTGTTACCACAGGGGTTTGGGCCATTGTCCTTTTACCCCACAATCACAGAATTATCAGCACCTCTGTTCCTTACTTGCTACCCTTTTCCCTCAACCTATCCTAAGGGAGTGCATGCGTGTAGACACGTTTAGCTGCTATAGGCTTAGACTGTCAGGGGGGGCACCTTACTCCGTCTTTCTGTCTGTTTGTACCTGTGTACTCTCATGTTTCGATTAACCCAGCTTCCCCCAAATCTCTTTTTTTGTGTCCATATATACGCCGGGATCCTGAGTCGAGGCTAATCCTGTTGCTGTGGTCGTGAGACCTGGATCCTCTATCCTGAGTACTGGATCTGAGTCCTGGACTTCGAGTCGTGGCTGAACCTGTCTCTGCGGTCCTGCCTGACTCTCACCATACTACTTCCCCGATGGCTCAATGGACAAATGTGACATTTGTGATATTGGGCTATATAAATAAACATTGATTGATTGATGAATATGAATCCTGCTGTACTGTCTGAAGGGGATTAAAATAGCAGGACAATGTTGGTAATTCTATCTAGTATGTGTTGCTGCGTATCATGTCAGTCTCTAACGTTAACGTTACTAAGTGTAACTACTCTGGTCTTAAAAGAATGCTACGCATCGAACTGACTTTTTAAGGGTTAATATTCCGAACATTAATGAATGTTTTGTATTATGAACAGGACTGATTTGGTCTGAGAAATGGCAAAATAGTATATATCTATATACAACGATGTACAAGGGTTGACAATAGTTATACAATGTGCACAAACTTGATTGTGTTTTCTTTTCGTTCTTCTTTGCAGATTGACAGCGACGTCATTGGTCTTATGGATAATGCCACTCTTCAAGAATACATCCCCTCCAACGGAGGCCGAATTGCCATCTTTAATTATTGTAGAAGTAAAAAGCCCACAGCAAAGCGAATAAAAGGCCTTTATGAAGACTGAGGGAAAAAATGACACTGAGATCGGAAAGTTCTCAAGGAAACGCATCAGGTACAGAAACAAGAAAAACACAGACAAAGAAGCTGAAAGCCACAATAAATATTGAAATAGTGTCATTGTGAATCAAGCCTAACACAACCAAACAAGTAAGGGCAAAACAAGGAGGTGGCACTAGAAAAATTAAACTATCAACTAATGTTGGTTTGAATGAAATCCTTGAAACAGGAAAGACACTATTTTTTCTTCTCTCCGCCATCCCCGCCGTGTGTTGCTGCATGTAGCAGCCGCGTGTGTGTAAACTGCCCCGCCCCCTCGCACACAGACGGGAGAAAGATCTCGTCTGGATTGGAAAGGTCGAAAATACACCATAGACGCATTTTTTTGTCTTTTTGCATATTAGAAACGAGTTGGCGACACTAAGACTGCAATATAATGTTTATGAAGCAATAATACATGACAAATATT
>NW_022990693.1:3471905-3695847 GCF_902827175.1 Gymnodraco acuticeps
ACAACAGTAAGTTCACTTTTTTTATTGTATCTGTTTCAAATGCAAGAAATAAGGATTCAACACACTACTCTGTTTAGAATACGAATTGGCAGATGCATACACTAGTTATCAGCATGAAGGACACGTTTTTTCATTGTCTGTTTATGTGAAATATGTAGAAGCCATCATTACATTGTAGACTAATGCATGATTAAATACACAAAACAGCTTATATTATACATTCATAATTGTGTATTAGTTGTATCTTTATAGAGAACATTATACATTTAGAATCAGATTTTGAGACAGTGAGCGGCTGGGAAAGTCACACCGCCATGGGGCACAAACAGTTGCTGACATGATGTTTTCTTCATTCTCAGGCATTCCATAAGGAGGGTCAGGAACTCACGCTTGGGACCACCAGTGTCCCCTCCATCCTCAGTGTGTCCCTCATCATCAGTGAACTTAACTGACATCTCATGAGAGGGATCGAATGAGGCACCTTTGAAGCTGCGGATTGCTCCATCCCACACACTGGCTCTATTAATATTGAACCTGCTGCAAGATGTATTTGTTATTTTTGCAGAGAGTTCTGCAACAATGTCCTCCGCAGTCAGGTATTCTGTGCTGGGAAAGACAAAGTGATGTATTGTAATATTAAATGATGAAGCTAGTAATAAGATTTACAGAATAGAATAGAACAATTAAGTGGTAATAGTAACAATTAATACCTTTGCTCCATTTTGTCTTCTGGCTCAGACTGGCTATCAATAATGATAAGTGCATACACAGTTGTGTAGTTGCTGCAGTGAGAAGACAGTTGAATAATTACTTTCAAATACCTAATATATGCATGCCAGTCATATTTACAAAAGGATGTCGATCCTCTTCCTGTTTTTTCAATACATTGGGTTCTAAACTGACAACAGCACTTTTGTCATACTCCTGCACAATCCTTGTAAACATTTGAAATGGATGCAACAAAAAATATCTGATTTTTGAAAAATATTTGTGGGTGTTTTTTGTATTGTCTTCACTAAGATGTCAGATGTTGTGGGTGTCATTTGGAAATGTATAAAAGTATAATTGTTCTGCTTCCTGGCAATGTTACCCACTGTGATTGGAGGCTATACAAACAAACAAATGTAAAATAAAGATACACAGCAAACAACTGTGTCACGATCTGTCAACCTCGTTTACCTATAGAAGTTGTTCTGACCCGGGGCAGACTGGACCTCTTCCTGGAAGGGGGTTGGTGCTCCATCCTATTTTTACCCAGGAAATAAGTGCACACAAAGGTATTTATTGATTTCATGTTCACAAATTCAAACCTACATGGTATAATTACATTTGTAATTAGTCTTACCCGATCAGACGCTGGTTGTGGGTGCCTGAGAGGTCTGATAAAGGTAAACAACAAATATATTCAAACTACTGTACTGTTAAAACATTCTGCTTCTTGTGGCACAAAATAATATGTTGACAATGTTTTATTTTACCCTGCAAACTGTTGTCCATTCGTGGAGTGCTCACTTTTGGAACATTTGGAATGTCCCACACCTGCATACACACAAAGGACTGACTGAAATAAAATAAATGCACTTTAATTAAGAATAAATGCCACGATAAATCCAAACTGACCAAGGTACATTATATTGTTGACCGTCCTTTAACTCTCACATTAGGATTTACATCCAGATCTCTCAGGTCTTCAGGGACTGGTCAGCTTTCTGTCCCCAGAGTCAGAACTAAACATGGTAAAGCAGCGTTCAGTTATTATGCTCCAAATATCTGGAACAAACTCCCAGAAACCTGCAGGTCCGCTACAACTCTGACTACTTTTAAATCCAGGCTGAAGACTTTTCTTTTTGTCGCTGCTTTTAATTGAACTATTCATATCTTAGACTGCACTGTAACTTTTATCCATGTACTTTTTTCTTTTAATATTTAATTGACAGCACTGTAACTTTTATCCATGTATTTTTTCTTTTAATGTTTATTTTATTAGCTTTTCTTTTTAATGACTGATTTTAAATGCCATTTTCTTAATCTCTTTCATTTTTTGTAAAGCACTTTGAATTGCCTTGTGTTGAAAAGTGCTATATAAATAAACTTGCCTTGCCTTGCCTTGCCTTGCCTTACATTGAAGCACAATAAACCAACTCCTCTCTGCACCTATAATATATCTATATGATGTCAAGAGTTACATTTAGGTGCACAGACAGTGCTGTCTCTTGACTTGCAAGCTCTTTCACCAAACAAGCTAACGCTAGCTGGGTAAATATGACGCTCTTTGTATCAAAACAAAACTTACCTTTTTATATATCGTCTTTTTCCACTTCGATCAACTTCGTTTCCTCCGGCTTCAAATTGCAGCACTCTTGTTCGTTCCCTCTATGTCTGGTCAGACATCAATCTGTTCCACGTAGCGCGCCCCCTAGAGGCATGGAGCACTTCCGGAATGTTTTTTTTTTGTATGTGTTTTGGGATTTGTATGTGCTTTGGACTTTGCATGTCGTTTTGGTATTTGCAGCGTTTTTTTGTTGCGTTTGTTTTCGGGGTTTGTGTGTTGTATTTAGTTTGCATCATTTCTGTAAATGCAGCGTTTTTTGGTTGTATTTGTTTTCAGGATTTGTTTGTTTTTCATTTCAGGATTTGCAGCTGTTTCCTGCTAATGTATTTGTTTTTGGCCGTTGTTCCGCGTTTGCACCTGCCGGACACCGTATATATTTGATGAAAAAAATATTAGAGTACATACTTTCATAGGGGGAAAGTAGAAGGTCAATAATAGAAATATAGAATGTAAAAAATCAAGAAGATACTATAAGTCAGGGCTATTCAATTAGTTTGGAATGGGGGCCGGTTGATGAAAATGATCCAAAGCAAGGGGCCGGGGAAAAAATGGCTTGAAATATGAGCAATCATATTAAGAGCTTCAGATACAGTAAATACTATAGCACTTCACCCTTGAAAAAGAGATCAATGATCTCAATGGGATTCACCTGCATAAATAAAGGTTTGAACTGAAATGAAATGACTACAACAGCATAGTGGAGTGCATATATTTTGTTTAATTAAATCAAACATAGCCCCAAGGCCTTTATAAATGGCAAGTTCAGAACTCAGTACATGTGAAGCTAATATAACCATCAACATCATTAGATTTAGATTACATGATCTAATAATTCACACAAAATAGCAATTTAGGGCCATACACAAACAACAGTGCATATTATGGTATAATAACAATAAAGACAAGTGAGCCATACCACATCAATTGCTTAATTAAAAGCAAAAACAATTATCAAAAGACTTGTATTAATTACCAAACCACAACACACAGCCTTTTAAAACTCAAACCTTTTTTGATTAACATAGTGATAACTGACATACAGTATATATGCAACCAACTTGGCAGATATGTGCCATCTAATGAGATAAATGGCATTTTTTCAATTTAGCAAGAGCAGGGAAGTCGGGAGTATACGTTGTCATGGCAATACGCATACAGTGATGCAGATGCTGGTCAGTGAGGGATGCTCGATTATTAGTTTTTATGGCATTCATGTGTGAGAATGCCGATTTGCACGTGTAAGTCGAGCCAAACATTGTGAGGACAAAAAGTGCAAGACCCCTTGAATGAGGGAATTTCTCGTGGCTGACTTCATGAGTCCAGAACTTTTCAGAACCTGCCAGCTGAAATGACTGTCGCAGGTCATCTGATGACTGAATGTCAATGAGTTCGAGTTGTAAAGACGCCTCATTTAATGTCACAATCAGCTCCTTTGCTTTCAGTGCAAACTCCCCCTCTACATTCACAGAGAAAGGGTCCTTCACAAATCTCATCACTTCAGTCGGGAGACTGAAATGTTCAAACCTCGCCGCAAAGTTGGTTTTCAATGCGTCCATAAATCCAGTCATCACCTCTGTGATTTGTAAACCTGCAGTGCGCAGTGTTGGAAAATGGAGCATTTTTCCTGGACATAAATCCGCAAAAAAAAGTGTGAGCTTTTTTTGAAACACATGGAGTCTCTCCACAAGTTGTGTAACCATTTTATCTCTGCCCTGCAGCTCCAAATTTAGTTGGTTCAGATGTTGGAAAATGTCGCTCAAAAAGCAAACAGCAGCGTAAAACTCATCATTCTCTATCAGACACAGAAAGGCGTTAGCTTTTTTATGTTTTGAATTGCGGAGAAACACCATGATCTCCTCCTTAAGTTCACAAAATTGTTTCAAGACGTTTCCTTTGCTTAGCCATCTAATGTCACTGTGCATGAGCAAATCATTATATTGAGCTGACATGTCTGACAACATCTGGCGGAAAAGGCGGTGCTGTAAACTGGAGTTACAACGAATAAAGTTAATAATCGCCATGACAGAGTCCATTGTGTTTTTTAACTCACCACTCAGTTTTGCGCACAGGAGGCTTTGGTGGATGAGGCAATGAAGCGATCTCAGCTGTGGAGCCACATCTGCCAGCCTAGCGGACAGTCCCTGTGTTCGGCCCGACATCGCAGGGGCCCCATCCGTAACAAGCATGTTAATACGATCCAATCCCAACTTGTGCTCCTTGAAAAACGAAACCACTTTGTGGAACATCACCTCACCGGTCGTGTGTCCATCCAAAGGAATTAATCCAAGTAGATCCTCCCGAAAGCACTCACCATCAAAAAATCTAACATAGAGGCACAGCTGTGCAACATCGCTGCTGTCAGTGGATTCATCAATAGCTAGCGACATAACCTCCGCCTTTCTCAGTTTGTCCAAGAGAATCTCAAAAAATGTCCGATTCAAGGGTCTCCACTCTCCTTGATGTTGACGTGTCAGAAATCGGAATGTTCTTAATTGAGTCAATAATGCTTTTTCTGATTTTCTCATCTGCAACCACTTCCTCAATTGATGCAAGCATACACTCTTTGACTGTCTCTGCGTCCATAAAAGGCCTTTTCTTTTTGCCTAATATCCAGGCCACTCGTAGGGATGCTGCGGTAGCTCTCTCTTGGTCAGTGCAAGCCCGAAACAGGGAGCTACGTATTTGGTCATAGCAAGAAGTTAGCCCCAAAATCTTCTGCTGGCGAGCATCAGAGCCCGCTGGAAAAGTGGCGTGAAAGTTGGCGTGAGCTGTCTTAAAATGCCTTCTCAAATTGTACTCTTTACACACCGATAAACACTCATTTCAGATTAAACACACGGGCCTCCCACTGACATTTACACACAAGTAATTATCTTTCCACTCGCTGTTGAATTGCCGGTTTTCGGTGTCAACCTTTCATTTTTTTAACGTAGAAAGAGACATTTTGATATCCAACTATGCTGACCAGGTTTGATTAATCGTACCATTGGCGCGAAACCGTCGAAGATGCGCAAGCTTGTAGTGAAAGGCAGCGCGAGCCGCGAGGACTCGCGCAGAGACGCAATAAATGACAGGAGTTGCTAGTAGGTGGGTTCGAAACCCGAGCCCGCCAAAGTTTTCAGGCAATGTCTTCCCCTCTATCTCTCAATGTAACACCCTCTCAGGAATAAAGGCACTCTGGCCCAAAAAAATAAAAATGTTAAATGAATTTTTTTTTTTTATTAAACTTTAATTTTTTTGTTTTACTTTTTAACATTATACTCAAAGGGCCAGTATAACGGAGGTGATCTCTGGGGCCATAGATCTCGGCCTCCGTTACGGATTCTGTAGTTTCATTGGTGGCAAAGTGTATGTAGTTTGTTCATCTGTCTGTGTTTTAGTTTGTCTGTCTCTGTTTCCTGGTTTTATGTTGAAAAGTGTTCCCCTATCCCCATGTCTGTTGCTGATTGTGTGCACCTGGTACCCTGTGTTGTCTCCTCCCCCTCACCTGTGTCCTGTTGGTTTGATTAGTGTGGGTGTGTATTTAGTGTGAATGCTGTTTACTCCTTCCACATACTTTCAGCTAGACACTTCATTCCAACTTTCAAATGACCACAAGACCTTCAGCTATTCAAAATTGACTTTTATTTTTGAAAACTTTTAAACTTTTTGAGATATTGAATTTTGTTTGGAGCTTGGTAGAGAGGCCTTTTTCAGATTTTAACATTGGAGTGGATGGAGCAGCTCGTTAACTCTAGAGTGCTTTGATCTCAAAACAGAGTGCAGCAGTGCCTGAAATTCTCCCCCAAAAATATTTTAAATTTGCCATAATTCCCAAACCCTACACTCCTCAGACATATTTATTCATACAAAACGTAGGAAAACCTCTCCTAGGTTGGAAAATAAAAAAAATAATTAAGAAAAAATATTAAACAAAATGCCTCTTCAGGGCACGAAGAGAGAAAAAGTCCAGCTAGCTCCCAATTGATCCCCATGTTAAATTGTTCTGGATCTTTCTTCAGAGCAGGGAGAAGTACACTTTAGACAAACTGCTCCCATCTCCACATTGTACACACAAAACCCCAAAAAACAACATATTTCAGTTCATTGGGGTTCCCTGATGCTCACGGTCTGGTCATTTTTTTATAAGAGCCATAGTTTTTGAACAGGTAGCAAAATTGTCAGATATAATCCCCAATGCATTCTTATCGGACTCAGTGCTGCAGTTGGTTGTCATGGTGTTGCTGGGCAGATTGGAGCCAGACACACACACACGTGAGTCACATCATCCAATCAGAGCAGACACCATGGAAACCTTTGATCTCTGGGTTTACACACACAGGTGTTTTTAAACATTCAATCACTACTACTTACATTTAATATATTTATTTAACTCCTACAGCCTAATTTCAGCTGCAGGAACCATTCAAATATCAAACTATTCAGCCTTTTCAGCACATGATGGGAAACTTTTAACTTTTTCTAAATATGTTATACTTTTTAACATATTCAGCTTTGCAATGCATTTGAGCTGTAACAATTCTCTCTCTCTCTCTCTCTCTCTCTCTCTCTCTCTCTCTCTCTCTCTCTCTCTCTCTCTCTCTCTCTCTCTCTCTCTCTCTCTCTCTCTCTCTCTCTCTCTCTCACCAAAGGCCTTTGCCCACCTAACCATTGTTTTTATGGGTGAACCTCCCATTGAGCTTTTCTACACATGAATATACTTTATAGAGATCTGCAGATAAATGTTTAGTCTTCTCAAGCACCAACTATCAAATATCTCTCCTGATAGTTGGCACTTGAAAATCACCTTTCCCTGAATTTTACTCAGGTGTAACTAAAGTCTGATTTAAGGGTTGTTTATATTTCACATCATTAATCAGAATCTGCAAAGTAACTCAAATAAATGTAGTGGAGTAAAAATACCAGGTTAACCTCTGAATTATAGTGGAGTAGAATTACAAAGTAACAATGAGCTGTCATGTGGGTATATATTAATGCTGCGCATTATGGATACAAGCGATTTTCATCCATTTAGTAATTATATGTTTTACATTTGATAACACCAATGTGTTTAATACTGGCAACTTCTAGGAAAAACGAAAACGTTCAGTAGAGACATCCCATAGAACATTTTGCGAAACACAATAGCCAGCGTGTGTAGTTCTGGGGGGGGGGGGTTCGATTCCAGTTTTGGATAGTCTGGCGTGGTTTCGTTCCATTTCAAACAGCTGTTTGACACTCGGTGTAACCTTGGCGCGATGCCACTCCACCATGCAATCCCAGAGCTTGAAGATTAATCACGGGGACAGTAGTCCTAAACTATAGCTGGGGATTATGGGTAGTGTAGTGTCTTCGGCCATCCTATTTCATATCGCATTAACACCATATCCCTACATGCATTGCGGCTAAAACATCCAATCAGCGAGCTTAAACCATATATTGCGGCAGTAATATCCAAACAAAGTGCCGCGAGGGACTAAACAAGAGAAAAAACACTGTGGACTCAGTCTTTCCAAAAGTATGTGTTTGACCTTTTATTTCCAAAGCAAAAACATTCAATATCCATATGCGTAGGTGCGTGCGTGCGGTCAACAAAAATGGTCCTTCTCCAGCTCACTCCCCCTCCATCTATTACAAAGTGCACAGGTAAAAGCAACCGGATACAACCACAAACGTCACCACACAAATCCAATGACACGCCCATCACCTATAATGACTCAAAAAATATGTACCGTAACAAACACAGAAAAATACTTCAAATGTGGCTACTACAGCATAGCTTGGTAATCAATTCAGTGGCTGTGTTTCGTAATGATGCTCAAAATGTCCCTTATAGGCCTACGTCTGTTTCCGGTTATTTTTATTTTGAAATTCAGTTCCTGACGGACGCCAAAAAAAACAGAGATTATGGAATTAAACCAATAAATAAAAGCAAGGATAATTGTGTGTTATTGGTGAGTAAATAACAGTGTGTTATTTAGAAAAGAAGAACAAATTAGAAGGAAAAAAAGATTTTAAAAAATACAGATTTCAGTATTCTGAGGCTCTGAGCCCCATTTATTTTCCTCACAGATGACAAAAAAAGTCCGACATTATACGATTTAAAATAAAAACAATAATCGTGGCTTGATATTAAGTAAGAACATGTTTTTATGAACCCCACAGCTTCCGGTCTTCCACGACCCGAACAGACAAAAAGACGTGCTGCAGGCACGAAACATACTACCAATAGAAATACATTGCTTTTAAAACCGTTCTGTGTGACACGAAAAAAGGGGAAAATCGTGTTGGTGAACACGAATCAATAGATGAAATGTTGTGACTATAACACCAAATGCCATGAGACTGGGTTGGAAACTCAGCTAAATGCTGCCGTGATTAAACGCCATCTTATGTTCCAAGCCACATCAAGCATTATTTCTGAAACAATATGGAGCTCAAACGTTTTCTCTCTCGTGGGTTTACCACAAGGACAGTACCTTTTATATCTGGCTTCTTTACATATACTCTCTCCAGTACAGCGTTAGCTCTGAGTGTTAGCGCAGCACAGTCTCACTCCCCGCAATCAGTTGAAAGCTCTTTGCGTCCGTTTATGAAGCTGAAGGACTTGGTGCGTCACAACTGCACGCCAAAGGACCCTGACCAAGCGTCGCTATTAGACTATCAGCAGTGTTGGGACTAACGTGTTACAAAGTAACGCGTCACTGTAACGCCGTTATTTTTGGCAGTAACTAGTACTCTAACGCATTACTTTTTAAATTCAGTAACTCAGTTACCGTTACTACATGGTGCGTTACTCCGTTACTGCGTTAGTTTTTTTATATAGTCAACAGCCAGGCGAACAGATATGAGAACAGTACTTGAGTAAATGTACTTAGATACTTCCTGTGTCACATACGGAGACGGGCTGTGGGCGTGTTTGTGTTGTTTACTAACAAGACTATCATGGCGGCGGCGGAGCTCAAGTCTAGTTTCTCCACCTGGAGATATTCTCACTATTTCACTTTTGTCGAGCACAAAGAAAAGAAAGTTTCTGTTAAATGTAAGTTGTGTCCTGGCGGGTCAAAGAGCCTATCTACTGCTCAAACCAGTAATTCAAATCTCTTAAAACATCTGCAAAAACAACATGCTGGGACGAAGCTAGTAACTAAGACCGGCACAGACCCAGACTCAGCCGACGCCACTCCACCTCCACCTAAGCAACAGCGGCTGGATTTTAACCAAGGGACTGCTAGCCAGGGAAAAGTCGATAAAGCCATTGCACGGTATGTTGTAGAACACATGCAGGCTATTGCTACAGTGGAGTCACCCGCTTCCAGGGAGCTAGTTAGCATGATACCATGTCCGGGCGTCACACGGTATATGGAACGGAAAACTTTTTCCAACTACCTGGAGAAAGAATATACAAAAATGGAAAGCCAGCTAATATCGATGCAATCCAGATTGCATATAATGCATGTCAAGTTGATCAACAGATTGTATTATTCTCCAATGCAATAACAGTACTGAAATGAAGGCTATAAGGGCATTAATGGGAGCCCTTTTTTTAAGTAACTAAAACGTTACTTTTCAAAGTAACGCATTACTTTTTGGTGTAAGAAATCAGTAAAGTAACTGAGTTACTTTTGAAATGAAGTAACTAGTAATGGTAACTAGTTACTGGTTTCCAGTAACTAGCACAACACTGACTATCAGGGAGTGATACTGTGTTGGTTAGCGATGCTTGCTAATGTTAACACAGACCATATTCATTCCAAAACACGTCGCCCATTGTTTCTGATAGCGACGTTTTTCTGATAGGGTACGATAGGTTGGGTGGGCGGACCGCTGCCAGGAGTTCAACGTAAAGCCAGCCCACATTTTAGTTATGTCGTCATAACCGCAGCAAATCTGGATGAGCTCCATTGTACCCCCGTTTTTAGAGATGTGGGTAAGGAGGAAAAGAGAGAGGGTTATAGTTTCTGACACTTTGAGTCTTCTTACACCCCGGGGACACATATTGATGTATAAAATACATCAAAAAGTGCATTTTGAAAAATAGGTGACCTTTAAACCAAATTAAAAACCAAATTAAGTATCCAAATCAACCATATACAGATGACGTGATAATCCATAAAGTCACTGGTGTGTGATGAGCATGAGTGAAGGTGTGTGTGTGGGGGTTGTAAGGTGCAACACAGCAAGAGGTCAACTTTGATCAAACCGCTCCAAGCTGTGTCTGTGGAGACAGCCAGCCCAGGGGAAAAGGGGGAGGCTTGATCCTACAGCAGGAGCTTAAGATCCTCAGCACACCGGGGCCAGGTGAGTTTCTCTAATTAGTGACCTTCAGGTGAGATGCAGAGGTTAGAGACACACTCAAGATGACAATGGCAGACTCAATTATGTCATCACAGCAGTGTAAACTTCCGTCTTCCAATTGTAACTGGTCCTGATATTGCTTGTTCCCAGATTTGTATACAATATTTTCCCTGTTTACTTGAATTGTACTGTTTTAAGGCACATTGACCTCTAAAAGAGACCAGGTGCTCATCCCCAGTCAGATCAGTGTTTTGACACAATCTCTTGTCCCAATCATCCAATCAAAGTACCTTGGTTAGATATGACGTTGTATTAAATGCACTGTACTTATAGCGCTTTATCCAGTCTTTACGACCCCTCAAAGCGCTTTACATACTACAAGTCACTCACCCATTCACACTCATTCATACAGAGCATTGCCACATGCTCTAGAAACTTACATTCATACACATTCATACACTGTTGGCCATGCCATCGGGAGCAGAAATGTTGACTTCACGGGCTGGGATCGAACCCACGACCTCCTGGTTGAAAGACGACTGCACCCCAATCGCAGCCACAGTCGCACATATTAGCAGTATTAGCACGAAGAATGTGTTATACCAGACTGGGTATGCCATTAACCAGCCACAGCTGGATCTTTCCTGGATATCTGGATGAAAATCAACAGGCCCAGATGTGCCTATAGGTCTATATTACACAAGTCGCCCCTTTGTTTTCAAATACTCTGGCGGAAATATCAAAAGATTACTTGAGACCATCAACATGAGAAGCTACATAGGAAATTCGAGCCTGGGGACTCTTCGCTCTCTCCGTTCCCAACTTGCAACATAATTTGGAGAGATGGAATAACAGTAAGTTCCCTTCCTTTGACTTTAAACAACCTTCCACCTCAGCAGGTTCTTCTAAAGCAGTAAAAGCAATGTATTTCTATTGGTAGTATATTTCTTGCCTGCACCACGTCTTTTTGTCCGGTCGGGTCTTGGAATACCAGATCATAAAAAAAAATGTTTTACTCAATATCTTACCCTAAGCCTAACCCTTTTATTTTAAATTGTATAATGTCATGAGTTTTTTTTCTGTCCGCGAGGAAAATAAATGGGTTAAAGAGCCTCAAAATACTGAAATCTGTATTTTTTTTTTTATTCCTTCTAATATGTTATTATTTGGTGCAGGCACGAAACATACTACCAATAGAAATACATTGCTTCTAAAATCGTTCTGTGTCAGAATACTGAAATCTGTATCTCTTTTTCCTTCAAATTTGTTATTATTTACATTGCTTTTAAAATCGTTCTGTGTGACACGAAAAAAATTCAAAAATCGTGTTGGTGAACACGAATCAATAGATTAATTTCGTGTCTATAACACGAAATGCCGTGAGACTGTGTTGAAGATGTACATACTTTATCTCACACACACAAACACACACACACACACACACACACACACACACACACACACACACACACACACACACACACACACACAGTACAATAAAGAACTGACCGGAATCACGCCGCAACTTTCAACAGCCCACCTTCTCTTTAGCCCAACTCACAACATAACATTTATCATTAAAATGTGTTTTGGAATATTAAAGCTGGTTTGTTCAGGAGTTATAGCTGCCAACCAACTATGAAATCATTCTGAAATTCACCCTTTACTAGCCATTGTTATTGTTATTGTTATTAATTATCAGACTTCTATATTTTATTTTATTTTACGAGACAATTTTATCAGAATACTTCAACTGGCTATTTTTTCCGTTTGTTATAAAGGGAATTAATTCTACAATGGGTCATTAGGATCCAATCTAGGAACATACAAGGAAACTTTCAGCTCATAAAAATACTCATAACTCTTTATTAACTTTGTCTGCATGATTTTCTCTTACTCTGCCGAATGGAAAAGTTTCCCCTCGGTGCCTTCTTCTATCCGGCAGTATTTTCTAAATCTCTTAAAGCTGCATCAGTATTCTCAAAGAAAGATTATGAGATTCAACATATTTAAACAGGCATCAGTACTCTGGTGGAAACTGGAGGAAGGGAGATGGCTCTGTTATAGCATTAGCAGCCTAATTTGATAACAGAATCTGTGAACAAAGGGGAAGTAAGCTCGAATGGAGCTTTCACATAAGATTAACTGTTGAACTTTGACACGTAAAATTGTGCTGTTGATGAAATGCATCTTGACTGTGCTGACCTTGGAGAGAATCCAGAAAACCATCCAAAATCGAGAAAATCATATTAGCAGTGTCACACCATCTAATTTAATATAACTGTGTTCTGATGAATGAGAAACAACCCTGAGCCTTTGGCCACAAATGAACTAAGCCATAACCAGTGGCTTCCACCACATGACCTGAACATTGTGTTCACTTATATACATTTCCAGGATTAACTATTTTATGAAGAAGAGGAAAGTCATTTTTCAATGCAATGTTGTTGTTTGAACTGGCAAGGATGTAGAAGGTGCTGAATAATTTGTGGAATAAACAAATGGTAGGATTATTTCTTTATGAAAAAGACCATGGGAAGCTACATAAACTCACTGCACTCAGCTGTACAGCAAAAGTAGTTTGATTATGCAACTGGCTGAGAGACGTAATCATCTTTTTAATCAGTACATTTATTAAACTACTCTCAACTGGTTTTCTGTGTGATGGCATCAACATTGGCTGACAAAAGAGTGGATGATGTTTCTTTGTATTTGTAAGTTGAAATACAAGGGTTCCTTCAAACAAAAAGCAATGTTTTTTTTTTTCATTCTTCAGAATTTGAAGAAAATGTGATATTTGGCAAACGTAAGACTAGGAGGCCTACACGTTTTGTACGGAAGGATAATCTCCACAAATCAACACCACTTTTCTCATTTTTGAAGTGTAAATGCCTTTGCCTGAAGTAAATATCTAACCTGCAGCTGTAAAACTACAGCTAACCACATCACCAGTGCTAAGCTAACGGTGGACTCGAGTTTGATGATGTTGAGGTGTCTCATTTACTCACTCATTAGCAACGGCTATTTATATGATACATAGAAGCTTTGGACATTCACCAGTAGGTTGTTTACTGACTTGTTTTATGTCCAAGAAGAACATACATTGATAATCTCTTTAGCTTGTGTTTACCACAGGTCCTATACGCGGGATCTAACCAAAAACACTTTCAAAAAACAATTAACTTTGAGGTGAGGTTTAGTGTGGATCTGTTTGCAGGAATGTCTTGACACAATTTAGACTGACACTCACCGATGATAGCTTTAATATAATACTTTAAAACCAACAGTTGCACTAGAGGGTGTAGTTCATTTGCAAAAAGTGTAACTACAGACTCAAGAAGGCCCACACGCACAATCATATAATTACCCTTACACTGAGCAAAAGTAACCTTGCCCATACAGGATTCTTATGCAGTGATTTGAGCAAATGAACCACAGGGGTTGGAAATAAGCTGCAGGAAACTGGTTAATAATATAGGAGTGAATATGGCCTGTCGAGTGCAGCCTGCAGACTCCTCTAAGCATTGAGTGGGCAGTGAGGAGTGTTTTTATTAATGTAATACAGGCATTTCACATCATTGACATACCTTTTTAAAAGTAGAGGACTGGACGCATACAATTAATTTTCAAAACAGGTTTTCATCTCCTTGGAAATGAAGTATTCAAATGAAATCCTCTTTGTTGGTCATATGCTCTGCACACACTGTGAAATGTAGTCTCTGCATTTAAACCATCTGAGTTTACAGCACCCAGGGAGCAGTGTGGTGCCTTGCTCAAGGGCAAGGAGGTGTTAATTGGTAAGTTCTGGGACTTGAACCAGCGACCTCAATTCGCATGACGAGTCCCTACAGATTGAGCTGCCCGACTCTCCTCTTGGCATCCCTCTTATGCTGTTTATCTATTTTTCTTTTTCTGAAAACTTCGAACAGCGGCTCCTGGACATTAACTTATCACTGGGACAGTTATTCTTCGTAAATAGACGGAGGGTTTCAGCCATATTTCAATATTTTTACAACGACCTCAGTCTTACAGTGGCGTGGCCTAGCAACAGCTAAAGCTTGGTACAGCATGCTATTTAGCTTAAGCTAGTTAGCAGCAAAATGCCTCCGTTCTCTACAGATGACTTCCACAAACTTCTACAGAAGATGGCCGTGTTGGAAATGAAAATGCAATGGTTGGAAGTTAACGTGGAAGTGAATGGACTTTGTTGGAATGACACCACTTTACCAGTGTTGCAAAAGAATGGACAAAGGCATGTTAACTCAAAGCTAGTTAGCAGCTACAAGGATTCCAATGTCTGTGTACCGGGTAATACATCTACAGGTTATAAATCTACAAGTGGTAGTCCTCCCTGGAACTCTCTGGGTGCAAGGCCGAAGAGTAAATCATTTCCATGGGATTTGGGAGGACGCACAACAGGCAGAGCCCAGCGCTCTGAAATCTGTGATGCGACCGGCTGGCCTGCACATTGGGACAAATTATGTTGTGAAACAACAATCAGAAGTGCTGAAAAAAGACTTTAAATGTCTGTTGGAAACTGTCAGCTCTCTAAATGCAGAGGTGTTTATCAGTGGCCCTCTACCGCCAGTCAGAAGAGGAGTGGAGAGATTCAGCAGATTGTTTGCACTGACCATTCTGTCAATTTTATTGACAACTTTAACTTTTTCTGGGACCGCAGACATCTTTTTAAGGCAAATGGAGTTTGCCTGAACAAGTCAGGAGTGAAATTGTTTATCTCTAACATATTCAACTGCCTGCATCATCAATCTGTTCCCTCTGCCAAGGACAAGCAAAAAGAGGAATCAAAACAAGAGAAAGACACAACACATCGCTCAGAAAACCTTGAAAATCTATCACTGCACCCGCCTGAGGAATGTCTTGATTATGGGAGACAAATGGAGGAGTCTCCACCGCCCTTCACCCCCCCTATCACCTCTGAGGATACTCTTCCTTCACCCCACAGCTCTCTCTGTTCACCCTTTCACCCTCGCCCACCCTCCTGGAGATCACTGAACACAGGAGATACAGAGGGTTGGCACCAATTCCTTCCTGGAGTTCAATAACCAAACTAAGGCGCTACGCAGGGTTGGCAGCATGTCCTTTACCCCCGCTCCTCAACGACGCCCATCAAAATCACCGAAGCAGAGACGCGCACCACCTCCCCCGTCTCCGTCACCGTGCCTACGTCAACCACCTCCTCCCCCTGGACGCGCACCAACACCCCCGTCACCATGACTACCACAATCATCCGGACCAAAACGTCCTCCCCTCCCTTCAAGACTGCTGTCTCCGAAGCCTGATAAGGATGTGTATGTAAACAACGCAAACACTGACTGATATATGCTGGGTCCAGGCTCAAGGGCGTATGGCACTCTCAACTCTTTCCAGGACATGCCTGCCTGCCTGTAGCTTTGCCGATATCTGTGTTGATAGGTAATAGATTAAGAGCAGTGAATCAGCTTAGACACAGGAAGCGCTCAAAAGTTTGTGTGAGTTTATCAAATTTAGCAGTGATTCCATGTCAGCCACAGCTTGTTACAAAAAACCTGACTGATAGTGTGTTCAACAAACTTAAACTAGCTTTATTAAATGTCAGGTCTTTGGCAGGTAAAACATTTTTAATCAATGATTTTATCACTGAGCACAATCTCGATTTTATGTTTTTAACGGAAACATGGATTGAACAAAATAACAGTGCAGCTGTTCTTTTCGAATCAACCCCTCCCAACTTTAGTTTTATGAGTCAGGAAAGAATGCATAAGAAAGGGGGTGGAGTTGCTATTTTGTTCAATGATTCCCTTCAATGCAGGAAGACATCTTATGGAAACTTTGCTTCTTTTGAATATGTGGCCCTTCAGCTGAAATGCTCCTCTCGAGCTCTGTTCCTAAATATCTATAGACCACCCAAATACTGTGCAAGCTTTTTTGATGAATTTACTGAACTGCTGTCTATAGTGTGTATTGACTTTGACCGTCTAGTCATTGTTGGTGATTTTAACATCCATGTTGACAACCCCCAGGACAGAGGGGCTAAAGAACTATTTTGTGTTCTTGATAGCTATGGACTGACTCAGCATATGACGGAGCCCACGCACAATAAGGGGCACACTCTGGACTTAATTATCTCAAAGGGTCTGAATATCTCTAAGGTTGTGGTGACTGATGTTGCACTCTCTGATCATTCCTGTGTTTTCTTTGAGAGCTCTATTTCTGTTCACAAAAATGTTCAAAAAGAGATAACCACAAAGCGATATTTAACTGAAAACACTAGGGAAATGTTTACTCAGAATTTCTCTTCCACACTTGCCCCTGCTAACATCTCAGTAAATGAGCTAGTAGATCATTTTAATTCAAAAATTTAAAATGTTATAGATGCCATTGCTCCAACTAGGGTAAAGGAAGTGACTGGGAAGAAAATATCTCCATGGAGAAAGGCCATGACCATGAGAACAGAGAAAAAAGAGTGTCGAAAAGCTGAACGCAGGTGGCGAAAAACAAATCTCCAGGTGCACTTTGAAATCTATAAAGAGAGACTTGGCCTTTATAATTTGGAATTGAAATTTGCCCGACAGTCTTTCTTCTCTGATATCATTGCCAAAAACAAAAACAACGCACGTGCCTTGTTCGCTACCGTCAACAGACTAGCTAACCCCCCAGTGTCAGTAGCCTCTGAATTTCTATCCACCAGGGCGTGCAATGAATTTGCCTCCTTCTTCACTGACAAAATTCAGAAAATCAGACAAGCAGTCAGTGCCTCTGCATCAGGAACAGCAAATGTTTTGTCTCTGTGTCCACCTAATATCAATTCAAACACCATGACACAATTCCATCAGATTAATGATAAAAACCTAGAGGACATTATACAACTTCTGAAATCCTCCTCTTGCTGCCTTGATATTATTCCAACAGGGTTTTTCAAAAATGTTTTTCCTTGCATGGCCTCAGATCTACTTCATATAGTAAACAAGTCTCTTCACTCAGGTGTTTTTCCACAGGCCCTGAAAACTGCAGTCATTAAACCGCTCTTAAAAAAGCATAATCTAGACGCTTCAGTAATGTAAAGGAATATTTTAGTCTTGTTAAAGTATATATAGTTTAGTGACTTGTCCTCGGGAATCTGTTTAATGGTTAAAGTGTATTCCTGCCTGTAATGTGATCCATAGCTTCTCAGGAAGACACAGGTCAAGAGGTCATCTGATGTCTTGTGGGGGGAGAAGCTTGGCTCATGTGGGTTTGCAATGCAACGAGTCTTTGTCTCGACATCTGGCATGCATTAAAGGAAAACCCGCGTGTTTTAGGGCCCTCCTCTTCTAAGGTATAGATGGGTTCTTGGCGCTTTTGTCTTCAGAGTTGGCTGGTATCTTACATGAGAACTGTAGTATACTGTGATCTCTCCGGCCGTACGAATTCTCAATAAATATCAGTGTATTGACAGGCGAATCCAGTTTCCCTCATTTCATGATTGGCTCAACATTGCTGCAAAGAAGTTTTTACTTCACAAGTAATGAACAATTACAGGCCCATATCAAACCTCCCATTTCTAGGTAAAATCATTGAAAAAGTAGTCTTTCAACAGTTGAGTAATTTCTTGCATTTAAATAGCTGTTTAGATGTGTTCCAGTCAGGATTTCGTCCAAACCACAGCACTGAGACTGCTCTTGTAAAGGTCTTCAATGACATCCACTTAAACACAGACAGTGGCAGAACTTCAGTGTTAGTATTATTAGATCTCAGTGCTGCGTTTGACACTGTTGACCACAACATATTACTAGACCGACTAGAAAACTGGATGGGACTTTCGGAAACAGTTCTAAATTGGTTTGAATCCTACTTAAAGGACAGAAACAACTTTGTTTCTATAGGTAAATACACATCTGAGTTGACAAATATGACATGTGGGGTTCCTCAAGGCTCCATCTTGGGGCCTCTTCTCTTTAACATCTACATGCTACCACTGGCTCAGATAATGAAAAACAACAAAATAAGTTACCATAGCTATGCGGATGACACACACATTTACATAACCATTTCACCAGGAGACTATTCTCCAGTTAAAACACTGAGTAAGTGCATTGAACAAATCAATGACTGGATGTGTCAGAACTTTCTCCAATTAAACAAAGATAAAACTGAGGTAATGGTTTTTGGAGCCAAGGCAGAACGTATAAAAGTTAGCGCTGAGCTTCAGCCTGCAATGTTCAAAACAACAGATAAAGCCAGAAATCTAGGTGTAGTCATGGACTCTGACCTGAGTTTCAACAGTCACATTAAAACAATTACTAAATCAGCCTACTATCACCTAAAGAACATAATAGGATTAAAAGACTAATGTCACAGCAGGATTTGGAAAAACTTGTCCATGCTTTTATCTTCAGTAGACTCGACTACTGCAATGGTGTCTTCACAGGTCTCACTAAAAAATATATTAGAAAGCTGCAGCTGATTCAGAACGCTGCTGCTCGAGTCCTCACTAACACTAAGAAAGTGGATCACATCACTCCTGTTCTGAAGTCTTTACACTGGCATCCTGTGTGTCAAAGAATATATTTCAAAAATACTGCTGCTGGTTTATAAAGCACTGAATGGTTTAGGCCCAAAATACATTTATGATCTTCTGCTAAATTATGAACCATCCAGATCTCTCAGGTCTTCAGGGACTGGTCAGCTTTCTGTCCCCAGAGTCAGAACTAAACATGGTAAAGCAGTGTTCAGTTATTATGCTCCAAATATCTGGAACAAATTCCCAGAAACCTGCAGGTCCGCTACAACTCTTACTACTTTTAAATCCAGGCTGAAGACTTATCTTTTTGTCGCTGCTTTTAATTTTAATTGAAACTGAGCCGTTGTGTTCATCAGTAAAGTGGAACTTCTGTGTGAACTATTCATATCTTAATGCACTAACTTTTTATTCATGTATTTTTTCTTTTAATGTTTATTTTATTATCTTTTACTGTTTTTAAATGCCTTTGTCTGAATGTCTTTCATTTTTGTAAAGCACCTTGAATTGCCTTGTGTTGAAAGGTGCTATATAAATAAACTTGCCGTGCCTTGCCTAGCAAATAACTAGCTTGACTGTCTTAAAACAGCCTATTTGAAAACATTCATGGTGTTGCTCTAAGATGTTCACATGGAAAGCTATCAACATATTAGTATGACAAATGGAAACAGAACTTGTTAGAGAAGTTCAAAAGCTTCCTTTTCTCAACTCACCAGGCCAGTCACTGCATATAGTCGGGCAGTATGATAACAACATAATTCATAACATTTGTTGTGGGATTACAGTGACTGTGGTCATTAACCCCCTTTCATTCACATGTTAAAAAGGAAAACAGATGAACAGCAGTCTGCTGACCTGTAAACTCACCTCGACCTCAGTCCTATTAAGATGTATGACTCTGCAAGGTCTCAGTACTTCTTCCAAAAGCCACAATTCACTCAAATACCAATGGTAAACATAGGTCCTGTTTAGACATTCGACCAAAATGATCATCTCATTTTTCTTGGGAGCACAATTTTGTGTTTATATAACCTGACGTTTAAAAAAAAATTACCCACCACATCTTACCCAGCTTTCATGTAGACATATTGAGATATTTGATCCAAACATAGTTATCTTTTCTTTATAATTCCATCCTCCCCCCTCAGAACACACACACACACACACACACACACACACACACACACACACACACACACACACACACACACACACACACACACACACACACACACACACACACACACACACACACACACACACACACACACACACACACACACACACACACACACACACACACACACACACACACACACACACACACACACACACACACTCCCTCCTGAGCTATTTAGCTTGTGCTATAACGGATGCAGCATGTGTGACTGGGAAAAGCTTGTTTAATGCTTGTTGTATGTGCAGACTTACAGTCACCTTCATCAGTGATAAATGAGAGGCCATTATGGAAATGAACAGCTATTTGAAAGTCATATGTTATTCAAGATGCAGCTATAATAGCCACCATATGATATGAGCTGATAAGATATGGCCTGATTAAATAACAGGACAATGAAGTCATTCCTACAAGCTGCTGTCAGATATTGATTCAAGTTACTTTAAGGAATCAACCACACATTTTAAGTTACACACATACACAACCCTCTGCAAAAATGCCCAGTGTTGCCTATCAGGGACAGACCCCGATGACATCTACCCATCGGTCAGAGTTTGACTTAATAACTTCTGCCATATGTTAGTGCCTGTGTGTCAGGGCCTGTTGTTCCGTGTCAACCTCGGTTTACTTTTATTGCTCTGAAGTAAGCATCTCCTCTGCCTCCCAGGCCCTCTGTCGCTGCAGTGATGGAAAGGCCAGTTTTTGGCTGGGGGTGACTCTATGGAAGGACGCTGCAGACAGGCATCCATCATGTGCTGCTCAGCATTCTTTCTCCCTCTTTGTTTGTGTTCACTAATCAGAGGGGGTGCTGTACATTTGGAATAATGCTGCACAAGGCGCCGTCTGGCTCCTATAGCTGCCAGTGCCACGCAAGCATCCTCATCAAGTAGATATATTCCCTTAATGCTGCGCTAGCTCTTCGTTTTCCAGTCATGGCCCTTGAATCATGTCGCCAAGCAGGAAATACCCAATATATCCTCTGCTAGCTAAAACAAGATAAAAACACCTAATAACACACACATAGACAGACCACTGTTAGTTATCTGTTGACATCTCAAGACGTTGTTGCTGTTTGTGAGCCATCTACAGACAAGAGCTTTAGATGTGGTGTTGTTATAAATAAATGCATGACAAACTGGTAGGATGGTTTAGAGTTTTTTTTTTACTTCATTATAACATGATTTATGTATTATTTGAATGATATCCGGCTTTTTCCAAAACATAGCTAAAGCATCAACAAAGCCGCTGTCATGGAGGCTTGCTGTGATTCCCCTCTGTATTGTAATAGTATTCTTGCTACCGCAATATGTTCCTACAGTGGTGACTATCTCCCACTTCTGTGCAACTTCAAAAAACTGGCCCACACTTCAGCAAACGCCTTCCCTCTATCTTCACCATACCTAAAGAACAAGTTAGGTTTGCCGTTACAGTAATGTTTTTTACTGATGTCCAGTGATCAGTGATCCAGTGGCTTGATTCCTCCACTTTCTTTGCCCATTCATTGCCACTTAAAAAGATGAAAGAGGCCTGTAATTTTCATCCTAGGTATACCTCAACTATGAGAGACAAAATGAGAAAAAAAATCCAGAAAATCACATTGTCTGATTTTTAAAGAATTTATTTGCAAATTATGGTGGAAAATAAGTATTTGGTCAATAACAAAAGTTCATCTCAATACTTTGTACAATACATTTCTCCATGCAGATCTCCTCTAGAGCAGTGATGTTTTGGGGCTGTCGCTGGGCAACACAGACTTTCAACTCCCTCCAAATATTTTCTATGGGGTTGAGATCTGGAGACTGGCTAGGCCACTCCAGGACCTTGAAATGCTTCTTACGAAGCCAATCCTTCGTTGCCCGGGCGGTGTGTTTGGGATCATTGTCATGCTGAAAGACCCAGCCACGTTTCATCTTCAATGCCCTTGCTGATGGAAGGAGGTTGTCACTCAAAATCTCACGATACATGGCCCCATTCATTCTTTCCTTTACACGGATCAGTCGTCCTGGTCCCTTTGCAGAAAAACAGCCCCAAAGCATGATGTTTCCACCCCCATGCTTCACAGTAGGTATGGTGTTCTTTGGATGCAACGCAGCATTCTTTCTCCTCCTAAGACGTCTAGTTGAGTTTTTACCAAAAAGTTCTATTTTGGTTTCATCTGACCATATGACATTCTCCAAATCCTCTTCTGGATCATCTAAATGCTCTCTAGCAAACTTCAGACGGGCCTGGACCTGTACTGGCTTAAGCAGGGGTACACGTCTGGCACTGCAGGATTTGAGTCCCTGGCGGCGTAGTGTGTTACTGATGGTAGCCTTTGTTACTTTGGTCTCAGCTCTCTGCAGGTCATTGACTTGGTCCCCCCGTGTGGTTCTGGGATTTTTGCTCACCGTTCTTGTGATCATTTTGACCCCACGGGGTGAGATCTTGCGTGGAGCCCTAGATCGAGGGAGATTATCAGTGGTCTTGTATGTCTTCCATTTTCTAATAATTGCTCCCACAGTTGATTTCTTCACACCAAGCTGCTTACCAAGCGCAGATGCAGTCTTCCCAGCCTGGTAAAGGTCTACAATTTTGTTTCTGGTGTCCTTTGACAGCTCTTTGGTCTTGGCCATAGTGGAGTTTGTAGGTAACCAAATGTTATCGAGGAATTTACCAATTAATTCATTAAAAATCCTACAATGTGATTTCCTGGATTATTTCCCCCCATTCTGTCTCTCATAGTTGAAGTGTACCTAGGATGAAAATTACAGGCCTCTCTCATCTTTTTAAGTGGGAGAACTTGCACAATTGGTGGCTGACTAAATACTTTTTTGCCCCACTGTATATCACACAGGCTCCGCCCTCTACTGGACTCTATGGGTACTACTCTCTATCATACTGTACGTGCATTCACCTACTGAGTTACAGTTACAGTATATAAGGCGGCTACGCCCTCCGACCGTCATCCTTTTTCTCTTCAGCGAGCAGTAACAACTGAGACGTAAAAACAGAGATCAAATAAAGAAAATGTAATCAAGATGGACTCACCACTCCCTGTCATTCATGCCCTGGCTTAATCGCGGGTGCTGATCCCCACCGCCTCTGCTTTGAGTGTCTGGGGCCTGACCACGCCGCAGACGGCCTGACCCAATCTCCGGCCTGCAATGCCTGCCGCATGCTCCCATGGCTCAGCCGCCGGCATCGTCTGGAGCATTTTCAGGCGTATTATGTCTCGCCGGAGGAGGCGGAAGACCAGGATCTCGAGGTGGTGGAAATGGAGGAACACAGATGTCGCAGGAGAGGTACCATTCATGTTCGCCATTCCTGCGGGTCGGGTAGCCCCGTTCGTCGAGGAGGAAGGCGACGAGTCTGGTGCTTCCGGGTCCGGCGTCCAGGAGGGTCCGCCACACAGGTCTGCACGTCAGAACTTCCCTGCGGTGATGACCATGGCGGCAGAGCGTGTAGGCCTACCGCTCCCCCAGCCACTGCCACCGAGGCCGGTAAGCCGCCTTCGTCAGGGGTTCTACGGCCCGGTGCGTCCGGCGCAGCCGGCCTTCTTTTCGCCCCCGTTGCCAGATGTGTGGAGGCAACGTGGCAGCAGCCACTCAAAACGAAGACTCAAGTGGCAGGTATGTTGGGAATCCTGAGGGTGCAGGGCCGCTCGGACACGGAGTGTCCCGGCGTGCCCCCCCTTGATGAGAGCCTGGTGGCCCATCTGCTTCCACAGGCAGCCGGATGGGTGGAGGGGAGAAAACCTCTGCCCCCGCTGCCTCGGGACCGAGATATCCTGGAATATTTGGACAACATATTCCGGCTCGGAACGCAGATGGTGGCAGCGGCCATTCATCTCGGTGTTTTGGGTGCATTGGTCAGATGACCCACGGTGTGGCCGCCGCAGCTGGATGCGTGATGTCCCTGGCCACAGTGGCGTCACGTCACCGCGCTATCCAGGAAGGATCGAGAGGATCTCCTTGGGGGCCCCCGTATCCACGGAGGGGCTCTTTGGATCGATTACCTCGGTCACACAGCGCTTCAGTCGACTGGAGGAAGAAACTGTGCTGCTCAGCCGCTTGCTGCCGTTGGCTCTTCCTCGCGCTCCCCATGGGTCAAACTTCCTTTTATGGAGGGTTTGGCAGTGGAGTGGGCCACCAGAGAGTACCACAGCTTCATAGCTGCAGCTCCACAGCTGATTGCACATCCTCTAACACAATGTTATGGGGAATGGAAGCTCAGGTGAGTATTGACAGAGTGAATGGAAAGGACGCTGAGACTGGGTTATTCACTCCAGTTTTGCAGCATCTCTCCTCCGTTCAGAGGCATGAGAGAGGCAAATCGATCATCCCAAGAGAAGATTGGTTTTTCTATCGGCAGAGATTCAGGCCCTGTTGCAAAAACAGGCGGTGTCTGTTGTGCACTCTCAAGACAGAGAGAAAGGGCACTATTCCCTGTACTTCCTGGTTCCCAAGAAGACAGGAGAATTCAGGCCCATTCTGGATCTTCGCAGCCTGAATCGGCACATTGCCTGCATAAGTTCCATATGTTAACTATAAAACAGTTACTGGGACTGGTGCAGCCAGGCGATTGGTTCACAACCATCAACCTGAAAGACGCTTACTTTCGTGTAGAAATTGCTCCAAAGCACAGAAAGTATTTGCGTTTCGCCTTCCAGGGTGTAGTCTACGAGTACACTAGTGCTGTAGCGACGCGTCGACTTCAAAATATCGTCGACGACATATTTCCTCGTCGCCACACACACGTGGGTCACCCAAAACAACAACAAGCAGTTCGCAATCGCACTTTAAATACTATGGAGACTGAAACGGCTACCACCTCCTCCTCACAGGATTGCGCACGAAGCCCTGCAAAAAGCCCCCAAACAAAAACATCTCGCCCTAGGTCTTCAAAAGCATGGGAATACTTTAAATGTAGTCCAAAACGCAAAGGCATTGTTATTTGCAGTCTTTGCCAAATGGAGTTGGCATACCACACTAGCACAACAGCGATGTTGGAGCATTTAAAGCGGAGGCACCCCCTTGTCTCTCGTGGAGGGAAAAATTATAAGTAAGTACTAACTTTGGCTAAATTAATTCCACGTTTGTGTAGTGTGTTGTGCAGCTTGAGTTCTGTGCACTTCGGTAGTGCTAACTATCTTATAGCTCTCTCCGTGCGGTTTGTTCGTGCTTGGTTGGTTAGTAGTTACGGCCCGTCCACACTACAGCTTCGACAGCTTCAAAAACGGTTTCCAACGCGTCTGCCCATTCACTTTGAATGGGGTGACGTCACGTTGCCTCGCTTTTCGCCGAACTGAATTAATAATAATAATAATAATATATTAATTTTATATAGCGCTTTTCTGGACCCAAAGACGCTTTACATTTGGGAGGGGGGGTATACAAACAAAACAAAAAACAGAGACAAAGCCAAAAAGAAACAAAACACAACAGAAAAGCAGTCAGGAGGAAGTTGATTAAGAGGGGGGGGGGCTTTATAGATAAAGAGTTGAAGAGGTGGGTTTTGAGGCGGGACTGGAACAGGGTGAGGGACTCAGACTCACGGAGGTCTTGGGGGAGTGAGTTCCAGAGCTTCGGGGCTGCCACAGAGAAGGCTCTGTCCCCGAAGCTCCGGAGTTTGGCCTTGGGGATTGAAAGCAAACCGGCTGAGGTGGATCTGCGGGACCGGGGTGGTTGGTAGAGGGTGAGGAGGTCAGTGAGGTAGGGGGGGGCCAGATGGTGGAGGGCTTTATAAGTGAGGACCAGGAGTTTGTAATTGATGCGGTGTGTAACGGGGAGCCAGTGGAGTTCTTTGAGGACCGGGGTGATGTGATGCCATGATTTGGTGTGGGTGAGGAGTCTTGCGGCTGCATTCTGGACACGCTGGAGTCTACTGAGGGAGGTGGAGCTGATGCCGTAGAGAAGGGAGTTGCAATAGTCAAGGCGGGAGGAGATGAAGGCGTGAATGAGTCGCTCAGCTGCAGGGCGGGTGAGAGAGGGACGGAGTTTGGCAATATTGTGGAGGTGGAAAAATGAGATTTTGACAACATGACGGATGTGGGGCTCGAGGGAGAGGGTGGGGGTGGGGTCAAATATCACGCCAAGGTTGCGTGCCTGGGTGGAGGGGGAAACAGGGGTGCCATCAATGGTGATTGTCAGGTTGGGGGTTTTGCTGAGGGTTGATTTTGATCTGATGAGGAGGAGTTCAGTTTTATTGCTGTTGAGTTTGAGGAAGTTGTGTTGCATCCAGGATTTGAATGCAGTCAGACAGGATTCGATGTGGGTGAGGGAGGGGTTGTTGGGGGATTTGGTGCTGAGGTAAATCTGGGTGTCGTCGGCATAGCAGTGAAAGTCCAGGTTGTATTTGCGGAGAATCTGACCAAGGGGGAGGATGTAGATGATGAAGAGGAGGGGGCCGAGTACTGAACCTTGGGGAACACCTTGGGTGACTGAAGCTGTGGAAGAGGAGTGGTTGTTGAGGGAGATGAAGTGGGATCTGTCGGGGAGTTAGGAATTGTGGGTAGCATAGCGGTCCGTCTCCGGCGTCTCCGGCGTCAGAAGTTGAACAATGTCCAACTTCTGACGCCGGAGCCGCCGGAGTAGCCAGCGCCAGCCAATCAAATCCCGTTTCTGAAAATCTGACAGCTCAAGCCCTAGCCAATCAAACCGCGTATAAGCTGGGAGAGATATCCCGCCATTCATTTCTATATTTAAAAAAAAGATGGAGGAGAAACTAATTATCGCCGTAGCAAATTACCCTGGTTTTGTATGACCAGACCCTCTTCACCTACCGGGATACAAACCGGAAGAACCAGTCATGGAGGGAGATGGCAGAGACAGTGGGTGAAACTGGTAGGTTTTCGCCTGTTTGGGGAGTGTGAGGAAGCGCACACACTCCCTCACTAACATGTTGGTCTTAAATATTTGTTTGTTAAGAAAGGTAGTACATGTTTTTTTCTGAGTTGTCTTTATTTCAGTTAAAGTTATAAAAACAGTTTACATAGACAAACTAATAAAATGCGTCTAAATTCGTTTGTCAGTCTGTAAAACACACAAGCACCAAGTAATCACCATTTCCTTTGTTCAGACCTGGAGGCCATCTTGTCCCAGTGCTCAAAGGGGGAGCACGCCTCCAAAGTACTCCTTATATGTGCCGTATGAGTAGGCGGAGTCTTGGACGCGATTGGTCAGGAAATGTGTGATTTTATGAGTGTCAATTAGGTTAAAAACTATCCGTTTTAAGCAGACCTTGTTGTTCTTGAAGGTATAATATGTATGGCGATGCAATAATGAATTTACTTAAGCCTTTAGGGTTTTATTAAAGGTAGACAACAGTGTTTAATTTTGTATTTAACCCTTCACTCCACTTTCAGAACCATGACCTGATTGGCCAGGTTGGAGTGGGAAGGCGGGCAGTCTCCTATAAATGTGGTTGGGAAGAGAGGGGAATGGGCATTCGTTTTTGTGTTTGTTCCTTGCTGGTGAATGCAGCACCAGGCATGCAGTTTGTGTTTCTGTAGAATAATGAATGATAGATGAATGAATAATAGAATAAAATGCCTGTTTATTTTTTGCAAGAAAACCCTCTCTCCACCTATCGTTCTTTCACCTGCACCTCACATCGTAACAGGGAGTTTATATATATATATATATATTGCTCGCATAAAATCCCCGGGGTCTTTTGCTTTGTATGTCGGGGGCGGGAGATTCATGTGATTGGTTGTTGGTTGCGTTGCTCGAATAAAATCCCCAAGCTTCAGACACGCCCAGCTCCAAGCTTTTTTTGAAGCTGTAGTGTGGACGCTCCGTTAATGTTAGCTACCTAGCTAGCGGCGCCAGCTGTGTGTTAGTTAACGTTTGTCAGCATTTAATGTTGGCTGGAATGGTAGCTAGTTTACGTCTGCAGAACACCGCTATCTAGCCGCTACTAACCCGGAACGAACAAACTGCACAGAGAGCTAACTCATGTTGTGGTCGTTTGCGAGTCAAACATAACATTAGACTAACGTTAGTCAGCTTATAGTAGGCTATCAATGTATGTCAACTAACGGAGCCAAGCAATGTCCAGGCCAGGGCTGCACGTAAGCTGGTGCGCAGTTGTCATGAATTAATTAATGTTTTTATGAGCATTGAAAACATTAAAATGAGCACCAGCACATCCAAGTGTGATAGGGCTCATATGAGTTGCACTACCAAACATTTTCACTGTGTAGATATAGTACTCTACAAGCTTTTAGATAAACATGAAATGCATTGTTGGACTTAACATTGTTTATTGTTCAAGTAAGCTAATTATACCATAGCACTGCAATGAGTTTAAGAGTAGATTTAATATGCCCCACTGTCATAGCTGTTGTTCCATTGTTCATTGCTGTTGTGTTTTCTAGGACAAAGCAAATAACCTTGCCGTCCTATCTTGGGAAAGAGGCGCAATGCACTCCACAGAAGGCAGCCGAACTCAGCAAAATAATCTTGAGAGTAAGTAATTATTTGCTTCCTTTGAGCATCTTTTAGGAGGGAATGGCTGTCCTGATCCCATTTATTGTGTCCTGTTCTATTTCATACTTACTGACCGCCAGAGGCGGTGCTTTAGCACTGGATATCTTCCGTCTCGCGCATGCGTAGGTCGAATATGTATATCAACAAAGTCACGTGTGACCTCGTATGACCCCGGAAGGCATAAGTTCCGGTGTTGTCAACGAGTTCAGTCCTTTTTCATCTTCTCGCTGCGCAGGTTACTACATTTTGAGTAGAAGCCAAGCTAGCTTATTGAAAATTAAGATTCTAGCTCATCACTACCTGTAGCCTTGTGATCGTCTTGATCGGAGCTGCGGGCTAGGAAAACGCTCGCCCTCCAAAGGCTGCGACGAGCTAGCTGTCCGCCCTCCCAAGGGAGGGGACTGCGGTGTTCACTGCTCGGACCCTAGGAGCTCCGGACCGGTAAAGAGCGGACGCTCCTGCATTTCAGCCGGTGAGATCGCTACCATTTATCGCTGATTGTGCTATCTATTCTCAAGCTAATGAGATAACTGTGTACAAGTTAGCCGGGGGCTCTTGCTCATTTGTTACGGCGCTAGTGAAGGGAGCGTCTCCGCCCCCCTCTCACCGCATACATTTGTTTCCTTACCTGTTCTATCGTCCAGTTAGCTGAGTGTTCTCGCTCAAGCTAACTGTTACGGCGCTAGTGAAGGGAGTGTCTCCGTCCCCCTCTCACTACATACATTTGGTTCCTTGCCTGTTTTATCGTCCAGTTAGCTGAGTGTTTTCGTTCAAGCTAACTGTTACGGCGCTAGTGAAGGGAGCGTCTCCGCCCCCCTCTCACTATATACATTTGGCTCCTGGCCTGTTCTATTGTCCAGTTAGCTGAGTGTTTTCGTTCAAGCTAACTGTTACGGCGCTAGTGAAGGGAGCGTCTCCGCCCCCCTCTCACCGCATACATTTGTTTCCTTGCCTGTTCTATCGTCCAGTTAGCTGAGTGTTCTCGCTCAAGCTAACTGTTACGGCGCTAGTGAGGAGAGTGTCTTCGCTCCCCTCTCACAGCTCACAATTAGTTCCTGTTCTATCCCCAGTTAGCAGAGTGCTCTCGCTCAAAGCTAACTTGCTACAGCGCTAGTGAGGAGTGTCTTCGCTCCCCTCTCACGGCGCACAATTGGTTATTTTATTTAATCGTTTATTTGACAGGGACATGCACTGTAATGAACACTTAAGACATTTAAATATGTCAAGCGTAACAGTGCCAGATTTAGCTTTGAGCTACTTTCCATTCCCTCACATAAAACATTTAAGGAAATTACATTTTACAAACATGGTAAAAAACTAAATACATGATATGCAAGGAGTGGCAACGACATATAAAGTGCATCCATCCTCCAGTTAACTGAGTGCTCTCGCTCAAAGTTAACTTGCTACAACGCTAGTGAAGAGTGTTTCCGCTCCCCTCTCCCTGCTCACAGTTGGTTCCTGTTCCATCCTCCAGTTAACTGAGTGCTGTCGCTCAAAGTTAACTTGCTACAGCGCTAGTGAAGAGAGAGTTTCCGCTCCCCTCTCACTGCACACAGTTGGTTTAATGCCCGTTCCATCCTTCAGTTAGCAGAGTACTCTCGCTTAGGCTAACTTGCTACGGCGCTAGTGGAGAGAGTATTCTCGCTCTCCTCTCACGGCATAAAACCATTAACTGACTTCATTGTTCTCACCCCAGTTAGCAGAGTGCTCACGCTCAAGCTAACTACTATTGTGCTCACTCCCCTCCACTGCATATTTGTTTCCTGGCCCAGTTATTTACAGTCAGCTGAGTGCTCTAGCTATCGCTAGGTCTAACGGCTCTAACACCTGTATGGCTCCTCTTTAACCAGAGGATGGCCATGACCTTTGCCCCTCTTGTCTTGGCCTCGAGCATCTGAGGGAGGGCCTTTCGGAGGACCCATGCATGAATTGCACCATCATGCCTCGTGCGGTAGGAGCTGCTAGACTAGCCGAGGTGGAACTACTGACTGAGGGTGGCCTTCCCCCTGCACAGTCGACTCTGCACAGCCCAACCTACCCATCCTAGGCGTTGGGCCGCATAGGCTGCGGGTGCACCGCCCAAGAAGAGGACTAAGCCTGATAGGCTGTCCTCCAGGGTGGACCTACTCACCACTGAGCTAGCCCAGATTAAGTCACTCCTCTTGGCTCTCCATTCTGGTGCCCGTGCAGAGCACGCCGCTGCATGGATGAGCTGGTTCTAGATGACGATGTGTTCTCGATGGCAGCTTCAGCCACTCAATTTGATGAGTATGACGGGGAGAGCCCATCCCATGCTTCTGGGCCTGGCTCCTGTACCTCAGCTCATGGTCCCTCGGAGGAGGCAGATGACGGCTCCATGGGTAGCGTCATTCGCATGGCACTGGCTCACCAGCAGCTGGATGCGCAGCAGCCAGTAACAGCGCCTGCCAGTGTGTTCTTTAGGCGCACTCTTCGCAACCTTTACTGTTCCTCCCTCTTGTGAGTATCTGAGGAAGTTACATGCGCTGGAGGACACTAAGGCTCTTTACAGTCTTACGTCCGATGGCCGAGCCCTGGCAGCCATGCAGGATGCGGCAAGCGTTGGCCTTGACCACACGCCGGCTGTTGAGCCTACCATTGCTTCCCTCACAGTTTCCCCTGACGAAGCTCTGAGGTCGGAGGCCAGGTGCCCTCGACTCCAATGTCGGGTCACTGATGACCTGCTCACTAAGGCTTACGATGCAGCGGCGCACATGGGCCGTATAGCCAATTCCCTCTCTCACCTCATGCCCGCCCTCTCAGCTTCCCCGCAGCAGGATGCTCTTAGCGCTTTCTCTACCAGCCTCAGTGACGCCTCATTACAGGCGTTCACTCTGATGTCTGGAGAGCTTGGGCGCCTGATGTCCACTCTCGTCCAGACTCGTCACCAGGTTTGACTGACACAGTCACCCTTATCAGAGACATGTAGGACTTTCCGTCCACCGGCTCACCCCGGTGCCCGCCATGGGCCTCAGCGCCCCACGAGGGGGCTGGCCCGCTACGGTCCTGTTAACTCGCCCCCAAGGCAGCCTCGGTATCCGGTGCCTAACCGTCGCCCCCCCTCCCCAGAGCCAGAGGCCGGAGGGCAAGGTACTGAGGGTCTGGGGCCGGCTGTTGGTTATCTCTCCCAGCCGCAGCTCAACTACCGGGTAGCTCAAGCTTCAGACCCCTGGGTGGTTTCCACCTAACCCAAGGGTACAAGCTTCAGTTCCGACGCTGTCCCCCAGTCTTCAGCCGGGTCAAGATGACCACCATAAGCGACCTGGCAAAAGAAATCGCCCTAAACCAGGAGCTGTCAGTCCTCCTTGCCAAGGGTGCAATCGAGCCTGTGGACCCCATCTCACAGCCCGGGGCTTCTACTCGACCTACTTCCTGGTAAGGAAGAAAGGCGGTGGACTTCGCCCAATCCTCGATCTGAGGGGACTCAACAAGTTCCTAAAGATGTTACCTTTCCATGTGCTGAGCACAGCGGACGTTCTTCGTACCGTGGCCAGGGGGGAATGGTTCACGTCCGTCAACTTGAAGGACGCTTATTTTCATGTGCCTATTGTGCCTCATCACAGGCAGTTTCTTCGCTTTGCCTTCAGAGGCCGTCATTTCCAGTTCAGGATGTTCCATTCAAACTCTCCCTCTCCTTAGACGACTGGTTAATCTGTGCACCATCCCGGTTACAGACAATCCAGGACACGGCTCTCCTTCTCTCTCATGTCGCCCGGATAGGCCTCATGGTGAACATGGAGAAGAGTTGTCTGAACCCCTCTCAGAGCCTAACCTTCATTGGGGTGGCTCTGGACACAGTCACTCAACCAGCGAAAGCAGTGTTCTCGCCCCCACTCCTGGTAGACGTGATGCTTTATTCTAGCAGCAGCCGACTGGATAGGCTGTCCTGCTGAAACTTCTTTTTTTTCCAGCTAGGTGAAGGCAGTGCTCTCGCTCCCGCTCCCGCTCCCTCTGCTGGTAACATGGGTGTAGTTACATCCCTTTTGTGTTCGGCGAGTAGGAGCGTTGCTCTACTCTTTCCGTTCAGCAGGTAGCCGGTGAAGGCTGTGTTCTCGCACCCCGCTCCCGCCTACGCTGCATCTGGTATTAACTCAACCAGTGAGCGCGGTGTTCTCTCCCCCGCTCCTGGTAGACGCGCTGCTTCATTCTAGCAGCAGCTGCCTGGCTAAACTGCCCTGTTAAATGTCCTTATCTAATCCACCTAGGTGAATGCAGTGCTCGCTCCCGCTCTCTCTGCTGGTAACGTGGTGTAGGACATTTACATCCCTCTCTGTGTTCGGCGTGTAGGAGCATTGCTCTATTCTTTACGTTCAGCAGGTAGCTAGTGGAGGCTGTGTTCTTGCACCCGCTCCCGGTTACGCTGCATCTGGAATTCGTTATCAACTCAACCAGTGAAGGCAGTGTTCTCGCCCCCGCTCCTGGTAGGCTTGTTGCTTGATTCTAGCAGGAGCCGCCTGGCTAGGCTGTCCTGTTAAACTTCCTTGTTTAACCCAGCTAGGTGCGGGCCTGTCCATCTGCTGCACAGACTTTGCTGTGGGACGCCTTGGCGTCTCCCCAACAGGAAGGACCTCTTGTCTCAGTTGGAGGGTCGGATGTGGCACCCCGACCCCTGCCGCCTCCAGCTGTGGGTCTGGCCACTGGAGGGCCCGACCCACTGCTGAGCGACTGCATAGAGTCTGTCAGGAAGACTATTCTCAAATGCCAGGGCACCATCTACTCGCAGGCAGTACGAAAACAGGTGGAAACTGTTTTTTTTTTGTACTGGTGCCAAGGGCGAAATGAGGACCCAGTATATTGCTCGGTGCCTACGACCCTTGAGTTCCTGCAGTCCCTCCTGGACGACGGCCGGTGTCCCGCTACCGTCAGGGTGTATGTGGCTGCTATATCAGCTCAACACACAAGGGCTGACAACAGCACAGTGGGAGCCATAGGTTGGTATCCCTCTTTTAAGGGGGAGCTCTGAGGCTTCGCCCCCCCCGAATATCCCAAGAGCCCCGACATGGGACCTGCCCTTGGTGCTGGATGCCCTATGCTCGCCTCCTGTTGAACCTTTGTTACAGGCAGAACTGGAGTGGCTCTCAGCTAAGACTGCTTTCCTTCTTGCCATCACCTCAGCAAAGCGAGCGAGCTTCAGGCCTTGTCCGTGAACAGCTCGTGTCTGAGGTGGAACTCAGATGGCTCAGGTGTCACCTTAGGGCCGAACACAGCGTTCCTCCCTAAGGTGCAAGGACATATGTGCTGCGGCCACATGGGCATCCCAGAGCACATTCGCCAGATACTACAGGGTGAATGTTGCCGCCCCTCACCCGCTGGGTGTGGTCCTCCTGCAGAGTCAGCCTAGGCCATTCTTATAGCAGGGGGAGTATTCAGACTTCCTCGTGACTCTGTTGGTATAGGTCATCCAGTGCTAAAGCACCGCCTCTGGCGGTCAGTAAGTATGAAATACTGTAGAATGATAGTTACATATGTAACTACGGTTCTATGAATACTGGATGACCGCCAGAGTTTCTTGGTCACTCGGAATCTCGTGTTTCCGCGAGAAGATTCCATAGGACTGAACTCGTTGACAACACCGGAACTTATGCCTTCCGGGGTCATACGAGGTCACACGTGACTTTGTTGATATAAATATTCGACCTACGCATGCGCAAGACGGAAGATATCCAGTGCTAAAGCACCGCCTCTGGCGGTCATCCAGTCTTCATAGAACCGTAGTTACATACGTAACTATCGATGTATTAGCTAGTTTATAGGTGTTTCTTCACTTGACCTTTTTATTTGTGTCCTTGTTTGGATTGTGTAATAATTAAGCTTCTTACACTGTAAGCAACATGGCTATATGAAAGGTGCTGTGTTATTATTAATAATAATATATTTGTTTTATCTTACAGGTGATCGTCAAAGACATGAGGCCTTTGCCATAGCTGGCAAATAAAAGCTGCCAGAATAGTAATTAAGAGAGTCAGTTTCATTGTGCATCAGGTTCTGTGTTGGGACTGTTATATTGTGTTAAACACTCAGGAATTTCTGTACTGTACACGGCACAGTGTTTGTTTTTGCACTACATTTTTTATCTTTTGTAATTTTGTACAGAAGAGATTTTTTGTTGGACTGTAAGAGTAAACAGGCTGGCCTTTTTATTTTGTATAATTATATTCTATATTTCTTATTTTGCTGTGCAATAAAATTATATATTATTAAGAATATTTTGGTATTTATTTGAGATACATTATGTTTTTTATTAATCAAACAACAGAAAAATAATCGTTAGATTAGTCGACTAATCGATAAAATAATCGCCCGATTAATCGTTTTCAAAATAATCGTTTCCCCCCAGCACTAGAGTACAAACACACACTGAACACACGTTCAGCAAATGCGTGGCCACAGCTCTGCAGCCGCTGCGCGACCATGGCATGAGGGTGTTCTTTTATCTAGACAACCTCATATCCAAGCTGCGGCCCCGACTTCTCCACGGTTACAACTGAATGGGAGGAAGTGGGGGTGCGGTGGATATAAGCCAAAAGCCGGTCAGGGGCAGTGTGATGGGTCGATGTTGTTGGACGACAGGGTGTTTATACATCGGGCTCCACCCACTGTACCCATAGAGTCCAGTAGAGGGCAGAGCCTGTGTGATATATAACGAGGTGTTACGTATTGTAACCCTAGTTATATAACCACAGGCGGAGCCCTCTACCTGTCTTTCCTATGCCGCTCGCTGAAGAGGGTGTAGGATGACGGTCGGAGGGCATAGCCGCCTTATATTCTTAGGGCCTGCGCGCGCATTCAGGGCTCGCCCCGATTGGCCAGCTACGTTTACGTAACTCAGTAGGTGAATGCACGTACAGTACGATAGAGAGTAGAACCCATAGAGTCCAGTAGAGGGCTCCGCCTGTGCTTATATAACTAGGGTTACAATACGTAACCCCTCGTTTCTTATACTGTTTAACACTTAAATACGGTAGTTATTTTTAAAAAGAGATTTATAAAGAAATATTCAGATCTGGTCCAATCTGTCATTTATGAATTCACAACATTATGACCCCAATGCATACACACAGTTTCATCTTCAAAATGTTCAATTAATATACAGAAAAATCCACAATAGATCAAATAAAAATGTACATCAAAACGAAAGGGTAGTTAATTTCGTATTCATCAAAGCATTCGCCTAGCTACGTATATTCCGGCTGCAGGCTTGTATGTAAAGAATAGTTCAGAGGAATTGCGCGTTGAACGATAAGACATTTGGCCTAACGCATAGTGGTGTGTGTTTGATAAACTACTTTATGATGGGGGTGGGAGCTGTCACCCTCTGGTAATATACAGGATTATCTCTGACAAATAATACAACCGTGGTGTTATCGTCACTAATGTTGACACCTTTTTTTTGTTCAAGTCTGATGGCTCCCACAAGATTGCTGACATCCTCGTGGATTCATCTTCCTATTATACACACATGCATTTCCAAACATTTGGACTACCTATGTTGTAAATGTATTATCTTTTCGATTTACATACGGCATCTATTGCACGTATGTCCGTCCTGGGAGAGGGATCCCTCCTCTGTTGCTCTCCCTGAGGTTTCTCCCATGTTTCCCTTTAAACTGTGGGTTTTCTCTGGAAGTTTTTCCTTGTACGATGTGAGGGTCTAAGGACAGAGGGTGTCGTATTGTCATACTGATATTCTGTACACACTGTGAACACTAGTGCTGTAGCACTTCAAAATATCGTCGACGACATATTTCCGCGTCGACACGTCGCTACACACACGTGGGTCACCCAAAGCAACAAGCAGTTCGCAATCGCTCTTCAAACACAATGGAGACTGAAACGGCTACCACCTCCTCCTCACAGGATTGCGCACGAAGCCCCCAAACGAAAACATCTCGCCCTAGGTCTTCAAAAGCATGGGAATATTTTAAAGTTAGTCCAAAACGCAAAGATATTTATATCTCACTGAGACTGCTGCAGAGCCTAGACCGGAAGCAGCAGCTAGCTGTGGTGGCTACCATTAGCAGCTAGCATTTGCTCTCCGATTTTTACATACAAATTGAATTATGGATTATAAATTCAATCATTTTTTTATACATAGACGTTAAAAACCTATGGATTAACCGATTAAGCCGCGTTTTTTCTCATTGTAATGCCATTGAACACGTCTTTTGATCAGATTGACAGCTACGGTGGTGAGACGATCTCCCTAGAAGCTCTGTAAAGGTACGTGTTGTGATGACTGTATTTGCTTCCCCTGTCGCGAGTCCGGATCACTCAGTGATGATACTATATACCTACATAATCTGTGGAGTCTCAGCTTTAATCGGATATATTGTATGTGCAGCTACGATAAGTAATAAGGGTACTTTTATCTTGAGTTCTGTGCCAATGTCCGTTAGCATTTTTCGCTCAGGGGTCATTTAGATGCTTCTTATGAGACTTGTGTTTTGTTTTGGTAAACATGGCTTGTATCGTCAGTTAGCTGAGATTATTTCCGTTAATCTGGTATAACACATTAATAGGTTCTTAAATATTAAGATCCCCTGAGACACAGTATCGTGAAAAAAATGTTTTTTACATTACGTCTTTTTTACATTCAATCAATCAATCAATGTTTATTTATATAGCCCAATATCACGAATGTTACATTTGTCTCAGTGGACTTTACAGTTTGTACAAAATATCAGTATGACAATACGACACCCTCTGTCCTTAGACCCTCACATCGTACAAGGAAAAACTTCCGAAGAAAACCCACAGTTTAAAGGGAAAAATGGGAGAAACCTCAGGGAGAGCAACAGAGGAGGGATCCCTCTCCCAGGACGGACAGACGTGCAATAGATGCCGTGTGTAAATTGAAAAGATAATACATTTGCAACATAGGTAGTCCAAATGTTTGGAAATGCATGTGTGTATAATAGGAAGATGAATCCACGAGGATATCCATCCAGGACCTATGATTCAGGACCACAGCCACGACTCAAGATCCAGGGCTCGCGATCCAGGACAGAGGAGCGCAGGATCATCCATGACTCCGGATCCCGGCGTATAAAGACACCAAAAAGAAAGACATTTGGGGAAGCTGGGTTAATCGGAACATGAGTACACAGGTATAGACAGAGAGAAGGAAGAAGTAAGATGTCCCCCGACAAACTAAGCCTATATCAGCAAAACTAGGGGCTGAATCTAATCAGCCCTAACTATAAGCTTTATCAAAAAGGAAGGTCTTAAGCGCACTCTTAAAAACGGATAGCGTGTCTGCCGCCCGAACACAAACTGGAAGCTGATTCCACAAATGTGGAGCTTGATAAGAAAAGACTCTGGCTCCCATTGTACTTTTAGAGACTCTAGGAACAACCAACAACCCTGCATTCTTGGAACGCAATGCCCTAGTAGGACAGTAGGGTATAATGAGTTATTTAAGGTAAGATGGCGCCTGCCCATTAAGGGCTTTGTAGGCGAGAAGAAGAATTTTAAATTCTATCCTGTGTTCTATAGGGAGCCAGTGTAAGGCAGCCAGAACAGGAGTAATGTGGTCCCTTTTCCTAACTCTGGTTAGTACACGAGCTGCAGCATTTTGAATCAGCTGAAGCGACTTGACTAACTTCTTGGTACACCCTGATAATAAAGAGTTACAATAATCCAGCCTTGAAGTAACAAATGCATGGACTAGTTTCTCTGCATCGTTTTGAGGCAAGATATGCCTAATTTTTGCAATGTTACGTAGATGGAAGTAGGCGGTCCTTGAAATTGATTTTATGTGGGCGTTAAAGGATAAATCCTGATCAAATATAACACCAAGATTCCTTACAGTCTCACTGGAGGCCAAATGAATGCCATCCGTAGTTAGTATATCCTTAGATAATTTGTTTCGTAGATTCTTCGGGCCAAGTACAATAACTTCAGTTTTGGTCGTGTTTAACATCAAAAAGTTTAAGGTCATCCACGTTTTTAAGTCCTTAAGGCAGTCTTGAATTTTATTTAGATGATTAATTTCATCAGGCTTGATTGATAAATATAGTTGAGTATCATCCGCATAACAATGAAAATGTACAGAATGATTCCTTATAATATTGCCTAACGGAAGCATATATAATGTGAACAAAATAGGTCCGAGCACTGAGCCCTGTGGCACTCCATGGCTAACTTTGGTTTGCGTGGAAGATTCATCATTGACACGTACAAACTGAGAGCGTTCAGATAGATAGGACCTAAACCAGTCTAAAGCAGTTCCCTGTATGCCAACTAAGTGCTCTAGTCTTTGCAATAAGATATCATGGTCGATAGTATCAAATGCAGCACTGAGATCGAGCAAAACAAGAATAGAGACACGTACCTTGTCAGAGGCTATTAGAATGTCATTTGTGACTTTAACCAGAGCTGTCTCTGTGCTATGATGTGTTCTAAAGCCAGACTGAAAATCTTCAAATAAATCATTGTTTTTTTAAGTAATCACACAACTGTTTTGCGACCGCTTTCTCAAGAATTTTTGAGAGGAACGGAAGATTAGAAATAGGTCTATAGTTGGCTAAAACCTCTGGATCGAGGTATGTGCTTTTTAAGAAGCGGTTTTATCACTGCTACTTTGAATGATTGTGGAACATAGCCTGATAATAAAGACATATTCATAATATTTAATAAATAAGTGCTAATTAATGGAAACACTTCCTTCAACAGCTTAGTTGGAATTGGGTCTAACATACACGTTGATGGTTTAGAAGAGAGAATCATTGAATTTAATTGTTCAAGGTTTATGGCTGAAAAGCATTCTAGTTTACTATCTAGTGTAATATTAGAACTTACGTTTCCGGGAGCTGTTGATAACACTATACTGGTCAAAGGCAAGAGGTCATTAATTTTGTTTCTAAGAGTAACAATTTTATCGTTAAAAAAGCACATAAAATCATTGCTACTGAGTGCTATGGGAATAGAAGGCTCAATCGAGCTATGGCTCTCTGTCAGCCCGGCTACAGTGCTGAAAATAAATCTTGCATTATTCTTATTCTCATTTATTAATGAAGAGTAGTAAGCTGCTCTCGCTTTACGCAGTGCTTTCTTATATTCATTGAGAGTAATATGCCAAATTAAACGAGATTCTTCAAGTTTAGTGGAACGCCATATCCTTTCAAGTTGTCTCGACTTATGCTTTATTTTGCGGGTTTCGGCATTATGCCATGGAGCTAATCTATGTTGTTTTATTTTCTTCTTTTTCAAAGGAGCAACAGAGTCTAATTTTATTCGCAGCGCATCTGTAGCACTATCAACAACATGATCAATTTGGGGTGGTGTACATTTTGTATAAGTTTCCTCCCTTACATGCAGACATGCTATCGAGTTAAGTATTGGTGGAATCTCTTCCTTACATTTGGCTATAGCACTAACAGATAGGTTTCTGCTGCAGGAGCTTTTGACTAATGCTTTGTAGTCTCGTAACAGTACTTCAAAAGTTACTAAGAAATGGTCGGATAAAGCAGGATTATGCGGTTCGACTAATAGTTGCTCAATTTCAATACCATAAGTCAGAACAAGGTCGAGAGTGTGATTATAGCAGTGGGTTGGTTTATTTACACTCTGACAAAAACCAACAGAATCTAATATAGAGTTAAATGCAACAGTAAGGCTATTTTTATCATCGTCAACATGAATATTAAAGTCACCTACGATAATTACTTTATCTGTTTTAAGTACCAAAGTTGATAAAAACTCAGAGAATTCTGATAATAATTCTGAATAAGGACCTGGTGCACGGTACACTGTAACAAATAAGATTGGCTGCAAAGTTTTCCAGGTCGGATGCGTAAGACTAAAAACGAGACTTTCAAAGGAGGTATAATTTAATTTTGGTTTAGTATTGATAAGTAAACTTGAGTCAAAGATTACTGCAACTCCACCTCCTCGGCCCGTGCCTCGGGCAATATGAGCAATACATTACGTTTTTTATGAATTGAACAACAGAAAAATAATCGTTCCACTAATCGATCAAATAATCGCCCGATTAATCGTTTTCAAAATAATCGTTTCCCCCCAGCACTAGTGAACACCACTGAGACAAATGTAACATTTGTGATATTGGGCTATATAAATAAACATTGATTGATTGATTGAAGTCTGGAAGTCAGACCTCAGCAGTGGGTGTTATGGGAAATGTGGTTCTCATGATGACTTGTTATTGCCGGACTAAAGTGGAGCCCTGCTGCCCAATGGTAACAAGAGACAAATAAACAAGACTTCTCATAAAGCTTGGATACGATTTCTGGCATTCAGATGTGTTTGCTGTCATTGTGAGGCTGCCTTCAAACAAACCCCAACATTGAAAAACCAGCAGACTCGGTTGCCAGGAAGATGACATTGCAGTGGATAATGAATACCAACATACATGGCTGCACCAGATGTTTCCCTTTTGGTTAAATGAGTGTGCTACGTTTGAATTCATGACATTCGGTTACATAAATACATCTAACAATCGGAATATTCAGCCGGCAAAATTCAAGTGAGGAACAGATGCAAGATGTACTGCCAGTCTCCTCAGAAAGGCCGCAAAGCTGCATCACAGCATGTAGAGCTGGAGAGTGTGAGGCAGTCCTATCTGGATTCAGGACCAGTGCTCATTGTGGCACCATGCTCAGTGATTGATTATTATTCCTTTATGACTGCGGCGACTGAGAGGAGGCTTGCCCATTCCCCTGTGCTCAGATATAGAAAATGATAATGCCGAAAGACAGGATGAAAAACAGGATTGACAAATGTCCCAGGGGCACATGGCCTGAGTTGCGTCTCAAGGAGAGAGGTTCAAGAGCAAAGAGAGAAAATAAGTTATTTGTCAATGGAAGAGACAACAATATGCACTGCATCCCAAACACCAAGGAGGACCAACACATCAGACGGTCAGTCACAGTCAAACCATTTTACATGTTTTCAGCACATTTAGTTGGTTGATTAAGAACAATGCAGAATATTTTTGGCATTTCATCTCAGCAAAACTTTTCAGAATCCTACAGTTTTCAAAACCCTATCAACTTTTGATAAACGGGTGTGAAAACCCCAAGATAAAACAAGGGCAGGGACTGGACCAACAAAAGCAGATAGTATATCATGAAATGTACAAATGTCAGTCGCTCTTAACACCATTATGTAAAAGATTGATAAAGCACTGTGTCAACATCAAGCAGACCATGCAAATAAAAGAGGCAGGATCAAAACAACCCAGCTCTGAATGATTCATTATCAGGGGAATGTATTTTGTAAATACAGGTTGGTTTCCATATCTTGTACATGCAGTTTGCCCAGATGATGCAGATGTCCGGTGTAGTCAATTGACGATATAAGTTGTGAAGCTTCTGCTGTACTGTTCATATATAATAATAACAACTCACTTCTCCCTTATTTCATGGTGTTGCATTATTTATATCATGCTGAGAATATTATTGGTATGTTGGCAATGCTGCTAAACTATTTCGCTAGCCTTACTTATGACGCATCTCCACTGCAGCGCGTAGCACGGTCTAAGCGTGCCTTGCCAAACTTGGCCCGTTTTTTGTTGCGTTTCCACTAGGGGTAGTTCCGGCTAACGGGTACTGTTTCACAGTTTTTCTGGCCCTCCAAAATCCAGGTTCTTTCCGGGCCAACAACCGGGCTGAATATGCTAAACTAGTGAGAGAATCGCTGGCAAGGGGGCTACAACTACAACAAAATGAACATATTTTACCGTGATTTAATTGTAATACACGTTTCAAAATGATGCCGAAGTAACAACATACTGATACCGGTTAGTAAAAACATGAATTAATGTTTTGACAAGTCTGCAGACAGACGGCAGGCGAAAAACCTTTTAGAATGCGTGTTTTCTGAATGGAGATTGGCTAAGCTAACGCAGTACATGCTCCGACCGTCCACACTCACAACAACGGCCTATACAGTAAGGTAACCAGATTTTCTAAATTAAAACTGGGGACATTTTGAGTTTTGCGGTCAATATATCATTAACATATCCAATTTTCTTCACTGTTAAAGAAAAAAGGGGGACAATTCTGGTTCAATGTAATTCGAACATTTGAACTGTTGGATACAAACAGAAGGACAATAGATCATATATGAGACTTCAAAGGTATTTTATTTTGAAACTGTACATCAGATTGTCCTGATTCTCTCTGAGTGATTAGATGGGGTGTCCTGCTATCACCCTGGAGTGAAATAAGTCTTTGATAGTGGATAGTTTTTGTTTTATTCTTATCTAAAAACAGAGGGATGATAGCTCATATGAGACTTTAAAGGTCTTATATTTTGAAACTCTACATCAGATTGTCCTGATTCTCTCTGAGTGACTAGATGGGGTGTCCTGCTATCAGAGTGAAATAAGTCTTTGATAATTTGACAGTTTTTTACTTATTCTTGTATAAAAACAGAAGGACGATAGCCCATATATGAGATTTCAAAAGTATTTTATTTTGAAATTATACATCAGATTGTCCTGATTTTCTCTGATTGACTCGATGGGGTCTCCTATCACCCTGAAGTGAAATAAGTATTTGATTGACTTTGAATGACTCATTGATTAAGGACAGTTTCCATTAAATAATAATCAAAATATAGATGGACAATATAGATCTAATTTGAGACTTTAAACAGCATACATTTTAAATTGTGTTTCAGAAAGTAATGTTATTTTAGGAGTGTTGTGAGATGGTGTCAACATCAATTGAAATGAGTCACCCAGTGGAAATGTCAGATATATGTCTTCATAACTGTATACTTACATTCACTCAGTTATAATGTGGTAGCTATACGTAGTTTGTTTTAAATTATTATTGATCACATTATATAGTACATATTTCTTAACTTAAAGGTGGGGTAGGTAAGTTTCGGAAACCGGCTCGAGTGCACTAAAATTTGAAAGTACACAGCCGAAAACAATCCGCCCCTTCCTTCAGACTTCCTTACAGAGCACCTCCTCCAACACACATGAACGCGCAATGCATGCCCAATTACGGCATGCCCAATGAGGGCACGAGATACATTTGTGCGTGCACGAGATGGAAGGCTGACAGACAGGGCGGTAAAAAGCACGACCAATCCGTTTAGCCGTTTAGTCTAAACGGATTGGTCGTGCTTTTTACAGTACTACGGCTTCCACAGATGACATTTTTTTATGGATTTTTTGTCAAAGCACTTAAGATATTCATTGCTATCGGATGTTAAGAGCATTCCATGGAATATAACAAAAAGTGTATCTCGAACCGGTTTCTCAAACTTACCTACCCCACCTTTAAGCTCCAGTATATATGAATATGTTTGGTGTGTTTTTTGCGCTTTTATTTTGAAGGCAGTTTTTACAGGCCTCTACCGCAATGCATAGGATATTCGCACACCGCAATACAACGTGCGGGCTGGCTTGACTGTGTTTTCCGAAGTGGGGGCTGGCTTGACCACAGTCTGTTTACCCAATGTTTCCTGACATGAAACGTTTTATTTCACCTTGCTATGTGTAAAAAACGGGGACATTTCCGGGGACAGTTTCAACCGGGGACAGGCCAATACAAACGGGGACTGTCCCCGGAAAACGGGGACGTCTGGTGACCCTACTATACAGACATAAATAAACCAGCGACTGTATTCAACATGACACAGACAGTCTGTGGTTTGCACTTATTTAACTTTTGTCTAGTTTCTGAACAGATATGAGGAGCTGTGAGCTCTGAGTGCTAACAGCTAACGGCTGATGTTGGTTTTCTGTGGTTCGCATTGAAGATGACGTCACGGCTACACTGCGTTACTATAGTTACTGCCCCAGCTACTAAACTGTAATGGAAACGCAGCATAAAGTGTGTCCGGCCAACCAAGGCCTAACTATACCGTACTAAGCCGTGCGAGGCCCTCCTTACGCAAAGAAAATATATTTCCCCCATATATTAACTGTCAATATATTGCATTATTTTGTTTTCTGATTTACTGGTTAATTGAAAAGATTTAATCAAATAAATCTTGCTGTTTGCTACACCAACTGATACTGATTAATAATCAACTTGAAAAACATATTTATTTATTCATATCTACAAAATATATTGAAGATATATAGAATATTATATTGTGTTAATATATTACAATATAGAATATATTGTGTTAATATATTGCAATATATGGGATAATACATAAGTAATTGCCGCTTTCCATATATTAAGTAATATATATAAATATATATAATATATTGGTTTTGTATATATGTGAACATACATTTACTATATATTAACATTTATATGGGGACATGTATGTATTATATATTCACAATTATATGGGGACATGTATGCACTATATATTCAGATTTATATGGGAACATATATGTAATATATATTCACAATTATATGGGAACATGTATGTACTATATATTCAGATTTATATGGGGACATGTATGCACTATATATTCACAATTATATGGGGACATGTATGCACTATATATTCAGATTTATAAAAGACCATGTACGTACCATATATTCCGAACATGAGTGCAATATATGTTCACAATGAGGAGAAATGCATGTTCTGATAAAAAAAGTCTTTAATTCGTTTTTTCTATCAATGTGTAACAGCTATCAAAATACTCATTAAAAGAAGAACAAGGAAAGAATAAAAGAAAAGGCCTATAAACACATTATGTAATGACTCAAGACAATTTTCACGTAATTATGTAATAAAACCCACATGTTGTAATAATCTGCTGCATTCTGTAATCAACAGCCTGAACGCAATATAAAATACATTTCCCTACATTTTGTAATAAATTATTACATTTTGCAATGGTTATTACAAAATGCGTGAGTTGCCCTTTTAAAAAACTGTAATATTAATTATGTAACCATAACCAAACTGTAAATATATCCCAAAATGTTGATATACATGTTGGCTAATGAATATGGTAACACTTGATCTAGTTTTGGCAAATGAAAGATATTCTACTGAAATATTTTTAAATTATGAGTAAGGATGATTCATGGTTGAATAAATAAATAAACAGTTGTAATGTTATTGTTTGCAACTCATTTTGTAATAACCACTGCAATATGCGACATTACATATTTGCATTGAACTTGTTTACTACGTAATGGGCAAATTATTACAAAAGGAGGTGTTATTACATAATGAAGGGAAAATGTATTGCAAATAGTGGAAGAATAGGCTTTGTACATTTTCGTCTGAGTGTGGTATTGGTAGGTATATTTTATGGAATTTGGACCAAGCATCTGCACAGGCCTGGTTCTACGGGGGTGCATAAGGGTGCATTGCACCCTCAGTTGAGTCGTTATGCACCCTCATTTGAAAAATTAAAAGTGAAAAATATGACATATATAATAATAAGAATAAGAAGAAGAATAATATAGTTAAAATAAATGTAATTGTGGTTAAATAACATTGTCTGCTGCATTTATTTGGTCAATTTAAACGGCAAGTAACGTTATCATGTCAGGTGCGCGTGACCTGTGCCGCTGCGCTGTTACGGTTATCTGAGAGGACCCAAACGCAGGACACGGCAGAGTGTTACAAAGGTTTTATTTTGAGGAGAAGGAGCGTGGAGAGTAATCCAGTTGCTGGCGGCTGTTGAGGTGGAGGAGCGTGGAGAGTAATCCGGTTGCTAGCGGCTGTTGAGGTGGAGGAGCGTGGAGAGTAATCCGGCTGGAGAGTAATCCTGGAGCACAAGAAGAACAGGTAAGAAGAACATTCAAGTGTAGCGGAAATAGCTAACTAATTCTAAGAAGGCTGAGAAGGCTGAGAGTTTTACCACTGGGGTTTAAACAACGATCTGGCGCTGACAGGTTGTGGAGCCTCCGCTGATATGCCATTAGTAATGGCTGATGGAAATCAGGTGTGTAGCAGAGGAGGGTGCCCAACTGATTGCAGCAGGTGGAGGTTGAGCCGGGAGCCAGGAGTGACAGCCACCACGCCCACACAGACAGGGGAAGGGAAAACACACACAAGGGAGGTGGCTGGAGAATACAACCACCACATGCGCATTCGTCATCTGCAAAATGCTTACACAGTAGTCAATGATGTACATCAGAAAATGGTTAAAACAACCAGCAGCAGTATCGCCAGCAGTAACACTGCATCTACTGCAGGTAATAACAGTTCAGATCATGGGGATATTACGTTACCCGCGGCCACTGTCGTGGACAACAACGTCCTCCCGCCCGAATGCTGGCTTTGCCCGCAGCCGTCTTCTTTGCCCCAAACACTGCCACCCCTCGGCGGCCCGCAAGTGCCAGAGGACCTCGGCAAAACAGGTATATTTAAAAAAGTACCCAACTCGACTGTACAGTGGGGTAAGGCGCTCATTTTGCAGCTTATGGTTTCAAAACAGAGATTGGCTGGAAAATTCATGTAAAAAAGATGCCATCTTCTGCTATGCATGTAGACATTTCGGTTCAAGTACGTCAGATGCCTTCACCACAACTGGCTACAACAACTGGCGCCATGCTCTTGTACGTGATAAGGGACTGGGAAGGCATGAATCAAGAAAAGAGCACATGAAGTCAGTGGCTTTGTGGAAGGAGAGGTTCTGAAACAGTTCTGTTTCATATGGGTGTTGAGATGTATCCATAGATCTCTTCATTTTGCTCTCAAAGTGCACCAGATTGATACTTTTAACTTAAATATTTAAAAATAAATCTTCCCGGGGGAGCATACCCCCGGACCCCTCTAGAGGAGGTGAGGACCCCCCTAGAGGGTGTTAGGTCAACTCCCCACTTATAAAAATAGCACTGCACCCTGTCTAATCTCAGATGCACCCTGAGTCATTTTGTTCTGGAACCGGGCCTGCATCTGTAACAGTTCTGTTTAAAACTTTTTTTAATGTAATTGCATTCATCTTTAAAGGTTGGGTAGGTACGTTTGAGAAACCGGCTCGAGATACACTTTTTGTTATATTCCATGGAATGCTCTTAACATCCCGATAGCAATGAATATCTTAAATGCTTTGACAAAAAATCCATAAAAAATGTCATCTGTGGAAGCCGTGGCGCTGTAAAAAGCACGACCAATCATTTTAGCCGGCCCGGCTGAAATGACTGGATGGCCTACCTGCCTGTCAGCCTTCCATCTGTGCACAAACTTATCTCGTGCCCTCATTGGTCATGTGCGCGTTCGTGTTGGAGGAGGGGCTCTGTAAGGAAGTGGCAGATTTTTTCCGGCTGTGTATTTTCAAATTCTAGCGCACTTGAGCCGGTTTCTCCAAAATTACCTACCCCACCTTTAAAAGACTACTTTTATTGAATGAGACTTTTACCTAGCACAATGAGCCTGGGGTGGTGGGAAGGGAGAACTCGGCCTCGGCATCGGCAGGAGTTGTAGTCGCCTATGAGTATTAGAATTTAGATGAACAAAGGCATATAAAAACCCTGAAACATGCACTGACACAAAGCTACAACCCTCGATTTTGTAAGTAGTAGTAGTAAATACATACATATATACAATATATAACAATACGCATAGCGCAATTAGCATACCAGTAATAAAATAACTGAATAAATAACTAAGCTGAATAGTGAATAAAGTGATATATGAAAAGTAAAATTACAGTGAAATTAAATGACAGTGCGTTCCTCACCACTGCGATCTGGCTCCTCTGTCCTCGTGTCTTTTGGGTCTGATTCCTCACTAATGATGTCTGCTTCTCTGCATGGGCCCTCTCTCCTTATTTGTTCTGCCTCAGTCACCACTGCTATCTGGCTCCTCTGTCCTCTTGACTTGTGGTTCTGCAGGCTTAGTTCGACCTATGAATTTCAACAATGCTCCTGTAAAATATATAGATATAATATTATGGGTCAACATTAAAATAACATACACTGGAGAGCAAAATGTGAAATTCCATTGACTGTAGGCTACATATTATCCACACAATTGTCAGCAGGGGCAATAACAACTAACATGTGAACTAACTTGAATGCATTAGTCCACAACACATAGCCTAACTAATGTTAGCCTACATAGTTACTAAGATCAGAACACATAGACTAACTGTGGTTACATTACTTAACTAGCTCATCATCTTCACCAGTCAGAAAATGTCCGTTAGCCGCGAGGCTAATTTCTGCTATGTTAAACTCCATTGACTTATGCTAAAATGATAGCGATCTAAAGGTCCAGGGCTCAACGCTAACTTTTAAAAGTGGTTGCCAGGTTGGCAACCAGGCATCACCGTTTGGTTGCCAAAACTGAAAATACGGTTGCCATTTTTAGTCACCTTATATTTAAAATAATTAAGATACTATACAGTTATACATCAACTTAATAATGAACATGTGACACAAACGAATGTTCAAATTATTTACAAGAAGTAATTAACACAATTATTTGAAACATAAGTGGTAGTAAACTTGTCCACCCTCAATTGCTGGTATACTAAATACCAGTAGTGCAGCTGTTGTCATGTTCTTCACAGATCCCTCACAAATGAATTGAGCAAGTCACTAGTTTCTTGGTCATCCGTTGTCTCCCTTTCAAACGTGGGTTTCCTTGACCTTTGTGCTGACCCCCACCATAGATCCATTGGCCCTTCAGCATTAATGTCTTGATTGTGGTTCTGATATTGGCCAGACTAATACATTTCTCATGTTAAATAAATGAAAACCATTGACAGTCAATAATTAGATATCAATGATTAATGCTGTAAATTACCCTTAATATGTCTAACTATATTTAAAATGTGTTACCTTTTATAGAAGTGATTATATTTGTATGCCAATATTTTCCTATGGTAAAGTTTTGTTTAGCACTTTTATTTTGGTAGTAATAAGATCAGGACTCTTATTTTGAAGGAACTTTTACCAGAAGTGAATGCACAACGGAGCAGAATGTACATATATATTTCGCCTCCCAAGACTTTACACATGTCCTCTTTGCTTTCGTTCGGGCTCACCTTGCGCTTTATCAGTTGAATCACTTTGAACATTCGTTTGAGATGTTGACGGGTTGGCCGAACTTTTTACCCCACAGTCAAACAACTTAATTTGCTTCGCCATTTTTTGTAAAACAAACACACGGCGCACCGCGCACGTGAGTAAACGTGCATCGCTTTCTGGCTCCGTAATCACACCAATGCACGTGCAACTTAAGTATCAGGTTCCGACTGGTCACAACAATAATTAAATATCACTCTTAACACAACAAATAATTAACATTTATCTATTTTGGGGTGCACATTTAGCTGTTTGCTGTCCTTATTTCTTCATGTTAAAAACTGGTTTCCACTGATGGCAACCAAAGGCCAAGAACTGGTTGACATTTTTTCTGAATGGTTGCCAATGGCAACCTGGCAACCGTTACTGTCGAGCCCTGAGGTCCACTATTTTTGGCTGTTTTGGGTCGACTTCAGTTGACTGTAACATCGAAAATCTTCTAAATGGAATGTTCACAAAGCTGCGGACCGGTTATACACTAGGGAACTAACATAGCTAATTTAACTAACGTTAGCTAATGTAGCTGTTGTAGTGCCGAGAGACGGGACATACGGATTAAGCAACGAGACTACTTGTAGTGTACATGCAGAATTATTTCAATTTAAAATAGTTTTAAATGCTCACACACATACCTCTCTCGTGCTGTATCTTCCTCTCGTTTCTTTTTAATGTTCTGTTTCAAAGCACCTGATGAATGATTTCTCTTTGACAAGCGCCATCATCAACAGACAGAGGCGGAAACGCACATTTGAATCTACCAATCAGATCAATCTATTGCTGGAGAAGGGGGGGGTCCTCCCCGAAATCTGTGAGATTGATTGGTGATGATCACTGGCACGTAATGTGTCCAATGAGAACGTTAACACGTTTTAGAGAGTTATAAAACATATTTGTTTAGCGAAGACGGAGGTCAGCCACTGTCAGCCGGAAGTGGCGCATTCGATTACTGTTTGGGCTTACTGCCGTGGATGGGCTGCATTCCACTCCAAATAGCCGGTCGGCCGTAACCAGAATCCAAACGCAAGCTGTTTTATGGATTCTAATTGAATTTCCAAGAATATCTCAGTACTGCGTTATTTTCAATTTCAAAATAAACATATATATTAAACAAATATAAATAAGAAGAAAGTATATTATAGTATATTCAAGAATGAAAAAATATGTGCATATATGTGCATATATATATATATGCACATATATGCATATGCGTGCATATATGCATTTATAAACTGTATATTATTTTCCATCATTCAATGGATAATGGAGTATTTGCACTTTTTTAATATATACCATCAAACATATGTTCATATATAAAGTGGGTAACTATACAAAACGAAGTGAGATAACTGTTTATGAATATCTGTTCAATTTTATGTAAACTTGTGTAACTCATGAAAGATAAATGAGTGTTTCAATAAAACTATTACATTTGAAATGTATAGTGCAGTTTTTGTTTTCATTGCAATATTTTTTTATATCAATATATAGCCATACATGGTCCATGCATATATTGCAATATATTTAAAAATATAAGGACTACTTTCCCATATATGGAAATGTATGATCCAGTATATTGTATTATATTTACCAATATATTACAATATTTTGTTTTCATAAGAAATGCGCCATTAGTGTACTTATACCATACTAGGTTACTACTTCATTCATCAGTCATTAATTATTTCATTTACAGCACAATGCTGTACCATTCTTCCCAAGTTTGTATTGCATTAAAGAGTTTTGAGTCCAACCAATGACAAGCCCTGTTGTGGTCTATAATCCCCAACACCAGTTTACAGGGTCCAATATTCAACAAACCCTGTTAGACCCCTGTTTCAACACAAATTCATCTCTGAATGACGAAAGAACGATACAGCCCTAAAAATATAACAACCAAACAAAATGGCCTTGTCTCCTGGACATTGTCCTTAAACTGACCCTGAGGCAGTAGCTCAGTCAGGTGGGTGGCTTGGGAACTGGAGGTTTCGCATTGAGCAGCAACTATGTTGTGATGTGGAAGTTGAACAAATGCCAGTGTACCCACTGGGCACTGCCCCTGGGCAAGGCACCGTATCCCTGACTGCTTGGAGCACTGACTTTGTGACAGGCCTTCATTGGGGCATACCTCTTTCAAGTGGCAGGATGGAAGCGTCTTTGAAGACTATGAATCATTCTCAAGGTTGAACAATTTGTGATTTTTTTCACAAGTTTTGGACAGTGGACTTCTGGATATCTATGATGTCTTTAACGGCCCGTCCACACAGCGGCGTGCGTTGAAGCTTCCAACGCTTCTGCCCATTCACTTTGAATGGGGTGACGTCACTTTTAGCCAAACTGCATTTTGGGAAGCGACGTGGAGCGTTGCTGGTGTAGCTGGCGTAAAAAGTTGAGCAATGTTCAACTTTTGACGCCTCGACGGAGGCGTCAGCCAATGAAATCCCGTTTATGCAAATCTGCCAGTAGCACTAGCCAATCAAACCGCGTGTATGCTGGGAGAGACTACGCAGGTCATTTCCTCATATTCAAAAAAATGGAGGGAAAATTCATTATAGCGGTAGTGAATCACCCGGTGCTGTATGATCAGTCTCTGTTCATCTACCGGGATACAAACCGGAGGAGCGAGGCATGGAGGGAGGTGGCAGAGACAGTGGATGAAACTGGTAGGTTTTCGCCTGTTTGGGGATTTTATATCCAGTTTACTTCGTTTTAACATTGCTATTGCTTTGTATGTCGGGGGCGGGAGATTCATGTGATTGGTTGTTGGTCGCATTGCTCGCAAAAAAACCCCAAGCTTCAGATACGCCCAGCTTCAAGCGTCAACGCACGCTGCTGTGTGGACGCTCCGTAACCCTTAGATGCACGATTGACTGGACCCTACACTCTTCCATAAGTGGGTCAAAAAGGACAATGTGTTTCTATGCAATTTTTGTCATTTTGGTTAAGAAAAATCACTTGTATAACATTTAGTATTATATTTTGGTTCACCCTAGAAATATTTTATATTTAATTTTTCACTATTTATAAATTTGACATTTTTTTTACATCTGGAAAAAAAAACGAAATTCCATAGAAAATGCATGCGGGTCATTTTTGACCCACTTATGGAAGCTTGGGGTAGTAATACACAAACTAAAATTTCTTAAAATGTAAATTTGAAATTTGTATCGCATGATATCCAAAACATGTTTTCTGAGGAATAGCTGGAATATGAAATGATAAAAAAAAAAATGCAATTACAAAGATACTTCAAGAAAACCACCTCACCGGGTCAAAAAAGACCCACTTATGCATCTAAGGGTTAAAAAAAAAGGCTTCCCAGCACTATTTAGTATTCTCAAAGAAGCCTAGACCTTAAACACTAACCCTTACCATCATGGTATGAACATCAAAACAATGATGTCACAACAAGCATAGATTGAGCAGTAGAGATTGGAAACCCCAAAATGCAAAAGTAAACCCTCCCCCATTCTCGAATTTCAACTCATCCAGTATGGATAGTTGTTTTGTCGTAACACAAAGAGAACAAACAGATTAGTGGACATGGTAATAATAAGCACTACCACCTCATTAAAAAGTAATCCTAATAAACTAAATCCTAATAAAAAATTAAATGAGTGTGCAATAACTGTAATTAGACGACCGTGAAAGTCTTTCATGAATGTGGACGTAATCACAGAACTTGGCAGAAACCATCTACAGTTGTCTCTTAATTTTGTTCTGAGATATTTTCTTGGTCTTTTTCTTTCCTGTGTTGTGTTCCTGCTCCCCTTCCTCTCTGTTTTGTCTCTTCGCCTTCATCTTCCCTCCTCTTCCTTTGAAGGCCTCAGTGTAACTGGAGCTGAGAGGTCCACAGCTTAACATGTCCCCGGGCAAAAATAGCCTTACACTTCAGATGAAAAATAAAAAACCCAGACGAGAAAAACCAAAAGGGTTTCATCTCACCCTCCCACACTTAGCCTCCTCTTCACCATTTTGTGTGTGAGAAATATCCTTCGAGCTTGACTGTGAAATGGCTTTATCTTATATAATTTCGCTCAGCTAAGGACCTGTCCTGATTGAAAAGTGCGGCATAGAGAGCTGTCAATTCTCCCACGCAAGTGCAAACAGCCACAGGAGCATCTGAAGGCAAATTGACACATTACCAGCATCAAGTGAATTATTCATGAGCTCGGCTGATTGACTGATTAAATACTGACTGAATGATCCATCAAGTCTCATCAATGTCCCAGATTCAATTCAACTTCTTCTTCAGTCCAGCAGCTCTATTTAATATTTAGATTATTATGTTATGTCCCCATTTTAGCCATTCTTCCTTTTCTCTTTGTCTGTTATTAGTTTGTCTCGCCATCCCAGTTCTTCTTTGTCCAGCTCATAGTGCTTTTAAAACGTTGTTGTTGGAGAGTCTGAGAAATTGATTATGTTAAACGTCATCTGCAGAAACAGTCAGAAGTTTTCCTGCAGTGTGTCAAGTAAGATAATGGCACATACATGTAAGAAATAAATGACACACTGAGATTAGAGAGTGAGTGTGAGCAGTTTTCTCTCTGCACATTTTAGGATACGTTAATGCACACAACAAGGACAACACATCTGAACAACCTCAATCGAGATCAGTCGGATGTTGCAACGGTGCTTTCCAAGATAATGGTGGAGGTAGAGACAGGATGGCTTTACAAGCTTCCAACACAAGCTTACAGGATCACCGTTTCCTCTCACTGATAAGCTCCGCGACCCCTACCTCTCTAAATAATGACGGCAGGGTCTAAGGGCCTCATTTATAAAGGGATATACGCTCAAAAGATGGCGTACGCCAGTTTCTACGCAATATTTGCGATTTATAAAATACTAACTTCACGGGAAAATGTGCAGTCCTCCACGCAAACTCTAACCCATGCGTACGCACTAAGCACAACAACGGGAGAGACGAGAAACTGCGACACCGTTGGCAGAAGAAAGAATGGAGAGAAATATGTGGAAATAATACCATAAATAAAATGTTACCTCTCATTTATCATATATGAAGAATTCATTTTCAAACATTGATTAAAGCCAATCTTAAAATGATTAAACAAACACCTGTTCAGTGCACACAAAAACATAACTTGGAGAAATAAATAAATACGGGTATGTTATTTCAAACCACCTCGAATATGTTGTGTTAATGTTATGAAATGTTTTCTCATAAATGATGCGGTAAGCAGGAGGACAGAATTACGTCTAAACTGACGTCGTTTTGCATTTCTATAGGTTGTGATACGAGCATGGTTTTATATACTATCATGTTTAATCGTGTTTTATGCCATTTGCCAAGACTTGATAAGTCGCTCGTAAAACACAGGAGGTATGGAAGCTAAGAACACCATATGTGGTCAATTGTACAGCTAATATAACACAACACATTAGTTGCATTTCCTTTAACTGGTGGATATAGAGTTGCTGCGGGGGGGGGGGGGGGGTTGAGGGGGGCGTTGAGATGCACAGGCTGCTGTGGAAACGCTGCGCACAGCTGATCGACAGCTGGGACACAAACCACCAAATACAAAAACATAATTCAGATCCAGTCGTCATGACTCCACTCCGGAGGGATTCCCCGATCATTTCTTACAGTTTCTCATCAAGGGTGTGTCTCCTGTCCCCGGTACAAACACACTGCCTGAGGAAGGCTATGTGTATTGTTTTTGTCATTAGCCTTTTTCGGGCCATTTATTTATTTATTTTGGTGACGATCCGACCTCCATGCTGCTACTCTGGTTCAAACGGCATCCACCAAACAATATGATTTATCTCGACCTCCCCAAAATAACCAGAATCTTGCACGGTGTGAGATGTCTTTTTTAGCTGTTCTGTCGTCATTTCCTGCGATCTCCTTCATAAAGTCAGTCAGAATGAATGAATGAATGAATGGGCGTTTCTTTGACTATGTATAGGCAAATGTGGGCGTTATGTGAAGCCCGCAAAAGCTGCACTGCATTTCGAGTCGATTGTGATTTATAAAGGGAAACCGGCGTAGGAAGTGCTGTACGCACTTTCCTCGCCGGTGCGCAATGTTTGGTGAATCGGAAAATGTCGGAAAATTTCTGTAGCCTACCTATTTTTTGGATTTCTACTACGTAAGCAACCTTCCCACGTGAATCCTACGCACGGCGTTATAAATGAGTCCCCAGGACAGGAGGTTTCCATCGGATTTCAAATAAGAAACAAGCCTTGGCCATTAGAATATTCAAATATTATAGCCGAATTAAAATGATGAATACGCCGTTGACGCTCGTAAATGTACGATGACGAGCTGCCAACAGAGCAACTTGAGGGCAGAAGTTTTACAACAGACTGTGTGTGTTGTGTGTGTTTCCTCTGGAACTACACACACACTCAATCACACTGTACTATGCCCCTATTATTTTGAGCCTGGATCCCCCTCTTAAAATTACTATGGCAAAACTTTGAAGAACTTTTTATAAAAATGTTGTTTTGGTTAAGTCTTTATGTGTTTTGTCATCACCAAAATAATAAGTGTATCATTGCAGAGCTGAGAATGTCCTCTTTGTAATAGTGTATGTAACTCAATATGTGTTTCAGGGTCGATGTGACTTTGATACAGCAGGTCACTGATAATCCCCGGATATAATTTGAACCCAGGTCCGCTGCAATGGGACTGAGCCCCAGTATATGGGGCTCTACCATCAGCCATGGCAGCCATAAACATGTAACTTTTGTAATGTGTTTAACATGAAGGTGATAAAATGATATACAAAAAGCATTGAGCACTCATGGATGGGAAGCCTTCCTGCTGTCACTGATAATGACAGATGTGAGTTTTGTCATGTTACAGGCATGTGGATGGATTTTAACAGCCATTTGAGACAAGCCAAATGAAGATGAAGAGGTTTTACATGTGCTGCAGACAGATGCCCTTCAACATCATAAGTGAAGACACATGTGCCACATTAAGATTAAGTGGCAAGTCTCACTACCCAACGCAAACTAATCTCTTGGATTGGAATCCACATCAGGATACCATTTCTGTTTAAAGAGAGATAAAAAAATCTAAATTGTATTTCTTTTTTATACATCCACCTCATTGTATCTGTCTGACTGTCCATCTTTCAATGATAAATCATGTCCACACACTTTGTTTTATCATCAGTCACAGTTTTCTTTCACATCTTGTAATACATAATCTTTCTTAGCCATTTGCCACTGAACTTTGCAATCTGTACTTTTTAGAATATGATGGCGGTGGTGGCGAAGTCCATAGGGACTTGGCTTGGCAACTGGAAGGTCACCAGTTCAAGTCCCGGAAAGACCAAGTGCTACCGAGGTGTCCCTGAGCAAGGCACCGTTTCCTACACTGCTCCCCGGGCGCCGTTCATAATGGCAGCCCACTGCTCCTAACACTAGGATGGGTCAAATGCAGAGAAACCGTTTCGTTACATGGTACCTGTACTGTGTAATGACAATAAGTTGAATCTATATCTATCTATAATATGTGAAGCTTTGGTACATGTGCTTCCACAATATTTTACGAACTTGGACATTTAGCTGCATAAAAGATGAAAAATGCTGTCATTGTTCAGCGCTGTGTTTTAGGAAAGTGTAGTAAGTGGTTGTGGTATAGAAGACAACAATTTCAAATAGTGGTGCTGATATTTTTATGTTATGCTGACAAGGCCTTGATAAAGTCGTTTTGTCTGTCCATTTGTTTACCTACACCCAACATCAACCAGTTATGTTGGCCATGTTTAACCTAATCTTAACCCTAAAGTGCTACAGAAAAGAAAAATCTTGCAGGATACAGCATTGGTCTGGGATTTCACCTATCAACATCAACATTTATGAGGCTTCAGGAGGAACATTCTTATGCCTTTATTGTGATATCTGGAGACTACAACAGTGCAACTCTTGCTTAGAATTGTTCTGCTTTGTACCAGTTTGTGGACTGCCTCAAGATGAAGAGCAGGACAATAGAGTGCCACAGTGACGCATCCTAAAACCCGGAAGTAAGTTAGCATTTTTACCACGTCCGGTTCCTTCAACAAAAAGCAATGCAATTTCTCCATAGGATTTTGGAAAATAGCTCCAAATAAGGTCTGTGTTTGACACAAATTGAAGAGACAGATCACGTTTTGTTCTACGACATTATCATCAGCAGTGACCCCGCTGGTGATTTTTGAAGAGTTTACGTGTCTGAAAAACGATGGTTGTTAACAAGTGGCTGAATAGGACTACAGAAGTTGTCCAGGCCGTTTTACGTCATTACACCGAACACGTAAAACACTCCCGCTAAGTTTGTTTACCCCTGTTCTGCTTGAAAGCAAGTCCCTGCCTCCTGCAAACTGTTCAAACAAACACTTCAACTTGTACCATTTTGAATCTGTATGTTTGAATATGGATCTTAAGTTGGCGTGACGTTGAAGCAGCGACCCTGCTGTAGTTCGTTTATAGCATAACGTTAGCATGTTGCTTCTGGCGACTAGATTTATGATTAGAAAATTATAAAAGTAGGATAGACATGTGGATATTATCCGGCTGAACAAAACGTGATCCGTCTCTTAAATGTGTCTCAACCACAGACCTTATTTCCAGCTATTTTCCTAAATCCTATGGAGAAATTGCATTGCGTTTTTGACGAAGGAACCGGAAGGAATTTACTTCCGGGTTTTAGGACGCGTCACTGCGGTTCTCTATTCTCCCTCTATTCGCTCCCTCTTCGGTCCATTCTTAGGAAGCACGGCATCACTTTTCATTGCTATGCAGACGATTGCCAAATATGTGCCACTTAAAAAGAACGACTCACACTCAATTAAACCACTGTTAAACTGCCTTGAAGACATGAAGTCCTGGATGTCATGCAACTTTTTTTTAATTAAATGATGACAAAACCGTTATGGTTTTACTCCTTGTGACGGGGTTCTAATTGTCCGTCCGAAAAACACTGGCCTAGTCGGTTGGGTAAGCTCCAAAACTTTATTTTCAGCAGCAAAAAAATAAATAGCGAACCAGCACAACTTAAAAAAAACGTCCAAATCAGACCGTCCATCACTCCCGGAGAGTAAACGTGTTCAGCTGTTGCCTTCTCTGCAACGATCTCTCGAACACGTCCCAGCTGTTGCCTTCTCTGCAACATTCCCCGAGTTCCCCTTCCAGGGCCAACCCCGTCCCTTATTAACCCGTAGCCCCTCCCACCAGGCTTACCGTCAACAGGTGACAACAATTACACTCCAAACCACATTTCAACATAAAAATCCGACCCAAACATAAACAGGTTAACCACCTCTTAACATAATCATTCCCCATAATTAACAAACGTAAATTAAATAATTGCATGGTTCATAGCAGGAATTTAAAATACGGAAGTGATGCGCCTCCGTCTTTTCTCCGAAATGTTTGGTGTGTTGTGTGTGCGTGTGTGTGTCGGCTGTCAGTGGCGGAGTCAGTCACTCATGTGATCCGGTCCGTCACACTCCTATAGACCTAGGATCATTGGGCCACTCCACCAGGCCTACCATCACAAATCTTGGGATAAAGATGGACCCTGAGCTCAAGCTGGACAGCCAGATCAAGGCAGTTGTTAAAAACAGCTTGTTCCACCTCAGGCAGCTAGCCAAAATAAAGCCTTTTTTAAATAGTGACCTTTTTGAAACAGTAATCCATGCCTTCGTCATCTCCCGCTTGGATTATTGTAATGCACTATATATTGGGATAAGTGCGTCCTCCCTTGCTTGCCTTCAGATGGTGCAAAATGCACTAACACTGAGCCCTGTGGAACCCCACAAAGGAGAGGAGCAGATGAGGACTCAGAGTCCCCAAGGCTGACGCAGAGAGTCCTACCAGTCAGATACGACCTAAACCATTCGAGGGCCAAACGAGCTATCAGGATCTCATGGTCCACTGTATCAAAAGTGGCCATTAGATCGAGGAGTAAAAGGATAATGGATTCACCTGAGTCTGTTGCTAAAAGGATATCATTAAAAACTTTTAAAATAGCTGATTCTGTGTTGTGCAAGGTTTTAAAACCAGATTGGAAGACCTCGAGTACCTTGTGCTCTTCCAGAAAAGCAAGAAGTTGACTGTAAACAATCTTCTCTAGGATGTTCAACATAAAAGGCCATTTGGAAATGGGCCTAAAGTTTGCAAGAACTGTGGGACAGGGTCGATTGGAGAACCAGAGGGCTTTATTTTGGAGACAATCTCATAGGCGCAAAACGGTCAAAAACAGTAAAGCAGGGGGCAGAGACAGAGGTGTTGTTTGCTGGAGCAGTGATTTGAGTCCTAGTTGAAGTGACTTTATTAACCAGTTAAGCCCGAAGGTCCCCCCAGTGGACCCCTCCCACAGTTTTTTTTTTCTCACATGTCTCAGGGCTTCTTAACATTTATGAAACTATTAATGTTTCATACCCTTTTAAAGGTAAGAAACTCCGCTAACTGACAATAAGAACAATTGTTAGCTAAAAAAAAACACAAGAGTAATACCAAGCCTTTGAATTAGCATTGAGCGAAAAAAGGCTAACTAATGCTAACGCTTTTTTACACACAACACACGGTAGAAATGCCCTTATTACTATCTTAACTGCACAAACAAGATATACGATTTAAAGCTGAGACTCCACAGATTCCACACATGTAATGTCATCACTGTCCGACCTCGAATTCCTGGAGCTATCAGCCAGAAAAGAGAAAGTAAACAACATCCGGTTTCAAAAATATTACAATAATTACGTCTTACCTTTTTTGATTTGTGATCAAAAGTTGTGTTCAACGGAATAAAAACGCATATCAAGGTTAATCCAATGTCTTTGTGTCACGTATACTTTTTTACTGATAATCAATCATCATATTTATGGCAATATACTCGGTATAAAGTATTGCCGTCCAGGCTTGCACTTTCAGATATGCTTCGTTTGCTTCTCTATTACGTCCGCTATGGTAATGTTTACGTAGATTTGGGAACTGCCCATCGATTCTATTGGTTCTGATGGTTAAGAAAAAGGTGTAAATCACATGAATCGACCAATGGGTTCCAGAGATATGGTCCTGCGCAAATTATAAAGAATGCCAGCCAGCTTAAGTACATTACGCAGCCCACTTCATTTATTGTTTACAGCGTAAAGAAGCAGGTATTGCAGCAGGACCCAGAGCGCACGGAGCACAGAGCGGACAGCAGATAACGGAATTGCAGTTTTATTGCTTATAGATTATCAGAACATTTCAAAGGGGACACAGCCCCATTGGATATTAATCTATGGATTAACTACATCATCGTTTTTATCGTTTTAATGCCATTGAAGACCAGTTTAGACCAGACAACGAGGAAGGTAAGTCATTGTTAGCCTAGCGCATTAGCGCTAGCGCCATTTGTTTTGATGTACGTTTTTGTTGATAACGTCGCGAGTTTGTATCTTTCAGTGTTGGGCTGTTCAGGTGGGCACCGTTAGATTCTGTGTCTCCTTGCGATCATAAACAATGTGTTGGATGTGCAGCTAGGATAAGTAATAAGGGAGCGAGGAGTGATTTTCGGTGCTGTAATAGGCTAGCATTTTTCGCTCGGGGCTAATTCAGAGGCTTTAAGAGTAGGGCTATGTTTTATTTTATTTTATTTTATTTATTTTTTTCACAACAGTTGTATTTGGATGGAATGAATACCTATAGTGATAATTCAAAGTAATAAAATGATTTTTACAGTGAAAAAGTTCAAATTACCCAGAGGTGAGTCCGCTTAGACTTTATTTTTCTAAATCTCTCTAAAAAGGTCCAATTTCACTTGTTTTGCATAAATCTTGATACAGGGTACTTATTATATGTTATAGTTTGGATTCCTAAAGCTTTTAGTCTACTAACCCATCATGCAAGGGTGGTTTTCACTATAAGTAAAGGTTTTTTTTTAGGTGGACATTAGAATTTACATGTTTTTACTATGTTCCATCTGAATTTACTTTAAAATAAAAACATCTATATTGATTCTGACACTTCTACATCCAACTCACAGATGTAACCTTGCTTTGAGAAAAATAATTATTAATTTACCCCTTTTAGAAGTGAAGATATATCATTTGTTGTGTTAGTGGCATTTTCGAGCCTGAAACCTGAAAAACAGGCTCAGGGCTTAACTGGTTAATACAAAATTGAAGAAAATGTTCACAGACTGCATGGGAGGTCTCCACACATGTAGTCTGAGGGGCATTAAGAACTGAATCTATTGTCTGAAACAGTACACAAGGTTTGTGACAGTTTTAAAAGAATGATGTCAGAGAAATGTTTTATTTTTGCCTCTTTCACAGTTTGTTTTTTTGTACTTTGTTATAATTATTCATTTGAGTGAGAAAAAAAAACGGAAAAAAGAGAATATATATATATTTATATATATATATATTATTGTTGTATGTTTTTGTTTCTGACATGTTCAATAAACTGACTAAAAAAAATAAGCATTTATCTTTATATCAACACATTTATAGTAAAATAAACAATATATAATATCCCTATACAAAGTGGCGGCGCCAGGGTATGGCTGCGTAGGCTACAGCCATACGAAGAAATGGCTTAGCCCCAACTTAGCCCCACCATGAAAAATGATGTTAAAGTAAGAAAATTAAATAAAAAAAATAAGCAAAAGGCTAAATGTTGAGAACACGGATTGCGAAAATATACGGGTCGTGTCCACAACACACAAACTGCTCCTGCTGTAACAACAACTGCACGTTACTGAATATGGTTGAGACCATTCGGGCTTATGCTAGAAGAGGGGTGCAAGGAATAGTCTAAGTAGTGGGGGAGTTTTATACACTAAAGGTGTGGACATTCTCTGGCGTTATAATATCAGCGCGGCCGCGGTCAGATCAAAATGCCTCCCAATGCAATTTGAATAGATAATACAGCCAATCAGAGCAACGAAACCTTGGGTCTGCTGCGTCATGCATTACTGATTGAGATCAATCGGAACCGCGATTCAGTATCCCCATTGGATCTTCAACGTGTACTATCATACGTCACGTTCACAGTGATCCCTTTTTATTTACTACAAGACAAATGTACCGTTTTATTTCATACAGTTCCATTTGGATTGAGACAGGGGAATAATCTAAACCTCACGCGTGGCGTTTCACTGTCAAGGGGAGCGTATGTAATTACATTGCAAATACTGACTTGAGCCCCACCATGCACTGCATGGGTTAGCCCTACCATAGATTACCCAACAGAAATACTCGGGAGCCACTGCCTATACATGTCATTCAGCAATCTTATTGAATTGATTAGTGTATATGGAATTGTGAAAGATTTATAATGTTGTCCATCAGTAATGTCTTGAGAACAGATTCTTTGAAACCAAGTCGAATAATGGTGAAAATGTGCATTGAGAAAAGGCAAATAAAAATGATAATGATGGGTTTGAATTTGATCGTGTAAACTTATATTAGAAAGGACCTCTGAAACGTATTCAAACTGTAATAAAAAAGTGTATGTTGAACTGCATAGGATTAATGTGTTTGTTTTTACCATTGAATCAGATTTGTATGAAGAACTGCAGAATTTTACAAGTAAAACCTTTCTGGTATGGTGACATGCAAAAAAAAACTAACTTCAGAACAGAAGGGAGTGGAAAGTGGAAATTCTCCCGTAGGGAAACATAGACTCAGAGGTGGGTGCAGGGTGGAGGTAGAGCTAAGAAGAGCTGCAGCAGTAACATAAAGTGACAGCACAGCTGGCAAGTGAGCAGCGTCACTGCAGCAGAGCACTGACAGCTTTTGTCATTCATTTTGATGAAAATTCTGATTAAAAGTGTGCTTTTGATACACGTTTCAGTGAAAGGAGTCTGCCCTCCGAGTGCAAGCAGCAGCCGACTTGAGTAGAGTGACATGAACAATTATTATTTGATAGTTTTTTGTGTTCAACAAAAGGGTTTTAAACAATGTACTAAAATCACCATCACTGACTTGGATGAGGCTGATAGTGATGTTTTATTTTAATTTCATGATTTTGTATTTTTTTGTTGTATTTTTGTTAAAACACTTTCCCTGCTTTTCATGTTAATTTTTACTTTCTGTCCTTGTGTGTTTGCCCCAAGCTCCCAGGAAGTGCGCCGGACTCTGTGCCCAAAATTCATAGTGTTCAAACTGCAACAATTTCCGTATCAGTCCGTGACGTCACTGGGCCCAGAACGACGTTTTCCCATTGACTAACATGGGGAAAGAGACATCTGTAAATCAGCGGATACTTTTTTTTAAACTAAATAAACTACCCAGTATGAACTATTTGATAGCCCTTATTAGAATCATTCGGTCCTTAAAGTTGTAAAATGCACTAAAAGCCGAATCTAGATTTATTTTCTCTCTCCATTCATTCTAGTGAGCCGAGAGTGGGAGCTCGGGGGGCGGGGCTTAAGGGGCGCATGCTCTGTGAGCGCACATACGGGTTATTCTGCTCTGACAGCCAGGCATGATGGGTAATCTGTGACGTTTCGCTCTCTCAAAAGTTGGGCCATTTTGCCTTCATGCGCCAATGAGCAGGGTTGCGGTCGGATAGTTTAAAAATCAGCTCCTAAATTCTAACCCTATCTCCTATTCCTTGACCTCTGAGTGAAACGTCACGGGGTTAAGGGATAGTGGATAGGAGAATTCAAAAGGACTTAGGAGAAGAGACTGCGGTACTTTAGAGAATCCGAATGCACTTTCACAATCCGACGTGTTTATGATGCGCCAGCGGACGTCATGAATGTGCGTCTGCTGCTGTGGGGAAACCATGGAAACCACAGTTTTCTATACAGCGGACTACAACATGGATGTTTAATAAGAACGAGGGACTACTGTAAACTCATCTAGAGACTCTGCACCGTGCTCTGATGCTGTTGCTTTATGCTTTATGAACGTGGACAACAGAGAAACATATTCTTCATGACCAAAGTTGGAATTGAAATAAAAAAGGAAAGTGTCACCCTCTCCCTCCGGTCCACATTAATACAAATGATCCCATGAACTATGAAAATATCTTAAAATCAATACAAATGTATTTATTATAAAAGTTAGTCCTTAACATCTATCACTGTGTATATCACCATTCAAACTTCTTTTAAAAGTTGAACAAACCCCACACAGCTCAGTAAAGACTGTGAAATGTTGACTTTATTTGATCATTTCAGTAAAAACTAACGTTCATATTTCTCTTTTTGATTATAATACTGATGAACGTTCAAAACAAAGCACTTTGGCAACTTACCACATACGTTTTAAAATGCTTAATAAGCACCGTAACTTTCATGATATAATTTCTCCGTCATAATCGTTTGCGGCTGCAAGGCATTGTGGGGCAGCATTTTCTCCTCTCCTTTCGGTTAGGGAGGTCCAGTGGTTCCTAAGCTAAAGGAGGTTATAAAGGAAGTTTGAAACCTCCTTTCCTTTCATTTAGAGAATTGGAACGGCACTTATCATGGCTGCCAGTGACGTACTTCCGGGTCATTTCACTCCGTTAGGAAGGTTCCTAAGCTAAATGGACTATTCGACTGCAGCCCAGCTCTCATAAAGAACGAGACCCCGCCTCCCACGCTGTATCCAGTTCTTATTATACATCCATGGTTTGCCCGCCTGCTTTCATTAGGCTTGTTTGAGACAAGCGAGACCTGCGCAGACCTGCGCAATTTCGATCAACGTCTTGCTAGTGCGTTGCATGATGGTTAGTCATTTTGTCCGACTTGCTCTGGAGGCTCGCCAACATGAGACGTTGAAATCTCGCGGGACAAAGACTTCCGCAGCCTTGAGAGCGAGGCGCGGCGAGGCGGCGCAGTTCCTCTCCACGGGCTGCGGAAGCGAAATGCTTGATGGGAAACGACTCGCTGGTATCTCGAGCTGAGCGCTCATTGGTGGTTTTTACCCCGTGCTGCTGATGAAGCTCTCCAATTGGCTCGGCAAAAGTTTGTTGTTGTTTTGTGTCAGTTTTACGTCGCCACATCCATTCCCATTTTTCATCATTGTTCCACAATGTTTATCATCATGAAATTAATATCTATATATGTTATACTATACTTGCACTGCTTACCGTTTTCATACTTTATATATCTTATATTCATACACACTGTTCATACTGCTCACAGGCTGATATCTAGTGTATTCATACCCCTCACTGTTTATTCATCATGCAATTCATTCTATATGTTATTCTGTAGATTGTGTACATTACTTTTCACTTTACTGCTTGTTGCACCTGGTTAGAAGCTAAAGTGCATTTCGTTGTCTCAGTACCTGTAATATGTGCAATAACAATAAAGTTGAATCTAATCTTGAGCAGGAACAAATGTATTTACTTAGTACATATCTGACATTAACGATTAAACACATGTGTGCATTCTTTATAAATGCAAACCGAGTCAAGCCGACTCCGGAGGTGGCGGTATGCACCTTAAAGTTGTTTGCAATCCGCCAAAAAACCGAGAGAAGAAGAAGAAGAGGACGAAGCCGACTCCGAGGGTCCTTCTCACTTCGGTTAAATTGATTCCTTGCTTCCCTCACTTGCGTCGTTTCCCTGCGACTAGTCCCTCCCACCAGGGAAGCATGGAGGGACGCAAGGAAACCACGAGAAGCAGGGAAATGAGTTTTAAGAGCAATGGGACGTCCTTTCCTCCGGAGCGTCACGTGAAGCGACATCCGTTTGTGATGACGCTGCACAGCTGATCGTCTGACAGCAGATCTGTTCCCGTTATTTCCACAAACACCCCCGCCTCTATTAGTACACATTAGGCTTGTTTGAGACAAGCGAGACCTGCGCAGACCTGCGCAATTTCGATCAACGTCTTGCTCGTGCGTTGCATGATGGTTAGTCATTTTGTCCGACTTACTCTGGAGGCCCGCCAACATGAGACGTTGAAATCTCGCGGGACAAAGACGCCCGCAGCCTTGAGAGCGAGGCGCGGCGAGGCGGCGCAGTTCCTCTCCACGGGCTGCGGAAGCGAAATGCTTGATGGGAAACGACTCGCTGGTATCTCGAGCTGAGCGCTCATTGGTGGTTTTTACCACGTGCTGCTGATGAAACTCTCCAATTGGCTCGGCAAAAGTTTGTTGTTGTTTTGTGTCAGTTTTACGTCGCCACATCCATTCACATTTTTCATCATTGTTCCACAATGTTTATCATCATTAAATGAATATCTATATATGTTATACTATACTTGCACTGCTTACCGTTTTCATACTTTATATATCTTAACATATTCATACACACTGTTCATACTGCTCTCAGGCTGCTTTGTATATCTAGTGTATTCATACCCCTCACTGTTTATTCATCATTCAATTCATTCTATATTTTATTCTGTAGATTGTGTACATTACTTTTCACTTTACTGCTTGTTGCACCTGGTTAGAAGCTAAACTGCATTTCGTTGTCTCAGTACCTGTAATATGTGCAATAACAATACAGTTGAATCTAATCTTGAGCAGGAACAAATGTATTTACTTAGTACATATCTGACATTAACGATTAAACACGTGTGCATTCTTTATAAATGCAAACCGAGTCAAACCGACTCCGGAGGTGGCGGTATGCACCTTAAAGTTGTTTGCAATCCGCCAAAAAACCGAGAGAAGAAGAAGAAGAAGACGAAGCCGACTCCGAGCTGTCCGACTTCAGGCGAGCTTTTTGAGACCTCCCCCGGCTGCGATCGGCTATTCTCGTCTACTTGCGAGGCGAGCCGCAACGCGTCTCAAACAAGCCTATTTACTGACATATACATTTGTATCATCTGTTGTAGACCCCAATAAATAAAATCAAATAAGAACTCATTCTCAAAAAAGATAAACGCCATTCTTAAAATGTATAAACGAACAATAGTTTGATTAATATTGATTAGAGTGCACAATAGAAATAAAATAATTGAGAGAAGAAAAAGAGATATGTTATCTATCAAAACCCAGTTAGATTAACATTCATTGGATTGAACACTTTGTTTGTTTGTGTGGATATGTAGCACATTAACATTTTAATAGCACTTAATGACTGACTGAATGGAAATGACAATAAATGAAAATGTAAAACGAAAAAAGCGATCATGAAAATGTTTCCAATAAATGAATAAAATGATTTTTGACCACTTTGTTGTTCAGATATATCACATATTTGTAACTAAATGATACATGAATTGAAACAAAACACGGTATAAACTGAGGAGTGACTCCCGTGAGGTTCATGTGTTTTCTTCACTCCGCTGAGAAACTGCTCTCATGTCAAGAAGCATCAGATCAGTGCATGCACTGCATCGTCCAATCAGTGAGCGATACACAGTAAGGGGGCGGGGCGAGTGTCTGAGGATTTCATCGAAGGATGGTCTGGTGGTTCCTCGGTTATAGCTCCTCCATTATCGCTCCTCGCTCCTCCGGCAAAAATAAGGCCATTGGGACGCTACTCAAGATGGCGCAGACAAATCAACTTCCGGTGAGACCGAGACCGAGGAGCGAGGAAATGAAAAATAAGAGAAGTGAGAAGGGGCCCGAGCTGTCCGACTTCAGGCGAGCTTTTTGAGACCTCCTCCGGCTGCGATCGGCTATTCTCATCTACTTTCGAGGCGAGCCGCAACGTGTCTCAAACAAGCCTATTGTCTTTCCTGGCATTATTAGTTCCAGCTGTTCACAATTAGCTCTTGCACACCTGCACTTGACCCCCTCATTATGTTTGTCTTTGTTGGATTGTTGTTCTGATTTGTTCTCCAGTGTACTCGGAACATCTTGAATCTGAGACATTTTGACTGTGTACTTGTACATGAGTATTTCAGGCATGAGGTGCTCACAAGCATTTTCCTTGTGGCCAAACGGTAGTACTACAATTAAAGATTATTTCCCTTTGAATTACAGTGGAAAAGTGATTTGTAAATCAGCGTTCAACTATTTATAAGCTGTAAACGTGCTCAAAGCCATATCCAGAGATGTTTTCCCTTTCTAATTATTTGACGTCCTTGAGGCGGTGCTTTAAAAAGCCTAAATGCACATGATCTACTGTATGGACCTAGATCCCTGGATGATCTGTCTATTTTTGTACCCGAAAGTCGATCATTTTGGCTTTATGGGCCACAGAGCAACTTATATGAATGGGACCTGCCTCCAACACTATATCCTCTTCTCTTTATACATCCATGGCTGCGCATCTGTTCCCCTCCTTCCCAGCCCCGAGCAGCAGGTGTAGCATCTGCAGGCAAGACTGAGTTTGGGCAGGTGGTGTAGCTATGGAGGACACCTACCTCATCAATACTTCGCACTGTATGCCTCTACAGTCTATTGAACTGCTTCAATACCTCCCAGAATCTAGAAGACTGTTCGTCTCCTCATTGACTGGTTTATCATCAGGCTAGTAATACATTCCAGTGGACAGTTGTGGCTTCTGAAGACGTACAAAGACATTTTGTTTAGCTTCATGAAATGGTAACTAGATGTTATAAGTTGTTTTGAGAATGTATACTGCCTTGTCAAAACACTTAAACAGAAGGAAAAATATATCCAATTAAATCTCAGTTTCTGATCAGAAAGAACATTTATTTACATATTTAGTGTTAACAAATTGAATGTACCATGAATAATTCAAATTTAAATTCTATGAATCTTGTGTTAACCATAGATCTTATTTCAGCAGTCTAACCAAATACATTAAAAAAAACTGTTAGCTACAACGTGAGTGAACCGGAAGTGCTAACTCATTTCCAGGTTTAAAGACTAATTCCTGCACCACTCTACAGATGACACAGGTAGATTACAGCCTTTCAACTTTCCACTCAACCCTGGGAAAATGTCCATTACGCCACATAAGACAACATGACATGCAACTACATGCATGTGTGTGAGGTGTTGATGTTATAATTGCATTAAGCAATATGCTGACAGTTGTTGCGCTGCGTCTTTTTGACATTGCCGTGTGCTGGTTTATTAGTCCGTGTGTATAATGAGCCAGATTGGTCCAGTGCCAGTCACACCCCCACACACTCTGAAGATGAAGGGCACAGTGACTGATGGCTGCTACCTGCTTTGTTAAAAACCATTACATGTGTGAGCACACATTCTTTTTTGTGCTTGAACGCATCAATACCTGTTTGTAAATGCATGCATTTTTCTATGTGTCACACTGTATGATTGCATGTTAACAGTATGAATGAATGAACGGCTTAGAGAGTACATGCCTTTACAATATAAATTGATTTGTGTGTGTGTGTGTGCATGTGTGGTGTATGTTGGGGGCTGATGGAAATAGGCATGATCCCATCTCAATCTCCTCCTCAACCCACTGTTATGAATGCCAAATAGCCAGGTTGTGTGCGTGCGTGCGTGTATGTGTGCGTGAGTGAGAAAGAAACAGAAAAAGAGAAGAAAAGCAATAGGGTGTTGATGTTGGGGGAAGTGATTCATGTGTTCACAGAAGCCTCCAGTAGATGGAGCAGTAAAGTGGAGTGAACAGTGTAATATTGGAATTCAAGGCATTTTGATAATATATCATTTAAGGTATAATACAAATCAGTTCACACAGTCCCTATGTAATACATGTGTGCAATACTGTGGAACATTGACCATAGACTACGTCCATTTATGGCAAATGCTTTTTTATCAGTTTTAAGTTTAAGTTGTAAGTCCACTTTGAGCTTTGTGGTGGTGATACGCAGCCAAGCGACAGCGCTGTAGTTCGTTTATAGCTTAAGGCTCCATTCACATGATTCAAAATGTGCTCTTTTCTCACCGCAAGGTTGGGCGCAGTACCATGAGGTAAGACAGTTATGTTGTATTTCTATGGTTAACTCCTCTGCTAGCTTTCTGCGCTACATACAGCTGATATGATTGGATGAGCGTCGAAAGGTCCGCTGTAATTAAGTCAAAGTTTAAATAATATTTACTTTGAACACAGCGCTCAGCGACAATTACGAGAATAAAAACATAACGCAAGCGCAGAACTGCTTTGCCGCTTGTTGTGAATGCAGCTTCCCTTTACCTTTTCACTCATGGCAATTCCATTTACGCTAAACAAATAATAAAGTGGTTTTAATATGTTGAGATTATCCTGCTGCACAATGTAAGTTTCATAAACGTTTCTTTTTTTTTAAAACGCTGCACTACTCTTCTGCAGGCCTTAGTGAATACAAAAGTGGCTAGATTTTAACGTACATAGCAATAATAATGTCTCTTTTTTTTTTTTTTTTTACCTTTCTCTGTCTGGAATACATTTTCCATACAAGTGGTAATACCTTTATGTGTTATGATGCTCCATTAAACCAACCCACAGATGTTGCATTCTTTATTCTCCATAATTATATGCGGTTTGTTGATTTAATAAGTGTAATAATGAGTGGTCTTACATTTAATGGTCAGTGCTAGAAATGGTTGAGAGTTGATTTGGAGCAAATGGGGTGAAGCCTGCGAGCTAGTTCAGGCAGTCAACTCGAGCACCAATGAGACATTAACACGTGACGCACCTCGTCCCTCTTACAACCAACCAAACACATTCTCCTAAACATGCCGCTCTATTTAAACTAGGGATGCACCGAATATTCGGCCACCGAAAATTATCGGCCGAAAATGGTTAAAAAGGCCCTTTCGGCTTTTGGCCGAAAGGGTTTTAGCACCGAAAAAATATCACCGAATGTCAGAACAGGCTTACGTTGGTAACCTAACGTGTTGTTGTGATGACGTAATAAAGACGCGGCGACCATGCTCGCGGCTGGCTCACAGGGGGGGGGGGACGACATTGACCTTTGTCATCGAGATTGCCCTGAGCCTTTAACAAATCGTATTAAATAATCTGATGACAGACTGTAAACAGAATAGCTGAAATATTAACAAACTAAATAACTCAGTTTCCTCTAATCATTAACCCATGTTTGTATCATGTAGTTAACTCCGTGTGTTGCTGCTAGCATACATAACACCTGACGTGGAAACGTTACTCGTGGATGGAGCTACAGAGCTGCCAGAAAGACGGTCGAACCCGGTACATTCCTCCGTATGCATGCGGTGCACTTTTGCTTACATGTTAAACTCTTATTGCACTTATGGTAACAAGTATTCTCCACATCGAGACAGGTAAAGTTTAACCACACCTCGGAGCGCGTTCTCTCCGCCATCTCCGCAGTGTGCTCCGCTGCATGTAGCAGCTGCGTGTGTGTAAACTGCCCCGCCCCCTCGCACACAGACGGGGGAGAGAGATCTCGTCTGATCGAAAATACATCATAGACGCATTTGTTGTCTTTGCATATTAGAAACGAGTTGGCGACACTAAGACTGCGATATAATGTTTTTTAGCAATAATACATGACATATATAAATGTACTGTATGCATTCAAAAGTGCTGAATAAATGTTTTATGGACCCATAATAGTGATTATTATTTAAGTTAAATTTTGCCATAATCATGTCTATTTCCATAATCAGAACAACATTCGTAAAAAATGTATACATTATATATATATATATTTCTATTAATCATTTTCGGCCTTTCGGCATTCGGTTTTCGGTCAACTGTTTCCTATTTTCGGTATCGGTTTCGGCCAAGAATTTCCCATTCGGTGCACCCCTAATTTAAACTGCCAGGTCTTCCTGCCTCTGCCTCCTCGCTAGCTGCTGCTGCCACTGCTGCTGTGTTCACTTGCTATTGCTACGTTCATGTTGCTGCTGCTTGGCTTCAGATTGATGAGGTGGAGGTTGAACATTACACTGCTGGTGGGGCGGTGGAGAAATGAAAACTGAGGAGGGTTGAAGGGCATTGGACATGTTTGTCTATATATTTGTGCGTTTGTGTGTATGTACTGTAAGTGTGTGCGTGCCAGTGTGTGTGAACCCTGGTAAATGAGATGTGGGCGTCCCGTCTTGGCAGGTGGTAATGGGGACCAGAAGGACTGGGCTCGCCTTCAGCTTCTCAAGGACAAAACAGAGATTAACGACTACACACACACACACACACACACACACACACACACACACACACACACACACACACACACACACACACGCACACACACACTACTATTCGCTCTTTTTTCCTAAAGTTGAAAGCAGTTTATAAGTTAAAAGATAGTGATGCTATTTTCTATATTGTATTGTTGTTCGTTTATTTGAATGTATCATTGGATACATCATATCAGTCTGCTTGGGATCCGTTTGCCACTTATTGATTTTCCACTAGGATCTCAGAAAGGTGCAGGTAGAAAGGAGGTCAGCAAAATAACTTTGCTGAAGTTGCTCCTTCTGGAATTTTGCAAGCCTTTTTACTCAGAGACCAGGAGAACAATTCATAAGAAGCATTAGAGGCTTAACAAATGCTTTGTGTCAATTTGCCTATTTATTTTTACTAATACTTGCAATTTTGAGTACAAAAGCGCATTCACACTGAGAAGGATGGCAAAATGGAGTACACTATTCTATTATACACTACTCATCAATGTTAAAAAATGTGAGTGTGGAACACTTGATGTTTCTCACCCAAACGACTGTCAGCTTGGGGATAGACAACCCAGTCTCACGGCATTTCGTGTTATAGTAACTAAATTAATTTAATCTATTGATTCGTGTTCACCAACACGATTTTCGCCTTTTTTTCGTGTCACACAGAACGATTTTAAAATCAATGTATTTCTATTGGTAGTATGTTTCGTGCCTGCACCACGTCTTTTTGTCCGGTCGGGTCTTGGAAGACCAGAAGCTGTGTGGTTCATAAAAACATGTTCATGCTCAATATAATACCTAAGCCTAACCCTTTTATTTTAAATTGTACAATGTCAGAGTTTTTTTGCCGTTCGCGAGGAAAATAAATGGGGCTCAGAGCCTCAGAATACTGAAATCTGTATTTTTTCTCATCTCTTTTTCCTTCTAATTTGTTATTATTTACATTGCTTTTAAAATCGTTGTGTGACACGAAAAAAATGGCGAAATCGTTTTGGTGAACACGAATCAATAGATTAATTTCGTGACTATAACACGAAATGCCGTGAGACTGTGTTGTAATGGAAGTGGCAGGACTGACTGTAATTTGGGTGGCTGACGAATACAACACTATACAAAAAGGGTTATACATGTTGATTTCACTAGCTATTTTTTATACGTTCCACTGCATTGTTGTCGAAAAGTAGCCACTGTTAATTTGATGGGGTTAACTGAACAATGATTTGGTAAGCTAACAGTAACATTGCTAGTTAGCTAGCTTTGTTCAAAGTGTACTAGGTATTCAAATTGGGACCCAGCAAAAGTCTCAGTAGGCATTAACTGATCTAACTGATTCAAGAACAGGCAATCATGGCCGGAAAAGATGTCAAGATTGATGTTAACCTGAGTTGGGAAGTCATTGTGATCGGCCTTATAAAAAATCAGTCACAAAGAAATAAGGCCAGACTGAGAGAGAGGATAAAGATCACAGGCTGTTTTGGAGCGTCAGCAGAATGTATGTGTGTGTGTGTGTGTGTGTGTGTGTGTGTGTGTGTGTGTGTGTGTGTGTGTGTGTGTGTGTGTGTGTGTGTGTGTGTGTGTGTGTGTGTGTGTGTGTGTGTGTGTGTGTGTGTGTGTGTGTGTGTGTGTGTGTGTGTGTGTGTGTGTGTGTGTGTGTGTGTGTGTGTGTGTGTGTGTGTGTGTGTGTGTGTGTGTGTGTGTGTGTGTGTGTGTGTGTGTGTGTGTGTGTGTGTGTGGAAACTTGTCTTCTCTTTGTCCAGCCAAGAGAACAGAAGTATTGATTAGCTTTTTAAAAAACTGCCTGTCTCCTGCTGTTTCCCCATTGTTCTCCTCTGTTCTTGCCTGCCAGTCTACATTTTGCGAGCCTGGCCTTATTTGCTCCTTTGGTTCCTCTTTCTCTCCCCCCATCTGTCTGTATGAAATCTTAGCCAGTCTCTTGTTTTGCCTTACATAACAGATAGTTCTGATCATTTATTATATTTGTAGCATTGTTTCTAGCATGTTCTGTAAACATACATCTATGACATCATACAGTAGCACCACTGCTTCATTTAAACCTCTTTTTCCACTGAAATTAGTTCTGTTGTGCTGAAGCTAGTTTGATTCGTAAATGTCCCCCCTGTGGGACTAATAAAGGTATTTTGATTCTGATTCGAAGTCAGTTCAATTTGGGAACCACTTAAGAACAAGTTTCCACTTAACAATGCCTTGAAGGAGCCACATCGTGATGTCAACTTAAACTTAGCTGCTTTTTTCAGCAATGCCAGTGTCAATGACCCTCACATGAACAACACACATCACCTTACCTCCATCCAAAACAGACAAACTATGCATGACATCACATGTAAATGTAGCTAGTTGCATGTTTTTATTTGAAGCCTATTATTACCAGTTTCCTCGTGTGGACTTATTAATAATGCTATATGATGATACATTCAAATATCCTCACTTCCGTCTCAGTTCCTGCACTGGTTTGCCTGAACAGTCAATCACTCACTTTATTGTGGTTGTAATTGTTCTAACTTTCAAAGGTACCTCCCTACCTTCTTCAACTAGTTTGAACGGATTTCCTTTATTTATGTAATTTGTGAAACCAGGTTGGTGTTGGTTTGCAGAACTCGGCCAGCAATCTGATGTGTTGGCCTCTGTCTGCTCTATAACTGTAGACCAGGGGTGGGGAACCTCCGGCCGTACAGTATATGGCCCTCGAGACCTTTTGGTCCGGCCCTCGAGGTAATTTATAAACACACGCAAACAATTAAAGTAATCTAGACCGCAAACAAATTAAACAAGCGAGTTCCTGTTTTTCCTGGCCAAGGTCAGGGTCCTTGAACACAACACGAATGTGATGACTTTCAAAGAGAAAACCAAGCACACTCGGAATAAAGTATTTTATTTTTTAAAAATGTTTTCGGTCTGTTTCCGGTATTTGTTTATGACGATGTGATATGAGATGTGAGACTGGGTTGGAGAATTGCACAGGGGAAAATAACGTATCTATGCCGCAATTTTAGATGCGGATTTTGATAAACTAATACGTTTGCGCTGTGGACCAACACTATAAATTGACGGGGAAGTGGGTAGCAATAAAGATAACACCATTAAACTGTTACACAACATAACAGAAATAATATCGATAGCAGCGTCCCTAGCAACCACCTTGGAAACAATGAAAACGTTGAATGGACACAATTTCCTGAAGTAATCTTCGTAATAACTAGCAAACTAAAGATCCTGTACATCCACTGCACACATAATCTGAAATAACAACTCATATTTCTCGCATCAAATGACATCAAAACGCATTTTAATGGCCAAACTAACCTTAAAATAGGCATTTTCCACCGAGAATAAAACGAATGTCGGCCATGTTTTTTTTCTGCAGGGAGAAATGTGAAGATCACGTGACATAGACGGCTGCCGCTGCACCAACAGCTGCACAGCAGCAACAATAAAGCATGGATACAGAGAGCGGTGCGAACATACTAGGCTTGTTTGAGACAAGCGAGACCTGCGCAGACCTGCGCAGTTGCGATCAACGTCTTGCTAGTGCGTGCATGATGGTTAGTCATTTTGTCCGACTTGCTCTGGAGGCTCGCCTACATGAGACGTTGAAATCTCGCGGGACAAAGACGCCCGCAGCCTTGAGAGCGAGGCGTGGCGAGGCGGCGCAGTTCCTCTCCACGGGCTGCGGAAGCAAAATGCTTGATGGGAAACGACTCGCTGGTATCTCGAGCTGAGCGCTCATTGGTGGTTTTTACCCCGTGCTGCTGATGAAGCTCTCCCATTGGCTCGGTAAAAGTTTGTTGTTGTTTTGTGTCAGTTTTACGTCGCCACATCCATTCCCATTTTTCATCATTGTTCCACAATATTTATCATCATGAAATTAATATCCATATATTTTATACTATACTTGCACTGCTTACCATTTTCATACTTTATATATCTTAACATATTCATACACACTGTTCATACTGCTCACAGGCTGATATCTAGTAGGCTTGTTTGTGACGCGTTGCGGCTCGCCTCGAAAGTAGACGAGAGTAGCCGATCGCAGCCGGGGGAGGTCTCAAAAAGCTCGCCTGAAGTCGGACAGCTACGAGTCGGCTTCTTCTTCTTAATCTTCTTCTTCGCCTTCTTCTTCTTCTCTCGGTTATTTGGCGGATTGCAAACAACTTTAAGGTGCATACCGCCACCTCCGGAGTCTGCTTGACTCGGTTTGCATTTATAAAGAATGCACACATGTGTTTAATCGTTAATGTCAGATATGTACTAAGTAAATAGATTAGCCGAAAGACAATGGTTTCAACTCCTTTTTAAAGCACACAATGGTCCTTTAGAAAAATATGGCAGATATGGAGACTACAGCCATGTTTTATTGAAAAAAGAGGGACTTTTTCTTTACTAACACAGTAGCGTTTCGGAAAATGGTGTTGTCGAAACAATGGCATGGCACAGAGAGCAAGGAATTTATGGGGAAACTTAATTGAGCACGTACATGGTTTATTTACACACACAGAACCACACAAACTGAAGCATGATTATTACTTCTCTACGGTACATGTTGTACCTCATTAGAGTGTGTGTTTGATTTCATAGTGTTATTAGGACTCACGGTGGTCAGACATCTCTGGGAGATTACGGTACATATTGCAGCAGGTCTAGTGGCTTGTGAAAAACAACTCTGTTATTACAGGCATCCCTCACAGGTCCTCAGGGAGCAGTGGGAAGAAATAAAGGCGGAAAAACATAATCATGATGTTGCTGCAGTTGATGAGCCACCACTTGGGATGTATGAGCGTCCCTGAAACAGGAAACCACAAGGTAGAGATGTGGCTTTAATATACATCCAGACCTTGGACGATAGGTGAACCATGATTTCTGTCACTTATCAGTTAGTTAGAATTAGATAATCCTAACGTTAGGCAGAGGGAATGCAATGCTGCCAACTCTCGTGCTTTTCATGTGAGACTTACCTATAACACGGTGCACTCAGGCAACACCTCAATTTTCCAGCCTGTCCTCCTACAAAAAACGACCAAATAGGTCGATTGTCCAGCAGCTTATTACGACCCATAGTCACGTTTTAGAGTGTAGCACCTCTAGTGTTCGTGTAAGAAACAACATGCTCCTGTTGATTGCAAATGCTCCGGAGGGTCGTTTATTCACAAATAACCCTCTCGGGAAAATCCTAAATTGTAGGATAGTTTGGCCATTAAAATGCTTTTTGATTAGATTTCTAGCGAGAAGTGTATATTGTACTTTTAAAATCTACGTTCAGTGGATGTGTAGGATCTATAGTTTGATAGATATTACGAAGATTATTTGAGGTCCCGCCAGGAGAACGTGTACTACGTCCAGGGCCGCCCCTGGCCAACTTGAGGCCCCAAGCGAGATTGTGTGATGGGGCCCCCCCCCCCCAAAAAAAATGTTTGGGACACCAAGTAGTTTGGATTCAAAAAGATGTTGGGAGACTAAGTAGTTTTCACATTTTTTTTATCATTAACAACACAGTAACATATTTATACAGTCAGGTCAATGTGCATGTATGTCTTTCAGTATGCATTTACAAGTAAACACGTCTGCATTTCCTGGATGCAAAGTCATCAACAAGGTCATCGCATGACAGCTGCTGTGCCAACTGTGCGTTGATGCTTATGATAGCCAGGCCACCTAAGCGTTCTTGTGCCATTGACGACCGGAGGTATGTCTTCATAAGCTTGAGTTTTGAAAAGCTTCTCTCAGCAGACGCAACTGTAACAGGAAGAGTTACTGCAATGCGGAGGGCAATCCAAAGATTTGGAGAAATGACAACATCTCCAGAGCAGATTTTGGTAGTGGCAGCTTTGGGAGGTTGATGATCTCCTGGACCATCTCTGCACCATCAATATCAGACTCTCCTGCTGCAGTCAGTGTCTTCTCTACCTTGCTGCAGTGTTTCTGCAAGTCCCCCCTGGGCATTCCTTGAAGCTGGCTGAAATTAAGCAGCACTCCAAATTTCTCCTTGACCTGACTAAGTGTCTCAAATCTCTCTTGCAGTGATTTGAGAGCAGAGTCAACAACAGTGTTAAAAAATGTCACCTCAAGCTTCTTCAGAGCATCACTGAAGGGCTCATCTGCAGTTTCATACCCAAACTGCCTTTTTGTACTCCTAAGGCAAGGCAAGGCAAGGCAAGGCAAGGCAAGGCAAGGCAAGGCAAGGCAAGTTTATTTATATAGCACTTTCCAACACAAGGCAATTCAAAGTGCTTTACAAAAAATGAAAGAGATTAAGAAAATGGCATTTAAAATCAGTCATTAAAAAGAAAAGCTAATAAAATAAACATTAAAAGAAAAAATACATGGATAAAAGTTACAGTGCAATTAAACATTAAAAGAAAAAGTACATGGATAAAAGTTACAGTGCAGTCTAAGATATGAATAGTTCAATTAAAAGCAGCGACAAAAAGAAAAGTCTTCAGCCTGGATTTAAAAGTAGTAAGAGTTGCAGCGGACCTGCAGGTTTCTGGGAGTTTGTTCCAGATATTTGGAGCATAATAACTGAACGCTGCTTCTCCATGTTTAGTTCTGACTCTGGGGACAGAAAGCTGACCAGTCCCTGAAGACCTGAGAGATCTGGATGGTTCATAATTTAGCAGGAGGTCAGAAATGTATTTTGGGCCTAAACCATTCAGTGCTTTATAAACCAGCAGCAGTATTTTGAAATCTATTCTTTGACACACAGGAAGCCAGTGTAAAGACTTCAGAACTGGAGTGATGTGATCCACTTTCTTAGTGTTAGTGAGGACTCGAGCAGCAGCGTTCTGAATTAGCTGCAGCTTCCTAATAGATTTTTTAGTGAGACCTGTGAAGACACCATTGCAGTAGTCGAGTCTACTGAAGATAAAAGCATGGACAAGTTTTTCCAAATCCTGCTGTGACATTAGTCTTTTAATCCTAGATATGTTCTTTAGGTGATAGTAGGCTGATTTAGTAACAGTTTTAATGTGACTGTTGAAACTCAGGTCAGAGTCCATGACTACACCTAGATTTCTGGCTTTATCTGTTGTTTTGAACATTGCACACTGAAGCTCAGCGCTAACTTTTATACGTTCTGCCTTGGCTCCAAAAACCATTACCTCAGTTTTTATCTTTGTTTAATTGGAGAAAGTTCTGACACATCCAGTCATTGATTTGTTCAATGCACTTACTCAGTGTTTGAATTGGAGCATAGTCTCCTGGTGAAATTGTTACGTAAATTTGTGTGTCATCTGCATAGCTATGGTAACTTATTTTGTTGTTCTTCATTATCTGAGCCAGTGGTAGCATGTAGATGTTAAAGAGAAGAGGCCCCAAGATGGAGCCTTGAGGAACCCCACATGTCATATTTGTCAACTCAGATGTGTATTTACCTATAGAAACAAAGTTGTTTCTGTCCTTTAAGTAGGATTCAAACCAATTTAGAACTGTTTCCGAAAGTCCCACCCAGTTTTCCAGTCGGTCTAGTAATATGCTGTGGTCAACAGTGTCAAACGCAGCACTGAGATCTAATAATACTAACACTGAAGTTCTGCCACTGTCTGTGTTTAAGTGGATGTCATTAAAGACCTTTACAAGAGCAGTCTCAGTGCTGTGGTTTGGACGAAAGCCTGACTGGAACACATCAAAACAGTTATTTAAATGCAAGAAATTACTCAACTGTTGAAAAACAACTTTTTCAATGATTTTACCTAGAAATGGGAGGTTTGATATGGGCCTGTAATTGTTCATTACTGAAGCATCTAGATTATTCTTTTTTAAGAGCGGTTTAATGACTGCAGTTTTCAGGGCCTGTGGAAAAATACCTGAGTGAAGAGATTTGTTTACTATATGAAGTAGATCTGAGGCCATGCAAGGCAAAACATCTTTGAAAAATCCTGTTGGAATAATATCAAGGCAGCAAGAGGAGGATTTCAGAAGTTGAATAATGTCCTCTAGGTTTTTATCATTAATCTGATGGAATTGTGTCATGATGTCTGAATTGATGTTAAGTGGAGATAGGGACAACACATTTGCTGCTCCTGATGCAGAGGCACTGACTGCTTGTCTGATTTTCTGAATTTTGTCAGTGAAAAAGGAGGCAAAATCATTGCACGCCCTGGTGGATAGAAATTCAGAGGCTACTGACACTGGGGGGGTTAGTTAGTCTGTCGACGGTAGCAAACAAGGCACGTGCGTTGTTTTTGTTTTTGGTAATGATGTCAGAGAAGAACGATTGTCGTGCGTTTTTCAATTCCAAATTATAAAGGCCAAGTCTCTCTTTATAGATTTCAAAGTGAACCTGGAGATTTGTTTTTCGCCACCTGCGTTCAGCTTTTCGACATTCTCTTTTTTCTGTTTTCACGGTCATGGCCTTTCTCCATGGAGATATTTTCTTGCCAGACACTTCCTTTACCTTAGTTGGAGCAATGGCATCTATAACATTTTAAATTTTTGAATTAAAATGATCTACTAGCTCATTTACTGAGATGTTGGCAGGGGCAAGTGTGGAAGAGAAATTCTGAGTAAACATTTCCCTAGTATTTTCAGTTAAATATCGCTTTGTGGTTACCTCTTTTTGAACATTTTTGTGAACAGAAATAGAGCTCTCAAAGAAAACACAGGAATGGTCAGAGAGTGCAACATCAGTCACCACAACCTTAGAGATATTCAGACCCTTTGAGATAATTAAGTCCAGAGTGTGCCCCTTATTGTGCGTGGGCTCCGTCACATGCTGAGTCAGTCCATAGCTATCAAGAACACAAAACAGTTCTTTAGCCCCTCTGTCCTGGGGGTTGTCAACATGGATGTTAAAATCACCAACAATGACTAGACGGTCAAAGTCAATACACACTACAGACAGCAGTTCAGTAAAGTCATCAAAAAAGCTTGCACAGTATTAGGGTGGTCTATAGATATTTAGGAACAGAGCTCGAGAGGAGCATTTCAGCCGAAGGGCCACATATTCAAAAGAATCAAAGTTTCCATACGATGTCTTCCTGCATTGAAGGGAATCATTGAACAGAATAGCAACTCCACCCCCCTTTCTTATGCATTCTTTCCTGACTCATAAAACTAAAGTTGGGAGGGGTTGATTCGATAAGAACAGCTGCACTGTTATTTTGTTCAATCCAAGTTTCTGTTAAAAACATAAAATCGAGATTGTGCTCAGTGATTAAATCATTGATTAAAAATGTTTTTCCTGCCAAAGACCTGACATTTAATAAAGCTAGTTTAAGTTTGTTAAACACACTATCAGTCATGTTTTTTGTAACAAGCTGTGGCTGACATGGAATCACTGCTAAATTAGATACACTCACACAAACGTTTGAGCGCTTCCTGTTTCTATGATTCACCGCTCTTAATCTATTACCTATCAACACAGATATCGGCAAAGCTACTGGCAGGCAGGGCCCCGACATGTCCTGGAAAGAGTTGAGAGTGCCATACGCCCTTGAGCCTGGACCCATCACATATCAGTAAGAGTTTGTTGTGTTTTGTACACACACATCCTTATCAGGCTTCGGAGACTGCAGAAGCCCCCTCGAAGGGAGGGGAGGTGGTCGACGTAGGCAAGGTGATGGAGACGGGCTAGATGGTGCGGGGGTAGAGGACATGCTGCCAGGGGGGGGAGGTGGTTGACGTAGGCGCGGTGATGAGGACGGGGGAGATGGTGCGCGTCTCCGCGGTGATTTTGGTGGGCGTCGTTGAGGAGCGGGGGTAAAGGACATGGTACCAGCCCTGCGTATCGCCTTCGTTTGGTCTTTGAACTCCAGGAAGGAGTCGGTGCCAACCCTCTGTATCTCCTTTGTGTGTTCATCGATCTCCAGGAGGGTGGGCGAGGGTGAAAGGGTGAACGGAGTATCCTCAAAGGCGTTGACAGGGGGGGGGGGCAGTGGAGACTCCTCCATGTGTCTCATATGTCTCCCATAATCAGAACATTCCTCAGGCGGGTGCAGTGATAATTCTTCAGGGTTTTCTGCGTGATGTGTTGTGTCTTTCTCGTGTTTTGATTCCTCTTGCCGCTTGTCCTTGGCAGAGGGAACAGATTGATGACGCAGGCAGTTGAATATGTTAGAGATAAACAATTTCACTCCTGACTTGTTCAGGCAAACTCCATTTGCCTTGAAAAGATGTCTGCGATCCCAGAAAAAGTTAAAATTGTCAATAAAATGAACAGAATGGTCAGTACAGGCCGTTGAAAGCCAGGTGTTCAGTGCAAACAATCTGCTGAATCTCTCCACTCCTCTTCTGACTGGCGGTAGAGGGCCACTGATGAACACCTCTGCATTTAGAGAGCTGGCAGTTTCCAACAAACATTTAAAGTCTTCTTTCAGCACTTCTGACTGTTGTTTCATAACATCATTTGTTCCAATGTGCAGTACCACATTCTTCACAGTCGGATGTTCAGCCCCAATATGCAGAATCTTCTCAGCCAAGTCAGAGACCACATCCTTGGGAAAACAGAGTACTTTGGTGTTGTTCTTATTACACAGACCTTTTACATCTCTTACAGCAGAGTCACCCACAATCAGAGTTTCAGGCCCAGTCGTTAGCTTTCCCTCTAGCCTTTTACTTTTAGAGTAGCTATTGGTCCTTACCCTGCTGCGTGAAGAGGACAGGTTATCCAGGTCATCAGATCTCCGGTTCTCGGTCAGCGGAGCGTATCTGTTCTGGATTGGCACACTTGGTGGTTTAGGAGGATTGTTTGTAATTCTCCCTTTAGCAGCTGTCCACTGCTGTTTCCTAGTATGAATAGGGGTTGAAGAGGCGCTCTTCCTGGGTGATAACAATGCAGGCCAGCCGGTCGCATCACAGATTTCGGAGCTCTGGGCTCTGCCTGTTATCCGTCCTCCCAAATCCCATGGAAGTGATTTACTCTTTACTCCTAAGCCTCTTCACCTTGAGTTCTGGCTCTATGTTGAGGATCTCACAGATTTCCTTGGCAGTTGACTGAGCATCAGTAAACCCGGACTGTCTGTACGCTGCAAGAGAGGATTTTGCAGTTTCAATGAGTCTGACAGCAATGTCAAGTTGCATTGAACTGGACTGCAGCAGCTTATTCACCTGGTTTATGGTGGTGAGAATGTCAAACCATACCACTGTGCATATCAAAAACCTGTATGAAGCCACTTCTTCTGCCAGAGCCTGAGCTTCTACTTTGGCAATTGGGTCATTCACAGTTTGCCTTGCCTCAAGGAGAGCTTCTCTGATTTATTTTGTCTGATGTCTGACAGCGGCAATACTCTGAAGTCTGCTCTCCCATCTCACATCACTCCAGGACTTCAGTGTCACATTGACATGTTTGGTCAAGATGCTCCATCGATGTGTTGCTCCTGAAAAGAAATTGAACAGCTTCTGCACATATCCAAAATAGCCTACAGCATCTTTAGATGACTTGGCTGAATCTGCTATTACAAGATTCATGGTATGGGCTCCACAAGGTATACCAAACAGGGCTCTTGGGTTTTTGTTGAGCAGACTTGCTTGTACACCTTGGTTCTTCCCTTTCATGTTTGCCCCATTGTCGTAGGCCTGTCCCCTGCAATTGTCAAATGGAATCTGCAGCTCTACAAGTTTGTCCAGTATCACATTTGACAGGTTCAGACCAGTAGTTTCCTCCACAACCACAAATCCAAGGAAGTACTCCTTAACCTGTTCCTTGTGACTCACATCTGGGGTGCAGTCGAGGATAATAGAATAATATTTGGCCTCTTGCACACAGGAGACAATAGTTTCCTGGACTCTGTCACCAATTATCTGAATCAGTTCATTTTGTATTCTCTGTCCAAGATAGTGAGTGCGGGTGTTCTCATCTTTTATTTTTGCAAGGTGATTTTCCATGACAGGATCAAACAGGATCAAACACACTTACCTCCTTTTCCCCTCTCTCTCCAAGTGAGGTTCTTACCCTCATTACCTCTGCCCGCCCTACCACCTGTCCTCTGGACCCTATCCCCTCAAACCTCCTTCAGACTATCGCTCCTGATATTCTACCGTTTCTCACCCATTTCATCAACACTTCTCTAACTTCTGGTCACTTTCCAAACAGTCTCAAGGAGGCAAGAGTAAACCCTCTCCTAAAGAAACCCACTCTCAACCCGTCTGATGTTATAAACTACAGGCCTGTCTCTCTCCTCCCGTTCCTGTCTAAATCACTTGAACGCGCTGTCTTTAAACAACTCTCCTGTTATCTCAATCAGAACAACCTTCTGGATCCGCACCAGTCTGGTTTCAAGGCAGGTCACTCCACAGAAACTGCTCTCATTGCTGTCACGGAGGAACTGCACATTGCCAAAACTGCATCCCTCTCCTCTGTCATCATCCTATTGGACCTGTCTGCTGCATTCGACACGGTGAATCATCAGATCCTCCTTCGCACTCTCCAAAAACTTGGAGTTTCAGGCTCTGCACTTTCCCTCCTCACCTCATACCTGAAAGACCGTACCTACAGGGTGACTTGGAGAGGGTCTGAGTCCGACCCTTGTCAATTAACTACGGGGGTCCCTCAGGGCTCTGTTCTTGGTCCCCTCCTCTTCTCCCTGTACACAAACTCGCTCGGATCAGTCATTAGCCCGCATGGTTTTTCTTACCACTGCTACGCTGATGACACCCAATTAATTCTGTCCTTTCCCCGCTCAGAGACCCAGGTCGTTGCACGCATCTCTGCTTGTCTAGCTGACATCTCTCAGTGGATGTCTGCTCACCACCTCAAGCTCAACCTTGACAAGACTGAGCTGCTCTTCTTCCCGGGAAAAGATTGTCCCACTCTTGACCTAACAATCAACATCGGCACTTCAGTTGTTTCCCCGACTCAGACTGCAAGGAATCTGGGTGTGACCCTAGATAACAACCTGTCCTTCACTGCAAACATCGCTGCTACAACCCGTTGCTGCAGATACACGCTTTACAACATCAGGAAGATACGTCCCCAGCTGACTCAGAAAGCGACTCAGGTTCTGGTCCAGGCTCTCGTCATCTCACGCCTAGACTACTGCAACTCCCTCCTGGCTGGTCTACCTGCATGTGCCATCCGACCTCTGCAGCTCATCCAGAATGCAGCGGCTCGTCTGGTCTTCAACCTTCCTAAATTCTCCCACACCACTCCGCTCCTCCGCTCCCTTCACTGGCTTCCGGTAACTGCTAGAATCCACTTCAAGACACTGGTACTTGCTTACCATGCGGCGAATGGATCTGGCCCTTCCTACATCCAGGACATGGTTAAACCGTACACCCCAGCGCGTGCACTACGCTCTGCATCAGCCAAACGACTCGTTGCGCCCTCGCTGCGAGGGGGACCCAAGTTCCCATCGGCGAAAACACGTGGGTTTGCTGTCCTGGCTCCAAGATGGTGGAATGAGCTCCCCATTGACATCAGGACGGCAGATAGCTTGCACATCTTCCGGCGCAAACTGAAAACTCATCTCTTTCGACTCCACTTCGAGCGTTAGAACTATTAACGAAGCACTTTTATACTAATAAAGGACTGGCTTACCTAAAGCCAGTTGAGTAGCACTTGAAATGTTTGGCTCTATGAAACCTGATGTACTTATATGATTCTGTTTTCTTCAAGGTTGTGTCTTCCTGGTCGAATGTACTTATTGTAAGTCGCTTTGGATAAAAGCGTTAGCTAAATGCAATGTAATGTAATGTAATTTTCCATGACAGGATCAAACATAGCCAGCAGCTCAACTTCCTTCAAAAAGTTGCCGTTATCTAGCTCGTAAAGCTGTTGTGAAGAGCCCCTGAGAGCCAGATTTCTGGAGGCAAGTGACAGTGTGATGCCAATGAGACGTGTGAGGACGTTTCGCCATCTTCTCCTCTCTCTCTCTAGCAGAGTCAGCTCCTGCTGGTCAATTGTCTTGCTCTTTCTGAGACGTGTCTCAAGTTCCCTCCATTTTAGCATTGACTTTGTGTGATGTGGGTTGTTGTCATGACTCTTGAGAGCAGAGCTAATATTTGACCAATCACCAAAGCCCTCTGTAGTCAGCTTTACGTCTTTACCACTAAAAAGCTTGCAAGCAAAACAAAACACAGAGTTGTTCTGCTTTGAATAAACAAGCCAACTTCTTGTCACCTTCTCTCCATTGGCAAGTGAACAATAGGACAGACCATGGTGAAAGCCTCTTCCATCGTTTTTAGGATAAATGAAATTTGACCCAATTTTAAAAGGCCCACGGCGCACAAATTCTATCCGTTCAGTGTCTGAGAAGTGTGCTGGCCAAAGAGCAGGATCAACTGGTTGTGCACTAGTGACGGTGCTTGATACCTCACTGATTGATGGATCTTGTAATGTACTGGGTGCTGCTGCGTATGCAACTGTTGAGCCGCTGGTTGACGGGCCTGGCAGAGTATTGGTGGGTGCTACTGGGTCTGTACCTGAGCCGCTGGTTGACGGGCCTGGCGGAGTGTTGGTGGGTGCTACTGGGTCTGTACCTGAGCCGCTGGTTGACGGGCCTGGAGGAGTGTTGGTTGCTGCTGGGTCTGTACCTGAGCCGCTGGTTGACGGGCCTGGCGGAGTGTTGGTTGCTGCTGGGTCTGAGGTGATGCTGGTTGATGGTGGGGTACTGGGTGCTTCCTTTGTGCCTCCCTTTTTCATAAATTTCAGCAATGACCCTGGAAATGCAGACAATAAATCCATCATTCAAGCAGACTTAAGATATGTTTTGATCTTAATAGTGCACTACAGAATGAATATAGTGAAAATACTAGCCTCAAAAAGATTAAAATATAATTAATGCAAATAAACTACTTCTACTACTAATAATAATAATCCTAATCCTAATCAATTCAATCATGTAAATACTATATTATTATAATATCGTTTTAATATAGTCAAGACAAAACATGCTTATTACATGCTCAAAAACTGATATTTCTTAAATCTGTATTCAAATGTAGCAATGTATCAACAACTACACAGCTACAAACACATTTATATCAGTGTTTCTCTGTGTTGTGGTTGACATGATGATGACTGTTAGGAGTTAAGGGGAGAGGCTGAGCATCACCATGAAATGTGCAAATTCACATAAAAATCAAATAAAAGGGGAAACAATGCTCCATGTTTTTTAGGCTGTAAACTTTAACTGTTATGTAAGCCAACTAGACAGACAGTTTATCACTCTTCCTCCTGCACATTAGCATCACATACTTGAATGAATGGTAAATAAAGAATGCTGGAAATAACTGCATCTCCATTAGCCTATTATGCTCTGCAGAGACTGCCTTCTTCATGTCGTGAATTGTAGCTGATGTGTTTAATATGACAAAAGTTTGAAATTTGACTCATAATACAACATTAGCAAGTTTGGAAATAACCCACCTTCGAGTGATGCTCTAGTTCAGGGGTGGCCAACCAGTCAGAGGTTAAGAGCCACATTTTTTCTATGTTACTGCAAAGAGCCACATCAAACACACAGGCACTGATACCGCTTGTTTCCGGTTTTTTGTTTTCTGGAGACAAGATTTCAACCACGTCACTGATGCATTTTTGTGGCATTGGGATATATATTTTTTTAAATCCTCTGGAGCAGAGAGAGGAGCTGTGGATTATTGTTATTGATTAATGCATCAGTGTTTCTTAGGGTCAAAAACACTAAATTCACAACTTAAAATGAAAGCGTTTAGTTTATTTAATAAAAGAGCACATGTTCAATGTGAAAAGTGACAGTAGTTATAGATTATTTGCAATTTGGTGCTATATATATAAAAAAAAAAAAAATTATATATATTTTTTAAACACCTTGAATTTCAGGGGGGGGCGCGGGGCTCCGTTGGCGGGGCGCAGCGCCCCTCCAAAACAATGGTAGGGGAAACACTGGATAGTGTTTAATCAACGATAGGTTTCCCCCCCTCAAAGGTGATTGGTTCACTGCATCGCAGGTATTATTGTGATTGGCTCTTGGGCCACATCAAAATTAGACTTGCTGTCATCCTCTCATACTGACACCTGACACCACACATACACACCGGGAGCCGGGACGAAAGTAACACGGGACGAAAGTAACGGAGCGATTTTATCCGAGCCCAAACAACTTTGACCGGCCAAATTACGTTAATACTTAACAGACCTACTAAATATCAGGTTTAACTGTCAGGAGTAGCTAGTGTTGTCACGATACCAACATTTTGGTTTCGATACCAAGTCAAGAATTGCGATTCCGATTATTTTTCGATACTTTTCTTAAAAAACAGTCTTAAATGTAATTATTGTGCTTTATTTCACACCAGAACCATAACCATAACACAAACTTTTAAACAATGAGAACAATAAATTAAATAAATGACAAGATTTCCTATTAAATAAAATTAATACATTTCTTACAGACAGGCCTCGTGGTGTCCGTAGGCTTGCCCTCACTGTCAGAGATATAGCTCAAATACTTCCAAATTTCGCTTCTGGCGTCTTTTTTGTCAACAAGCCGAGGCGCAGCGGCAGTTGCACTCCCACTTGCAGCCATGCTTCTCGTTTTCTCACATGCTCTGGCAGCTAGCGCGTGCACGAGAGAGGGGAGGGACTTAGAGCGTGCTTGAGAGGGGCGGGACTGCAGGCACGGCTGCAGTGCAGGGAGTGGAAGCAGAGCGCTGAACACACACGGCTCTTATTAAAACGGCGCTTTCTCACCGGAGTACTTTACCCCGTCATTCTTAAAGTACCGATACTAATGAAACGGAGGAATCGTAACATTTTTAACGGCAGGGTATCGCGGTACCTTTCAAGTATCGGTACACCGTGCAACACTAGTCAGGAGTCAGTGTCTCTCCCCCAAACTCACACATATACAATTCGATATGAACTGAAGAGCCGCATGAAACTAGGCAAAGAGCCGCATGCGGCTCGAGAGCCGCGGGTTGGCCACCCCTGCTCTAGTTTCTTCATGTTTAGTCTTTTTTTTTCTTTTGTTTGCGCCGGAATCATACTGTCTTTTTGCCGACATCTCTTCACCTGCTGCAATGATGATGGCGATTAATTGCAACGGTGTTGGGTTACAGACAGGCTCCCCTGTCACCCACGCGTCCGCGCGTAAACTGGGGTGGTGCGCGCAGTTGCCGACTTGCTCGTGGAGCGGAGCCGCGGGGCCGCGGAGCAGCTGAACTGCGCGGCTGAACTGTGCGGAAATCTCGGAGAGCTGAGGCCCTCTGGGCGGGGCCCCCTCGGCAAGGCGGGGCCCCATGCAGCCTGCGTGATTGGCCTGTAGGGAGGGGCGGCCCTGACTACGTCTTTAGGCAGCGTCCATGTAAAGTTGGCGTCAACCCTCACGGGGTGAAAACAGTATTTCTGGTCTAGAAGTTTTCATAATAAAACCGGAAGTATTCCCCACAATGTCAAATGATTACACAGTGATATCTGCATTACTCATCCACTAAAAAACATCAGTTTATCCTTGTTAATTACACAATATTGATTGGTTTAAATTGTGTACAATGCTTTTGTGTTTTTAACCTTCGATTTGGAGAAACAAATAGTTTTTTCGGAGTTTGGACACTACAGAGTTTCCGAAGACACTACACTACCCAGAATCCCCAGCTATCGTTTGGGACTACAACATCCACTTTCCTTTACAAACCCCGTGATTAGTCCTCAAGCTCTGTGATTGGATGTTGGAGTGGCAGTGCGACAAGGTTACGCTGAGCGTCAAACAGCTCTTTGAAATGGAATGGAACCACGGCAGACTATCCAAAACTGGATATGAACGGGTCCAGCCCAGCTCCCCCCAGAACTACACATGCTGGCTATTGTGTTTTGCAACATGTTCTATGGCACGTCTCAACTGGGAATTGTAGTTTTAAAAGACGTTTTCGTATTTCCCACAATTAGAAGTTGCCAGTATTAAAATGTTTACACCCCTGGAGGTTTAGGGGATACGAAACACAGTGGTGTTATCAAATTTCAAAGCATATAATTAATAAATGGGTGAAAATAGTTTGTGTCCATAATGGGCAGCATTAATATATACCCACATGACGGCTAAGGTCAGAAGAGCTTTATTTAACAGCTGGTCTTATGTCTGTGACCACTCCTGTTGTTCATTGATAAGCCTGAAACATGCACTTGTCAAGGTTCAGAGGCCAATGTTGCAAATATGGCAGTAGCCATCGATCATCTTAAGATAAGATATACTTTATTGATCCCAAGTTGGGAAATGTTTTTGTTACAGCAGCATGTACTACTTTGTTCTACTCCACTACAATTCAGAGGTTAACCTGGTATTTTTACTCCACTACATTTATTTTAGTTACTTTGCAGATTCTGATTAATGATGTGAAATATAAACAACCCTTAAATCAGACTTTACTTACACCTGAGTAAAATTCAGGGAAGGTGATTGTCAAGTGCCAAAATAAACTATGCAATACATTAGACGTTAAGTACTTTGTCAGACTTAATATTTATCTGTTGATACCCCCAAATTGTTGTTCCTATTCAAAAGAAGACCTTAACTTAAATTATTTTTTAATGTTTAAATAAAGCCTTATTAGTTTGTCGGTTATGCACATCCTCCTATTAATATCTTCCTGCACAAAACTGTTTTATTGTAGAGATCACTACAGTATCTTCTTGATATTTTCTATTCCACATTTCTATCATTGACCTTCTACTTCTACTCCCAAGGAACCGTTCCCTCTGCCTTCAAAACTGCTGCTGTCACTCCCATCCTCAAGAAACCCGGTCTGGATCCCTCCTCCCTCAGTAATTACCGTCCCATCTCCAACCTCCCCTTTCTCTCAAAAACAATAGAACGCATCATCTCCAAACAACTCCATCGCCATCTCCAAACCAACCAGCTTTTTGAACCCCTTCAGTCTGGTTTTCGTCCCCACCACAGCACAAAAACGGCCCTCATCAAAGTCCTCAATTACCTCCTCACCTCTGCTGACACCGGTTCCCTCAACATCCTCATCCTCCTCGACCTGAGTGCAGCCTTCGATACCGTGAGCCACACCATCCTGCTTACCCGACTCCAGGACATCGGTATCGAAGGTACTGCACTCCAGTCCTACCTCTCCGACAGATCCCACTTCATCTCCCTCAACAACCACTCCTCTGCCACAGCTTCAGTCACCCAAGGTGTTCCCCAAGGTTCAGTACACGGCCCCCTCCTCTTCATCATCTACATCCTCCCCCTTGGTCAGATTCTCCGCCAATACAACCTGGACTTTCACTGTTACGCTGATAACCAGAGGTCGCGTTAACCGAATATTTTCTGTCGATGACGGATTTTTTCTAACAATGACGGAAAAATCTGAAAGCAGTCTGTCATTTTGACAGATTAGAACACAACTCTGAACAGCGCCAAAATGTCCACCAGCGGCCCACATTATATTACATCCTTAGTGGCCAGGTAGACTGAGGGTGATCTACTGTACTCTACTGTAGTCTGTAACTATTATTTAGTTATTCACATGCTGTCCAGTTGGTGGCGAGTGTGTGTATATTAAGTAGCTATTGTCTAGTCTTGTTTTTGACCTAGTTGATTACCTCGTTGTTTAACCGGCTTTAGCAATCGCAAAATGTCACGGCAGCTGATCGTCCGAACTTTTTTAATAAGCCCAGTAATTGTGATGGTGTGGATAAACGAGGTGAAAAAAGAGGGATTGATGCGGTGGAGGATGAAGGACAAGCCAGTAAGACTAAGACTGACAACGTTCAGCCAGCAGCAGAGGAGCAAGCAAGTGGCAAGGAGTTCAAGCGGGAGTACCGGGTTCAGTGGGAGCAAGAGTTTAAGTGGCTGAGGAGGGAAGATGGCAAAATGTTCTGCGACATCTGTAGAAAAGCTAAGATGAGTAGCGGATTTGTCCGAGGGTGCACGACGATGCAGAAATCAGCATTCAGGCTAGGCTACAGCAGATCAATTGAGTTGTTCTTGTAAATGTTTTGTTCATATTTCTGATTGTAATTGTCTCATTTAAAACGATGGCATTGTTCATATTTGCCTGTTGAGGCACAATGTGTGACGGTTAGATACTACTGGGACCCCAAAACAGAGACTGAACAAAAATAAAGTTTCAAAGAGTTTATTTCACAAAGTAATCCAAGGCAGGTACTGACGACAGGGAGCTTGGCTGGCCGTAGTAATTCAAAACAAAGCTGCGGGAAAACGTTCCCGATCAAAACTCAAAAAGAACTCCTTAAACAACTGCAAAAGACTCCAGGCTGCAGAAAGGCACTCCGGACCGCGGGACAGCATGAAAAATACTCTGGCAGAGAAGTGAGGTGAGGGCCAGGCTCTTAAAGAGCAGGTAATCAAGTGAGTGGGGACAGGTGTGCGTCATCTGCAGCCAGGAGTAACCAGCCACGCCCCCCTGTCACACACCAGCCCTGCAGAGACAGAAAGACAGAGTAGTGAGGGGTAAAAGGAGCACACAACAAGTAAAACACAAAAATAACAAAAGCCCCATGCAAAACATAACACAATGGACACGGTGTTTTTAGCGGCCTCTGCCCCCCTCTGCTGTGCTGTCAGTGCAGGAAAAAATAAATCATTCATGTTCATGTTGACATGAAAAGTGACCACACGGTCGGCGTCTCTGTTCATCTTTTTGTTTCTCCATGCCCTTAAAAGTTCTGTATGAATCATTAAAACATGAATGAATGAACATTTGCTGCTCAGTACCCAAACATAAATATGAAATATGTCTCATCTCATCATTAAAACATGAAAAATAAAATGACGGGTAATAATGGATTATGACGGAAATGTTACGATCCTGTCCGTCAAAATGACGGACAACGAAAAAGTCTGACGCAACCACTGCTGATGACACACAGATTTACCTCAGCACCAAATGAGTCCTCACCCTGTTCCAGTCCCGCCTCAAAACCCACCTCTTCAACTCTGTATCCATAAGCCCCCCCCCCCTCTCAACCAACTTCCTCCTGACTGCTTTTCTGTTTTGTTTTGTTTCTTTTTGGCTTTGTTTTTGTTTATGTTATGTTTGTCTACCCTCCCTCCCAAATAATATAAATAAAAGGGTCGTGTTAGAAAACAATTCACTCACAGAATCATGAAGGTGGAATCTAACTATATTCATAATAATATTTATTGCATCCATGGGTAGAAACATGTTTATTTCTGCTGTAAAGTTGGGCATTTTAACATGGGGGTCTATGGAAATTGCTCCTTTCTGCAGCCTGCTCCTACTGGCCACTAGATGAACTGCAGTGTGTGGCACTTCCGTATTGGCGTCCCGGCTCTTCCCCAGAGTTTGCGGCTTGGTGTTGACGCTAACTTTACATGGACGCTGACGTTACACGTTCTCCTGGCGAGACCTCAAATCATCTTCGTAATATCTATCAAACTATAGATCCTACACATCCACTGGACGTGGATTCTAAAAGTACAATATATACGTCTCGCTAGAAATGTAATCAAAAAGCATTTTAATGGCCAAACTATCCTACAATTTAGGATTTTCCAGAGAGGGTTATTTGCGAATATACGACCCTCCGGAGCGTTTGCATTCAACGGGAGCACTAAAGGTCGAAAACTTTAGACGTGATTATAGGTCGTAATAAGCGCTTCAACAATCGACCTATTTGGTCGTAATAAGGGCTTGAACAATCGGCCTATTTGGTCGTATGAGTTGGAGGACTTGTTGCAATTTTCTCATGCAGAGAAAAACTAATTTATTATTTAATCTTATATTAAATAATCAACGAGAACACCTAGGGCTTATGTGCTCATCTAACATGCATTTTAAATCAATATTATGATCATTATTTGTATTATTATCAGTATCTTAATAAATTATTTTAAATATATCTTGACAACAAGACAAAAAGACACAGGATGTATATAGGGATCTTCCTAAGGGTTACTTAGAGATGTAACTTAGATACAAATGAGCACAGAATAATTCAAATATGAGTAGCTTCTCTCATGAGATATGTAAGAAAGAGTAACAGATAAGCAACTTTTTTTTTTCCTATAGGGAACTGTACTGTGTGACATCAGTCTCACTGGGTGTATCATTCCAAGAAAGTAGTTCATTACACTGTTCTCAATTACATTTTCATAGCAGAGGGATTACCTCAATATGGTTACTAACATGGTGATAGATAGCCGGCCATCTTAATGCTAAAAGCATTATCAGTGTTAACCCATGGATATATTAAAACCCCAGCCCAGCTCATTCCTACAAAAGCTGCTCAGTGGCACGAGAAGCCAAGAGGGCCTGACTCTCAAGGACTAAAGGGATCATCTCTATATCTGCGGCGATCTTCTGCATCGATGGGGCCCATGGAGCTTGAGCACTTGCATTTTTCTGAAACCTGGATTTGGCTTAAATAAGGGTTATTCAAGTATTTGTCCTGGCTAGTCAATGTACGTAAAATGATGTATCTGCCGATTAACAAATGTCTCTTACCCAATGTAAGTCAATGGTGAAAAGTATTTGTGGGCCCAAATGACGTCACAAACTAACAAAGTGTTGTGATAGAACATTTTCTTCATATTAGGGGTGTAACGGTATCCGTATTCGTCCCGTACCGTCACTGTTCGGACGTCACGGTTCGGTGCATGCAGTCACACGACGAATACGCCTTTTTTTACGAGTGGGAGAAAAGTCTGTCATTCAGGGCAGTATCCACTACACTATATATAATACAGGGGGCGGTATTGCGCCTAAAAGCTGTTTGCCAGCCGCCCTTAAACAACAAATGAAGAAAAAAACACAACAAAACAACACACTCTCACTCCCTAAACGTCCAGGAGCGACGCTTGGTCAGGGTCCTATGGCGTGGAGTTGACACGCGCCGAGGCTCCCTCAGCTTCATAAACGGACGCAAAGAGCTTTCAACTGAACTGCAATGTATTCCCATCGGCGGCGGTATTTGACGCTCAGGGAAGCACCGCATCAATTTATGTCGGCAGCTCTTAAAGGCAATGTGAGCGTCCATTCCCATTGGATAACGGAAAATTGTACACCCGGAAGTAAGTATTCTCCTTACTGTCGATTGATTTGACAGTGATATCTCCACCACTCATCAACTCAAAAACACCAGATTTTCCTTGTTAATTAAACAACATTGATAGGTTTAAATTGTGTACAATGCTTTTGTGTTTTTCCCCTTCAATTCTGAGAAACAACTTGTTTTCTCGGAAATGTGGAGCGCCAAAGAGACTACACTACCCACAATCCCCAGCTATTGTTGTGACGACGCCTGTCCGCTTTGACAAACCTCGTGATAAGTCAACAAGCTCTGTGATTGGATGAAACATAAATGTATACAAAAAAAGTGACGTAGATTTTACTCTCATCTATTATTCAAAACCATTCTATTTATTCTAACGTAAATTACATGCCAGTGTTTTATCTTTGTATTACTTATATTTGTATACTTCATTTGCTATGAGTTATATCTGAAGCAAATTATGTTTCTGAAGATGTGTAGTGAATTCCACCCTTCAATAGCATAAATGTGAACTCTCATTACAGGAACAATACCGGAAACAGACGTAGGAAAGATCCTCAGCTCGCTGATTGGATGTTTTAGCCGCAATGCACGTTTTTAAAGATATTACTAATTTTCTTTGAATATAAGAATGTAAATACTGAGTTGAGAGAATAGTCAGGGGATTTGGGTGATGGGAGACACATCTATGGAATCACAATTTCAATAGCTTACCATTAAATGACGGATATACCTTTCTGTTTGTGATGTTTCACAAATCAGATATTAATGTGTAGAAGTAAAACATGAGAAATAGTATAGCAATATCCTGTAAAATTATGTAAAAACATACATAAGTGTCCTACACTAATAATACAAAGTTATTGTTAGTATGCTGTGTGTACCTTGTGTGCACCGCCTAGTGGTTAAAGCACGTTATTGAATTATTTTTGTTGAATAATATTATTTGATGAAAAAAATATTAAGAGTACATACTTTCATAGGGGGAAAGTAGAAGGTCAATGATAGAAATATATAATGTAAAAAATCAAGAAGATACTGTAAGTGATCTCTACAATAAAACAGTTTAGTGCACGATGTACAAAGATATTAATATGAAGATGTGCAAAACAGACAAACTAATTAACCTTTATTAACACATTAAAGAATACTTTAGGTTAAGGTCTTCTTTCAAATAAGAAAAAAGCTTTGGGGGTATCTATCTACAGATAAATATTAAGCCTGACAAAGTACTTAACGTCTAATATATTGCTTTCCTGCAATGTTAACTATGTTGAAGCAATTATTTTAACTGATATTATACGCATTAATTATACTCTTATGTATGTAGATAGTATAAGAAATGTGCAGAATTTGACAGTTTAATGGTGGAGGTATACACACATATTGATAGATGTCTTATAATGCACTGTTAAGGAACCTGTGACCCAAGTTTTTCATTCATTGCATAACTACACCGTAGTTGTGTATATGATATGTCAATAAACCTTAGAAAATCTTGAAAGGAATGTGCAAAATAGGAATTATATACAGTTTTTAATTAACTATTAGTAGAGAATAACGAGTAATGAATATACTTTATAGAGATCTGCAGATAAATGTTTAGTCTTCTCAAGCACCAACAATCAAATAGCTCTCCTGATAGTTGGCACTTGACAATCACCTTACCTGAATTTTACTCAGGTGTAACTAAAGTCTGCTTTAAGGGTTGTTTATATTTCACATCATTAATCAGAATCTGCAAAGTAACTCAAATAAATGTAGTGGAGTAAAAATACCAGGTTAACCTTTGAATTGTAGTGGAGTAGAATTACAAAGTAACAATGAGCTGTCATGTGGGTATATATTAATGCTGCCCATTATGGATATAAGCAATTTTCACCCATTTAATTACATGTTTTAAATGTGTACACACCAATTGGTTTCCTATCGCCTAAACCTCCAGGGCTGTACACAGTTTAATACTGTCAACTTCTAATTTTGGGGAAAACGTCTTTTAAAACTACAACATGTTGTGAAACACAATAGCCAGCATGTGTAGTTCTGGGGGGGCGTTCGAGTCCAGTTTTGAATAGTCAGCCGTGGTTTCGTTCCATTTCAAAGAGCTTGACGCTCGGCGTAACTTGGCGTACTGCCACTCCAATATCCAATCCCAGAGCTTGAAGATTAATCACAGGGTTTGTCGCAAAGCGGACAGGCGTGGTCACAACAATAGCTGGGGATTGTGGGTAGTGTAGTCTCTTTGTCGCTCCACATTTCAGAGAAAACAAGTTGTTTCTCAGAATTGAAGGGGAAAAACACAAAAGCATTGTACACAATTTAAACCTATCAATGTCGTTTAATTAACAAAGGTAATCTGGTGTTTTTGAGTTGATGAGTAGTGGAGATATCACTGTCTAATCAATCGACAGTAAGGAGAATACTTACTTCCGGGTGTACAATTCTCTGTTATCCAATGGGAATGGACGCTCACATTGCCTTTAAGAGCTGCCGACATAAACGGTTGCAGTGCTTCCATGAGCGTCAAATACCGCCACCGATGGGAATACATTGCAATCAGTTGAAAGCTCTTTGTGTCCGTTTATGAAGCTGAAGGAGCCTCGGCACGTCCCAACTGCACGCCACGGGACCCTGACCAAGCGTCGCTCCTGGACATTTAGGGAGTGAGAGTGTGTTGAACAAAACGAACATAATTAGAGATGTCCCGATCACGTGATTTTCAAAAGATCGGAATCGGGAGAAAAAATCGGGGATCGCACCATTTTTTTAATGTTACAAAACAAAAATGACCATGTTCACGTCTTAAAGTCATCCTGAGGCCTTAGTTTTGGTTTAAAATGATACAACATCATGTATGTGTTGCTTCTTTTGGGCTTGTTTTCATAGACCTGGTTGCTTATTTCTCTCAAATCTGGCAACAGAGTGGGCGCAGTGTCTAATAGTAGCAGTAAGCTAACGAGAGGCTACGTTCAGCTGGTGACTCGGGAGTCGGGACAGAGAAAATGTCAAGAGTTTGGAAGTATTATAAAATTGAAAGCGAAGGCAGTGTAACAGCCAGATGCAATGTTTGAAAGGCGGTTCCGCGTGGTGGAAAGAACAGAGCTACGTTCAACACGACCAATCTAATACGCTACCTGAGAAACAAACACCAACACCACGACGAGTACACAGCGGCCACTCAGGTAACGGCACTGAAACAACCGACACTTTCAGAGACTTTTAAAAAGAAAGAGAAACTGCCCCAGAACAGTGAAAAGGCCAAAAAAACAACAGCCAAGATAGCTGAATTCATCGCATTGGATGCCGTTAATGCATTGCATAAAGATCGGATCGGGAAAAATCGGTATCGGCAGATTGTCAAAATCAAATGATCAGAATCGGATTGGGAGCAAAAAAAGGTGATCGGGACATCCCTAAACATAATAAAAGAAGAAGAAAAGTTAGTATGGCGATTTCAGATAACACACAGGAGCTAGAACCCACCTGCTTCGTTTAAATCAGCTGTGTGGGAACTTTTCGGGTTCCCTGTGGACTACAATAGTGATGGAGTGCAAGTGGAGGATCGGACGGTGAGTCGGCGTTGTTCGACAGCAGTGCGGTATGCTAACACGTCAAACATGCTAAATCATATCAGAAGGCATCACCCAGATTTGGCAATCACCGGAGCCCGGCAAAAGACAGCAGCAGTTCAGCAGCTGATCCCCGCTGTTTTTAAGAAGCCAATAGACATGAAAGCCGAGAGACCAAAATAAATAACGGAAGCTTTTGGCATGTTTTTCAACAGCTATGCTGCGCCCTTATGCAATAGTAGAGGACCCCGGCTTTTATTGATTGTGATTGAAAGTGATTGAAACACTATCACTATTATTTATTTTATAATATTTTCAAGACATTCTTTTTTTGTTTTACAGCTTATTTAACCTTTTTGTTTGAAATCAGCCATTATAGATAATACCGCCATCTGAGTGTGTGTGGTACTGTTTGTGGTTTGTTTTTAACTGTGTAATACAGTTAATTATTCAAAATGTTAAAGTTTCTTATTTTTAAACTGAAACTTGCACTACTGTTCAAAATAAATAAAAAACAAACTTGGAATTATGCATTTTGGACTTTTTTTTGCTTTTTCTTGTTGTACCGAACCCGTACCGAACCGTGACCCCCACACAGAGGTACATACCAAACCGTGAATTCTGTGAACCGTTACACCCCTACTTCATAGCTTTGCTCACTTCCTGGGGGCTCAGTTCAAACTGGACATAAGTGTTGAACAAAGAACAGAGGCGGAGTAACCTCCTAAAACCTAACCCTAACTTCACTACATCTTTACATAGCAAACACTTTCATTTACCGAGGCCTATCCAGCCCATTAATGGGTCTTGTACTCAATCCTGTCTTCCACGCGACATCCTGCATTTACATTGTGTTACATCAGCCTTTAAGGCTATTCGAGGCTACATGAAAAAGTTGGAAATGGAATTGCTGTTGCATGTGCTTTTACGTACAGAGACTCTACCGTAAAAATTGGACACCAGGGTTCAATTCTACACGTGTGAAGACGTCAGGAGCTGGGTGGTTGGGTGTAAGTGTAAGAAATTGCAAGGAGAGTGAGTGTGAGTGGAAAACAGTTTATGTGAGAGGTGATTTCTCAAATGTACACCTATACCCATTGTATGAGTAAAAAGCTTTCATATGGAAAATGAAACAACTCTGTTAATCCCCCGCTGTTATTTGCAAATCAAGATTCGATTTTTCAAATGCAATCCCGGCTAATCCAAATGATGAGAGATTTAGAACCACCACATCACACTGGAGACACAAAATCAGTTTAGAAGATTCAGAAAATTAGCGCTACACAATTAATCCTGCTATCTATTTACAGTTTATTGTGTTATGCAAATAACCCTGCGGCTTATTAAAATCGTGTGGGATTTGGTCTGTATTTGTCTTGAAATTTACTGTCACAACTTGTCATTTTCACAGTTTTCCATTTCAGGCATTTCACAGTCAAAAACTCCCCTGAAGTAATACCTTGGTTGAAATTAAAAACACAGATGCTAATAGAATTCAAAGCTACTCCCCGACTCTACGATCCAAACATTCATTACATTTTAAAAGGATTACACATTTTCAGAACCTGCTTCCTTCACATTTGTTTCGTGATAACAATTTGGTTCAGAGCTTTTTTCAGATTCAGAACTGTTCCACCATACAGGCAGGTGGTGAGAGAAAGAAAACACCATTTAAATGTTTTTCTACAAGTCAAAACATAAAATGAATGAATGGACATTACTGCAGTGAACCCAACGGCTATAACCTAGAACTAGTAGAGTATAATGTTCTACAACGAGCGCATAGGAAAATATTTGTCCATAGTTAACTTTAGCACTTAGCATGCTAATTTCCAAACAAACAAATTAAAATCAGCCTTTCTTAAGATGTATACATTGAAAGGAGGAACACATGATATCCACAAGACAATGCACAATTTCCACGATCTTCCAAGATCTTTATCATTTTGAAATCTAATCTTCATCACCATCATTATCCATCTGAGGAAAACAGTGCCATAGCCTTATGTCTCTTTAACCTTCTCATATGAATGTTAAAGCGAATGCTTTGCTTTTGTACAAAATGATCCCATAGTTATCAAATACAAAAATCACAATCCCAATCAAATAACCGCCCTCAAAATGTTAGCCAAGTGTGTTCTCAGGATATGGGATTATTTTGTCCTAATCGTTGATACTGTTACACGATCCATAAAATAAGCTTGATTTTGCATTGTTGATTTTGAGGGGGTGTTCTGTTGTATTACCCTTAAATGAGCATATTCACTGAGGTATACTCAACAATAATCTCAGGCTCAACAATAATCCATTAAATACATTATATTTAAGTAAAAAAAGACTTGATATCAAACGTAGTGACTTTAGAATGGATGATACTTCAAGGTCATTGGCACTAACTTCAGTCTTGCATATTAATAATTGAGACTGAATCAAGGTTTGAAATCTTATATTTCCCAGACAACAATGATGATCTGTTGAAGCCTCAGCTGTTTCTGTCACACATTAGAAACCATCAGACAACTGGACTTTTTTGGCATTCTCTGGATACATGGATGTAAGATATTTTTTGCAGAACAAGTCTGACACAGACTTGATGAATCCAACTGCCTATGGCTATGCCCAAAGGTGTGAGGGCTACAAAAGACTCACCAGGTCTGTGATGGACTCCACCTCCACTGTGTAAGAGATGGAGACGGCTCTGTCACAGGGAGGAAATGGATGTAGCGGAGATGAGGAAGAGCCTTGACAAAGGCAAAGTGAAAGTAGAAATTGGTAAGCTTTCCAGAACATTGTTCAGGTTGTGCCAAATGCTATCAGCTTTTTACCAAGCTAATTTGTTGTTGCCCTTTTCCAATGCAAAGTAAGGTCATTCGACAGTCTAAATAAAATTATGAACTCATGGATCACCTAGTGACACATACATGATTTCACACAATGGATAAATGATTTGTCTTTGGCATGTCTTCACTCATGCCTGTCTTTCCTATCTTTCTCTTTCTCAGTGTTTTCGCAATGTGTTCCTGTCCTTCAATATGTCCGTCCTTGTTTCCAGTCCTGTTTCCTCCCTGAGCGGAGTGGAAACATGGGATCCTATTTGAACTGTATATACCAAGAAGGTATTCAATCACTTGCACATTCATGACAATCACATACACAAGAGCATACAGGGGCTCCCTACTCATAGCCAAACCAGTGCATTGTGAGTATAGTTAAGGCTATTTGTTGGTGAATAAGTTCTAGAACTCCTGTAGACCCAAGACTAGTTGCTGTGTCTTGGTTGCCACGTGTTGACTAGGTTTAGCAGTGAAACTAGCATAACATTGGACTTTGCCTCACTATCTTTTGCTTCCCTGAGTTTTGCTTTGTAGCATTAACATTTTACCAAACTTCCAGTGCGTCTTGCACCATCTCTGAAGTCGGCAGGTTGTGTGGTTTTTGCTGAAGAAGGATCTATCTCTTCCCCAACATCATCAAAGTGGGCCCCAATACTTTATTGAAGACTCTGAAGCATATTGTGTCAGAAGCATATGGAAAGCATGTAGCCATGACGGCTCCACTAAGATCTGGCAGTAATTTCCTGAACTACAAGGGCAATTCCTCAATTTTTATTTAAGTGTGTGTGTTGCCAGGTACAGGCGCAATAAGCATGTTGATAGGAAATGCAGTCTTATCTGGAAACAATCTTAATGTTAAATGTCTTGCCTGCAATATAACCTTCTGTCGGTTAACAACATTTATTTTCCTAATGTTGATTCATGTAGCACTGATGATGCTGGATTACATATGATAACACGTTTATTTTGCTGTTTTACTGACTTTAAAGAGCCTGTGACACGAGTTTCCCCCATCATCCAAACCCATCAATTTGAGTAAATATTGTCCCCTTGAAAACCGTTACTGAACTGATTTTGGATATTTGTACTTTGATAACCATTAATCTGCCCTTCAATGTTGACCATTTCCTGGATCTGCTCGGGGATTCTTCAAGTCCCGCCAAATGATGTGTGACGTCATTGCGGGCACAGCGCTCCAGCTGCACCGTTCAGGATCCCAGCATCTGCATGTAAATGCACGATGGTGCACACAGCAGCAAGCTCAGACAGCGATGACAGTTTAATTTTGAACGTGTCTGAGAGCTCATATGAGGCTGGAGGATCGGTTTATGTTGTATCTGTTAGAAGTTTAGGAATTAGGTGCGTCAATATGGGCGATCATACGGTCATGTAGCCAGTGGTGGAATGGGACCGCCCCACTTCGGTACCGCTAGTAAGTTGTCAACGGGGGGAGTGGGGGATGTCAGGGGCGGCGGGTGCTGTAGATAGTAAATGTTAAATATGTAAATATTTGTGTCACTACATCCTGGTAAAATACAAATATAATGCAATGTCTGTGTCTTTGACATTAGCGCTGCTATGCAGCCACCTGTGCCCTGTACTACGAAGCCAGTTCAACAGACCCTGGATATGTTTGAGTAACAAACAAACTAACAACAACAAACTAACAAACGAGATCTCGCTAAGCGGTCCTACGACGCTGGTTATCAACTCGGTAAATCAAGCCAGGGTTTCTCTCTCCAGCTGAGAGCGCGTTCACGTCTAAGACACGAGTGGATCTGACTTTAATTACATTTGACTCGAGTGTTTCGTCAACATAATGTGTTGCTAAAAATAATACTTCTGCATACAGTATGTGACACTGTAAGTGTTGCACGGCCAGACACGGCAGATAAGGAAATATATGATATATTATGATATTATATGATCGATGATCTGATTGATGATGTAATATGAATGATAAGTGCGACACGTCGGCGTCTTCTCTGCATACGGCAGTTTAAGCTGTATTTCCTTTATCCTGTAATATGATTTGAGAGATTTAAACTCCGCACACTGAGTTGATCTCTTTTCTATAGACGCCGGAGGCGGGCAGCGTCAGGTAAAAAAAGTTATTTAGCCTTAACCAAACCTGAGCGTCACGCGCCGCCTATGGGGGATGTGCTAGTGATTTATCCGACCGGCCCACTTCGGTACCGGCCCATCGGGATTCGTCCCGATGGCCAGTCCTGCACGTAAACTGTCAACGGGGGGAGCCTCGCTGCGGGGAAACGGTGGACCTAGTGTCCCGATCGGAGTGGGAATAATAATAATAATAATCCGTGCATTTTATCCATTAATTTCCCCAACATTGTGGTGAAAAAAACACACGTTTGTGTTGGTGTACTACAACTACAAAAAGCATCGGTTTGTTTTCTCATCAGGAAATGCAGACCGGCACAAACAAACGATTTTAATCATCATTCTCACGATCATTTAATGTATCATATGTTCGCCGAATTGACATGAAAGCACTAATACATGTAGTTTCATCCACTTGAGTTTACAACTACAAAAATAATCGATTTGTTTTTATATCACATCCTACGGGAGGAAATTCAGTAGCTCTCACTACCGATTTTTAATCCTAATGTAATCATCATCTTCACCACGATCATTTATGTTTATGTTCGCCGAATTGACATGAAAGCACTGACAAATATGAAATATACTGTAGTCAACTTCATTAAAACGTTATTAACGTGCCTAAACTCAGTAATTCACCATTTCTACGCATGACAACACACTTTGTCCGTGTTTGGCTCTCTCGCCGCACAGTGAAGCGTTCCCGCATTGACGTCACTTCCGGCTTCCCCCCAAAACTTCAAAATGAGTCGAAGGAATTTCCCCGCGATGTTCGAAATTATTGATATTTAACGGAACGGTATCGCTTTTTCTTTTTTAAACTGACGGTTCGAGATTACTAGTAGCCCAATATTTCATTGCACAACAGTTGTTGGGATGCTGTCACAGGCTCTTTAAGCTCTTGGCTTGTTGAAAAACATGAACACCAACTTGACCGCAAATAATAGCCAACTATGATTCATGTTCTTCCTCGGTCCGAACCAACAACACGTATAAAATTGCTTCCAACTAAATGTATCCTCTGCAGTTTGCTGTTCCTTTTCCTTATTTCCAAACTGCGCCAAGCTTCTAATGCAGATAGATGAAGAAATAAGGCAACATCTTCCACAACCAAATGAAAGGAATACATGCATACTTAAAGACATACAGAGAGAATACATACATGCAGAGGTAGACCATAGCATATTACACCATATGCAAATGTAAAAGTACAAACAGACATGTTTTCCCTCTCTATTGATTTATTTATAAGTACGATTTATTCATTTATGATTTCCAGTTCCTCTGTGCAATGTGTGTGTGTGTGCAGATGAAGCACCTGTCTTCTCCATTCACTTGGGAGCTTGTAATAAATGGGACTGAGCTGTCACCTCAGGGAATGGGTGGAGGACTCTGGGAGGTGGTGGCATGCCTGGACCCTGGCTGGGGCTTACAGGAAATATCAACATGGTTTGACTAGACTGCATTCAGTCCTAAGTGAAAAGAGAGGCGGTTGACAACAAGAGAGAGACAGACTTGGTGTCAACCAGAGATAGAAGAAATAGAAGAGTTGAATAAAATGTAGGTGGTGTATGAAAGGGTCAGGCGGAGCAGTGGCTGGTGGGGAAAGTAGCGAGCCACAGAGGAGAATGCTAAATTAATTTAAAGGTCACCTATTATGCAAAATCCACTTTTTCATGTATCTTCTACATCAACATGTGTCCCCTCTTCTTCATGTCTCTTCTACATCAACATGTGTCCCCTCTTCTTCATGTCTCTTCTACATCAACATGTGTCCCCTCTGTGTAAAGAGATTCTGAAAGCTTCAGGAACAAAGATTCTCTCTCTTTTTGTCCTGATCCATTTCTATAAAAACCTGTCTGAAAATGAGCTGATCAGATTTTGGCCACTTTATGATGTCATAACGATTTTTTGGCTTGTGTAACCATTAGCCAATCAGCAACCAAGGTAACCCCCCCCCCCACCTTATCACCTGAATCTCCTCCTAGAGCACCAGTGTGTTCTTTTTAACCAAATATCTCTCAGAGGGGCGTGGGGAGGGGCTCCTTATTTTCATCTAATGCCCCGGCCACACGAGAACGAAAACGGTCGTTTGCGTTACTGTTTAGTGTCATATAGACCGTTCGGCCACACGAGGACGACCGAATACGGCACTAAACGACTGCGGAAACGATAACGGGTCCCAAGGTGGATAGAATGGCATATGCAACGCTCTGGGGGGTCCAACGGCTCCGTGTGTACGCCCTATACGATCATTTTCTGATAATGATGAGGCAATAGCCCCGCCTCTCCCCACCTCTGCTGCTCACCCCCGCGTCAAAGTAAACTGCACACTGAATTCAGATTATTTATCTTTCTCTCGATATGGACATAAACGCGAGTGAAGTCTAATCTGACAGGACGGAGACACCTCTCAAACTACCTAAACTAGTTATAAATATGTTTATTTTTACTGTCGGCCGGGTCACTCATTACTGGATCAGCTGCTGCATGAAACAGACACTGACGCTGTCCGAAGAGAGGGAGGAAAAAGAGAGGCTCCATGTATTTTATTATTATATTATATAGAGTCGTTATTCATTTGTTTTAAAGCTCAATAAATAACAAAGAAGACCTTTGACCGGCACTTTTATAATTTTGTCGGAAGATTGAAACTTTAATATACGTTGACTGGCGAAAAACTCTGCCCGGTTCCCTCGGCCCCCACCGCGGAGAATAAACAGAAGGGCAACCATGACAACCATGCTTCTTCGCTGGTTTTGTGGAGGAAGTTACAGCGCCACGTACAGGCTCCTGCATATGTACTGCAGCTTCTCCAGCGGTTGGAGCTAAACGGAGCTGTCTCGTGTGGACAGACACTATCCGGATGACTATTGCGTGTGGACGGAAGCTTTTTGGCGATTGCGTTTGCGTTAATCCTATGCGTTTAGCCATTTTCGTCCTCGTGTGGCCGGGGCATAAAGCAGGGGTGCTCAACCAGTCGATCGCGAGATGTGTCTAAAAATAGAACAGCAATATTCTGTTTTATCGTTAATGTCCTATAACATAATCTTCCTGTGCCAGAATAATGCACTTGAACGCATCAAAGCTTTGTGATTGGCCGGCGTGACCCCATGTGTCGGGGCGTGGCTGGTGGGCAGTGCGCTGACGTTGTCCGTGTCAACAGGAGTAACGGCCCGTCCACACTACAGCTTCGACAGCTTCAAAAACGGTTTCCAACGCGTCTGCCCATTCACTTTGAATGGGGTGACGTCACGTTGCCTCGCTTTTCGCCGAACTGAATTGTGGGTAACATAGCAGTCCATCTCCGGCGTCAGAAGTTGAACAATGTTCAACTTCTGATGCCGGAGACGCCGGAGTAGCCAGCGCCAGCCAATCAAATCCCGTTTCTGAAAATCTGACAGCTCAAGCACTAGCCAATCAAACCGCGTCCAAGCTGGGAGAGATATCCCGCCGTTCATTTCTATATTTAAAAAAAAGATGGAGGAGAAACGAATTATCGCCGTAGCAAATCACCCGGTTTTGTATGACCAGACCCTCTTCACCTACCGGGATACAAACCGGAAGAACCAGGCATGGAGGGAGGTGGCAGAGACAGTGGGTGAAACTGGTAGGTTTTCGCCTGTTTGGGGAGTTTATATATATATTGCTCCCATAAAATCCCCGGGGTTTTTTGCTTTGTATGTCGGGGGCGGGAGATTCATGTGATTGGTTGTTGGTCGCGTGCTTGAATAAAATCCCAAAGACACGCCCAGCTCCAAGCTTTTTTTTAAGCTGTAGTGTGGACGCTCCGTAACAGTCCGCACACACACAAGACCGCAATAGGCTACATGCACTAGGGTCTGAGACGTACTTCCGCCTTAGCCGTTATACTGCTCGGACGCTTCCGGGTTGCTTCTGGTCTGCGTAGCTGAGCGTCCACAAATGTTTTACTGTTTAAATCTGTGGTTTAAATATGAGTCGACGGAAGATTTTCAAAACGGAGCATTTGCAAAGACAAGTAAAGAACTACTCCGAGCACTGCTGTGTCCCACTTTGTACGGCGTCAGCTAAATTCAACGGCGTCCTAAGTTTCCATGGCTTTCCGACCGAACTCGAGCTGCGAAGACAGTGGCTGGTTAAAATACGACGCAATAACTTTACAATCTCCTCTCACTCCAAGGTCTGCAGTCGTCACTTCGCTACGGATCAACTAATAGCAGTGGCGAGCCGTGACTTTTATACCTAGGCCCGCTGACCCCCCTTCCCTCGAAAAAAAAGAAGAGATATTACGTCACAGTTTATACTTCAGCGGAATATCAAAACAGCGGTCCGGGGTGCAAAACGCATCAATGACAGCGACCCTCTACCACACAAAACAACACAATTTATATAAACACCTATCATGACAGGGCTCCCACAGCCAAGTAACAATTGCAAATGAATTAAGACGGCACCGCGGCCCACATTGAAAATGACTTGATGATCAAATCACTTAAACACAAAGTCCATCCTCCTGTCCTTTTGGATGAAGCACTTGATGGCGGGGTCATGCAGCTGATCCTTTGCCACTACAGTTTATCATTGTAACTCAATCTTGAAAATGACTCGGTTAATAATTTCGCAACGATGTCCTCACTATCACTGAAGTGAGCCATCATGAACGAACTTATGCTAATCATAAATCTATCGATCATAAATCTATCGTTTAGATTTATGATTCGAAAATAATAAAAGTGGGGTAGACATGTGGATATTATCCGGCTGAACAAAACGTGCATTTATCTAACAGGTTCGTTTTCCACAGACCTTATTTCGAGCTATCTTCCAAAATCCTATGGAGAAATCCCACTGCTTTCTCTCGAGGGAATCCGAGCGCAGCTTACTTCCGGGTCTTAGGACGCGTCACTGCACCACTTGCATAGACCTCACAGCGGGCGGAACTTGTCATAAAGTCCGCGAAAATAAAGCCCGCCCATTTAGAGGGAAGATATGATTGGTCAATTGTACTGTCATTTGACATTACTCTCTCATTGAGTTACTATAGCGGGCCCTCTGTGAATGTAGAGAGGGACCAACAAGCTCTCCCGTCTTCACATAACTCGCAGAGACGGCATTTAACCCTTCACATTCCAACAGAAACTGAACAGGCAGATTCGAAGGATTTATTTCTTTGGAAATATTATTTTAAATACAATTAAATCAAGTTATTTTGGTAAAACTAATGAAAAATGTAACAGCAACAAAATATTTAAAAAAATATATTTAAAAAAATGTTTTTTTTTTAATGTTTTCAAATATTATTTTTTAGAATATCTTAGGCCCTCACAGAGGGCCTAGAGGGCCCTGACGGCTCGCCACTGAAATAGAGCCAAAAAAACCTTGATGGCCGTAGGAGGCTTGTGAAAGGTGCTGTCCCAACTCTGTTTGAGTGGAATCACTTCACTGCTCAAACACCGCGGGCTAGTGTTTGGGAGAGAAGGGAGCGGCCCACTGAACCAGTCTCTCGGGAGGAGCAGGAAGAGCACATCGATGTCCGTGACCATGATTACTGCTCAACCCCTGAACCAGCTTCACTGGACATGTCCTCTCAAGCTACAGAAGACAACTCCAAAACAGTGGAGGATCTGCAGAAGCAACTGCAGGAGTTAAGAGTCCAGCGAGAGTTTTGCTTACAGCGGTTTGCTGGCTCCGACGACAACATCCGATTCTATACCAGGTAATGTTTTGGCTAAATTCTATCCAAGTTTTTGAGATGGGTTAGCTTATAAAGAATCCTGTTTACCTGCCGTTTGACTGCTGACTATTTGCATGCAGTGTTGGAATAAGTAGGCTACTCAACTTAACTGAAGTATAAGTACAAATACTATGGTTTGAAAATACTCCTGAACTGAACATGTAGAATCATAAATCATGTGTTTTCATAAGTAACTAGAAACTATGAAGGTTAACTAAATGTGGTGGAGTAAAACATACTAATACTAACAACATACTGATAATACTTTACTACAAGTGGAAATCTTCAAAACCTTACCAAAGTAAAAGTACATGTCAATATCCACTGCGTTTCTCCCAGTTGCACACTTAAGAATGAAGAGTAAAAGTAGTCATTCTGTGTAAAATGTTCCCTGTATGTTTTAGATTATTATTACTGCTGCTTTAATGTAGTTGTCACATGTTACTGCTGTATATTACTATACCTGCACCAAGTGCCTTCTTAATCAGTCTATTTGAATTGTAATGTATTATAGCAAACAAGAGGAAAGCATTAGCCCATGTGTTACAGTTAACGAGTCAATTAATGACTGACATGTGTCTTTTGTGTACAGATTCCCGAGCTATAACCACCTGATGGCCTTCTGGTTTTTGATTGAGCCTTCCATTTATAAAATGGTTCGTGTTACAAGAGCGATATCAGCTGCCAAGAGGAATGAAGAAGTGGTTACACACGCACGTCCATCAACGGTAGGCTACGTTTCTTTTAACACACAATCTAAACACAAACTGAAGGGAAAATGTTTCTCCAACATTTCATTGCTTTCGTGTAGGCTAAAAGGCTATAGTACTCAATCCTTTTTGAATACATCAGAGAACTAAAACAACTTAATGTTTTTCCCATGGTGTGGTACACTCATGACATTAATATAGTACCCTTTTTTTGTTTATCTTCCAGAGACAGCTGCTTCAGCCAATTGACGAGTTCTTCCTTTTTCTCTGCTTCCTGTCGGTGGGTTTGAAAGAGAGGGACCTTGCAAACCGCTTCAACGTACACCAGTCCACTGTGAGCCGCATCATTGCAACATGGACGAGTTTTCTTACAACTTTATTGGGGTCACAGTGCATCTGGCTTACACCTGCAGAAGTTCAAGCCCACCTCCCAGAGGCATTCAAAGATTTCCCAGACACACAGGTGATCCTGGATTGCACAGAGCTGAGGTGTCAAACACCATCCTCACTCCTCCTCCAAAGTGAAATGTATTCTACATACAAATCTCACTGCACCATGAAAGCCCTGGTTGGCATAGCCCCACATGGCGCAGTGACATTTGTTTCCAGTCTGTATGGTGGTTCTGTCAGCGACAAGGAGATTTTCAAACAATCTGGAATAGCTGCGTTGTTGACTGAAAACATGGCAGTGATGGTAGATAAGGGCTTCCTGATCAGCGATTGCTGCAAATGCAAGGTGTACTGCCCACCTTTTCTGTCAAAGCAGAAGCAAATGCCAGCCTATCAGGTGAGGGAGACACAGGCCATTGCCAGACTGAGGGTTCATGTGGAGCGTGTCATCAGGAGGATAAAAGAGAACAAACTTTTTGATGGTGTCATCCTCCTGTCCCATGCCTACAACATCAACCAACTGTTTGCAGTAGCATGTACGCTGTCAAACTATCAGAACAAAGCACTGGTCAAGAAATGGGTGAAATAAGACAAGATGATGACACCTGTGCAGGTAGCTGTGATTAAGCTGGGTGAGCACACCGTAATCCCGTGTTGCCTGACACACGCTAGTGTTTTGTTTGAATAAATGGTAAATAGCAAATTACAATGCGTTGATGATTTCTTACAAATGCACTGATTTACTATTCATTACACAAATCACTTCACTTTATTGTCTTTTTAAATACAATTGTATATTTATATACATATATGAAATGTGACAAACAATATATATCAAAAACAAAATATTGAAATCACATTTTGTTGTCATTCAGAACACATGATTGAGGGATTGCCTCCTAAAAACAATGACGGCTGAGCCAGGGTCTAGCAGCTAACTGCTTACAGAGTTAACAATGGCTACAGTGCCCACTACTTTTTTAATGACAGGTACTTCGGCATGTATGTGTAAAAAAAAAAAGAAGTCTACTTTTTCTCTGATTGCTCTTTGCACTTCTGGATCTGTGTTAATTCTTTGCACCAGGTAGTCCTCTTGTGCCCACACTACAAAATCACACCACTGCATCCCAGATACAAGAAGTTGACCCTGTACTTGCCAGTAATAGGCATGGCTTTTCTTGAGCTTAGGGGAGCCACATTCCATCTGCACATATTTGCAGTCGACATAATTTGGGACATTGGGACATTTGAATTCAACAAAGCCAAATTGGGGATATTCTGTTGGGTCAAAAACAACTCCATCAGGGGAGGCACCAAGCCAGGGCGTAGAGGGGTGAATGACAAGGCCACAAGGGGAGTAGTTCACGTTTGCCAGTCTACTGTATTCAGCTGCTACTGTGGGCTCCATCTCGGCACCTCTCCTCATTTCTGCAGTCTGCCTTGTACCTTTGAGTATTCGCTCTGCAAGAGAGTTAGCAGAGCTCTCACCTCTGACGTGACAAATCTCTCTAAACCTAGAGGCAGTAACCCTGGGTTTGCGGAGCAGATGCCACTCTGAGCTAGAGCTTTGCTCACGGGTAGCCTCCTCAATTTTGTGAGACATTTCCAAATCAACGGATAAGCTGTTCATATGTAGTTGCTCCTCTTCTGAGCACACCAGCGGTAAATCACATGGCAAGATCACATACCCCTCTATGGGCAAGTGGGGTGTTGGTGGTGTGTCAGTGTGAAGTGTGGTGTACCGAGACGTCAAAGCAGGCATCTGATAGGACAGAACACTGCCCTCCTGCACAATCCCGAAGGCACTTTCCACAAGGGGCTTGTCAGGTCTCATGTTCATTGTGGTCACAAGCGGCCTGTCTTCAATGCTGAATGCTGAGTATGCCTCCGTAACTCTGAACAGGCAGGGATCTGGTAATGGCCCCACCATGCCTCTGTAGAATCCACTCCTACAAAGAATGGCAAAGACAATATAGCACATTAATGGTTAGGAATACAGCACCAGAATTATGCATTTTAAAAACACAGGAAACACAATTTTCCAGCTAAAATTACCTTACTGCACCATCCTATTTGGTACAGGCTTGGGTTGAAGGGCCCTGGCTTCACACCCTTAAGGAAAAGACAATTACTGTTCGTTGAGTCCCTTTAAAACAAAAACTCTGTGAAAGATTACAAGTATTTGAACCTCATTGAAATTACCATTGTTCGCGGCTTGTGCCATTGCTGTTCCGATTCAGTACAGCTATGCACAGGTGGCACAACTGGCATGTTCAGTTCAGTGTAGTGTGCTGTTTGGAACAGCAATGCTACTGTGTGATTGCACAAAACAGTTCCTGCAACACAGGAGCACTGGTTGTGCGTGAGCACCACTGGTGATGAATCACGAAGCGTTATCTAAAAAAGAGAGAAGAAATACTAGTGATTAGTAACCTCACTTGTTACTATGAGCCAGGAGGTTATTATCAGTAGAATTATTGGTTATTTTTACTGACCCATTATCCTAGAAGAAGCATGTATTCCTGAATGCTTAGTGTTACCCTCTTACCCTACAATACCACAATGAACTTTCTTTGGAAACTCAGATGCCTTGAAAATTGTATTAAAGCAGTTTTTACCAACACACTCTCACTCCCTAAGCGTCCAGGAGCGACATTTGGTCAGTGTCCGTGGCGTCCAGTTGTGACGCTCCGAGGCTCCTTCAGCGTCATAAAGGGACGCAAATAGCTTTCAACTGATTGCAATGTATTCCCATCTGCGGCGGGATTTGACGCTCATGGAAGCACGGCATTCGTTTGTGTCGGCTGCCCTTAAAGGCAATGTGAGCGTCCATTCCCATTGGATAACGGAGAATTGTACACCCGGAAGTAAGTATTCCTCTTACTGTCGATTGATTTTACAGTGATATCTGCACTACTCATTGACTAAAAAACACCAGATTATCCTTGATAATTACACAACATTGATTGGTTTAAATTGTGTGCAATGCTTTTGTATTTTTCCCCTTCGATTCGGAGAAACAAATATGTTTTCGGAGTAAAGGATGGCAGAAGACACTACACTACCCAGAATCCCCAGCTATCGTTTGGACTACACCATGTGCTCTGTTTGACAAACCCCGTTTTTTTCACTATTCATTCCAATGGCTGGCGTCTATGTCACGTGATCTTCAAATTTCTCCCTGCAGAAAAAGAAAACATGGCCGAACTTCGTTTTATTCTCGGTGGAAAATGCCGATTTTAAAGTTAGTTTGGCCATTAAAATGCGTTTTGATGTCATTTAATGCGAGAAATATGAGTTGTTATTTCAGATTATGTGTGCAGTGGATGTCCATGATCTTTAGTTTGCTAGTTATTACGAAGATTACTTCAGGAAATCGCGACGTTTTCATTGTTACCAAGGTGGTTGCTAGGGACGCTGCTATCGATATTATTTCTGTTATGTTGTGTAACTGTTTAATGGTGTTATCTTTATTGCTACCCCCTTCCCCGTCAATGTATAGTGTTGGTCCACAGCGCAAACATATTAGTTTAACAAAATCCGCATCTAAAGATAGCCTACGTTATTTTCCCCTGTGCAATTTCAGTCTCACATCTCACAGCACATCGTCATTAACAAATACCGGAAACAGACCGAAAACTTTTTTTAAAATAAAATAATACTTTATTCCGAGTGTGCTTGCTTTTCTCTTTGAAAGTCATCACATAACGGCATTGTAATACACGGTTCGGCTGCATTAAATATTACATATCTGCCGTAGTTCTGTATTTATAGAGCCCTGATGAGAAGACTTCTAGACAAACATGAGGAACTGAAAACGTGACGTGGATCATAAATATATCAGCCATTAAACAACATCTTACATTTATTTTCACACAATACGTCTCCTTGCAGTATCAACACTAATTCGGGTGACTTTTATATTTGATCCAATTGGTAGATAGGCTGTATTTACACCATAAAGGTGCACAGCTGATATAAAGGGACACCTAGTGGTTAAAGCATGTTATTGAATTTCATTATTTTTATTATTAGATATTAATAGGATCCCTATAAAGTATATTCATTACTCGTTATTCTCTACTAATAGTTAATTAAAGACTGTATATAATGACTATTTTGCACATCCCTTTCAAGATTTTCTAAGGTTTATTGACATATCATATAGGCCTACACAACTATGGTGTAGTTATGCATTGAATGAAAAACTTGGGTCGCAGGTTCCTCAATAGTGCATTACAAGACATCTATCAATATTTATGCATACCTCCAGCAATGTTAACTATGTTGAAGCACTTATTTTAACTGATATTATACATAATGTATTATACTCTTATAAGATGTATGTAGATATTTCATCTCCGGCCTTGTCAGGTATTGAACAATCAATAAATAAAGAACACAGAATTGTTAAATATAAAACACAGAATTTGTGTGATTATACTAAATGATTTACAAATAAACACCACTGCATATTTACAACTGTTACACATGCTGATGTAACGCAAATGTTCCAACTTGGGATCAATAAAGTATATCTTATTTTAAGCTGATCGATGGCTACTGCCATATTTGCAAAATGTGCCTCTGAACCTTGACAAGTGCATGTTTCAGGCTTATCAATTAATGTAATGTAATGTTATCAATTAACAACAGGGGTCACAAACATAAGGCAGCTGTTAAATAAAGCTCTTCTGACCTTAGCTGGCATGTGTGTATATATTAATGCTGGCCATTATGGGCACAAGCCATTTTCACCCATTTATTAATTATATGTTTTAAATTTGAGTGTTTCCTATCCCCTAAACCTCCAGGGATGTACACAGTTTAATACTGGCAACTTCTTATTATGGGAAATACGAAAACGTCTTTTAAAACTACAACTCCCAGTAGAGACGTGCCATAGATACAGAACATGTTGCGAAACAGAATAGCCAGCATGTGTAGTTCTGGGGATGGGGTGGGGGAGGGGGGGACGCGGTGGACCCGTTCAAATCCAGTTTTGGACAGTCTGCCGTGCATGGTTCCATCCCATTTCAAGTGCTGTTCGAGAATCGGCGTAACCCTCGGAGCACACTCTCCAATCACAGAGCTTGAGGACTATCATGGGGTTTGTCAAACAGAGCACATGGTGTAGTCCAAACGATAGCTGGGGATTCTGGGTAGTGTAGTGTCTTCTGCCATCCTTTACTCAGAAAAAACATTTGTTTCTCCGAATCGAAGGGGAAAAATACAAAAGCATTGCACACAATTTAAACCAATCAATGTTGTGTAATTAACAAGGATAATCTGGTGTTTTTTAGTCGATGAGTAGTGCAGATATCACTGTAAAATCAATCGACAGTAAGAGGAATACTTACTTCCGGGTGTACAATTCTCCGTTATCCAATGGGAATGGACGCTCACATTGCCTTTAAGTGCAGCCGACACAAACGAATGCCGTGCTTCCCTGAGCGTCAAATACCGCCGCAGATGGGAATACATTGCAATCAGTTGAAAGCTATTTGCGTCCCTTTATGACGCTGAAGGAGCCTAGGAGCGTCACAACTGGACGCCACGGACACTGACCAAACGTCGCTCCTGGACGCTTAGGGAGTGAGAGTGTGTTGGTTTTTACTATATATTTGAACCCCCAAACTTACACATCCATAATCAATGTAATAATATCTGACCAATCAGCTGTGATAAAGCAGGGAGAAGTAGGACACTGTTGAGATTCCCTTAAGGTATCTGCATCAGCCAAACGACTCGTTGCGCCCTCGCTGCGAGGGGGACCCAAGTTCCCATCGGCGAAAACACGTGGGTTTGCTATCCTGGCTCCAAGATGGTGGAATGAGCTCCCCATTGACATCAGGACGGCAGATAGCTTACACACCTTCCGGCGCAAACTGAAAACTCATCTCTTTCGACTCCACTTCGAGCGTTAGAACGATTAACGAAGCACTTTTATACCAATAAAGGACTGGATTACCTAAAGCCAGTTGAGTAGCACTTGAAATGTTTGGCTCTATGAAACCTGATATACTTATATGATTCTGTTTTCTTCAAGGTTGTGTCTTCCTGGTCGAATGTACTTATTGTAAGTCGCTTTGGACAAAAGCGTCAGCTAAATGCAATGTAATGTAATGTAATGTAATGTAAACTAATGTTTAACTGAACTGAAACTCAATAAACAGGGGGGAACAGTGTCAATGCTGCCTGCCTACACTCAAACTGTGTGCTGTCTCGCTCTTCCGCATTGACCTGTAGCACAAGGCTCTCACGCTGACCTGCCCTGTCAGCCTGTCTTTATTGGACACTGAATGAAGAAAAACAGAGCAACAGCGTTAGATCTATACTCACGTCAACACATATATGGCAACATTGCTTTACAAAAGCTGATACCATTATGCAGTGTGGCTAACAACAAGATAACCTTGGCTAGGCTATAAGGCTATGAAACGCTAGTATTTGTTAGCAAAATGGCTAATGTTTTAAAGAATTAACACCAGAAACAGTACATAGCGTTACCCAGAGCCCTATAGTAGTCTACTATAGTAGTAGTATAATAATAATAATAATAATAGTTATACTATAGGGCTCTGGCGTTACCTAGCTTTTGACAGCTAATGTTAGCGTAACCCGGAGCATAAGCTAGCTGGTTAGTACCGGTTACCTTCTTACCTTCATAGTTGTGTATATATGACGCAGCATATAATTTGAAGCCTTTATCGAGTTTGCTGGCTGGGGCTTTAGTCGTCCGGCAAATCCGATGAACATCTGACATTTTTAATTTCGGAAGCTCTTGTAGGCAGCGGGTGTAGAAGGTCGTCATTTTCAAACAGGAAATGAATCGGCCGCTATGAGTAGAATGCAGAAGTGACTGTGCATGTAGCCTATTATGGCAGAAGCAAAAAAGCCCAAAATATATCATTTTCACTCAGAGTGGGTGGGAGGATGATTAATTTTTTGTTTATTCCAATTCAAAGTCCATCTGTCTCATCTGCAATGCGAGCGTAGCGTTTAATTCATAATAAATTGTGAATTTTAAGAGATGAGATTGTTTCATTTCATATTTTAAGTTTTGTTTCCCGTGGGAACACCGTCCACGTCTTTTTTTACTTCCGGTATGTATTTTCCACCCTCCGCGGACTGGCCATCTGGAGAATCTGGAGAATCACAGAACAGCCGGTCGTCAAGGGCCGGCTCGATTCGCTGACGGTCGTCACCACCCTTAATTTTTTATGTTTTTAATAGGTATCATTGAAGTTGCACCGACAGAGGTCCGCCGTTTCCCCTCAGCGAGGCTCCCCCCCAGTTGACAGTTTGCTAGCACCCCAGCGCCCCCCCCCCCCCTCTCTATTTGGACTGGTAGATCTCGGCAGACTGGCAACTTTCAAAGTAGCTCTTGGTTCAAAAAAAGTTGGGCACCCCTGATCTAAAGTAACAGACAGAGAATCAGTACTTTTCAAACAGGGCTGACACAGAGGGGATTATGGGTAATGCTGCAATGCATGATCTGTTTGGTATACTTTGGTATAAAAGTCACGGCTCGCCACTGTATCTGAGACCTATTATATATTGATGACAAACAGTATAATAGGGGACATTTAAATGCTCTCGGTACATTCATATGTATCAATGGGCATAAAGCAGACATGGGTTAGGCCGCAGGAAAGTCCAAACACAGACACAACACAAATGATGGCAGAGAGGAAGCTCCGTTATGGTTTTTAATGAGGAGCAGGGAATCCTATTAGGGAGATAAGATGGATGCCCCTCTCATAAAACAGCCATTCACCCACCTCTCTGAAGAGCCCTTTATGAGTTCTGCTCATAATATTAACGTGACCGGGGAGGGGTTCACGCCTGGCCTTCAGACTAACCTATGAGGCTATTGGAGGACAAACCCAGTCCCTTGTCTGTCTCACCCCCTCTCTACCCGTCCCTCAGGTGTCATACATCAGGAGGTTGGCTCTCTTTTGTCTGCCGCTGCTTTTAGACACCTTCCTCTCCTTCCTGTCTCCTCTGGAGGCTTCAGTTCAACCTTTCAAAGGTTGAGCCCTGAGGTGTATTAGGTTCCCTTGGCCTCTGTTCGACTTTTTCTTCATTATTTTATATTGGAAAGTGAATGCTGACAAAAGAGACTGTAGTAACTGCAATGTACGGACAATAGTGTGTGCCACTTTTATTTAGAATTTAAAAATCAAGCCAAGACTTTAGATTTACTATTGGCCCAATTTCTTTATCATTTGCTTTGTAAAGAAGTGTGACCAATTAAAAGATAATCCAAAATAAGTGGTATACAAATATAAGATATGCATATGCTTTGGTCTGGTTCCAATCAGACTCTGGTGCCGTTTAAACATTTCCTCGAATCCCTGCCAACCAACTGAGCCATAACCTACATTCACACTTTTGGCAATGTGGGTATTTGGAACAGACTGGCAAACTGTTATTCCTTGAATTGTCATCAAATAAATATAATTAATAACAAGAGAATACAACTTCTAAAGAAATTGAAGTAGGTTAAAATGTAAGAATTGCAGATTTAAGTTAAAATGCATTACCTAAAGGAGCAATTAAAATACCTTGCTAGAAAAGAAAGAAGCTTCATTCCATGAGGATTCACTGGAGATGAACTAAAGTGAAATTGATTTCATCGAGCAGTGGTGGAATATTTTTATTTTTTGTTTATAATTTGAAGCACAATTCATTCCTTGTGTACATTCTTTCACAGACAGCCTAAAGCCTTTTCATTCACATCCAGATTGACAGCTTTATTGGTGCACTGATAAAGGGGGCGGAGGAATAACAGGTAAACACGTGCAAATTGAGCCCCCAGCCATTTATCTGTCTTTTTATTTTCTTGGTTCAGTTTCTCAGGGATTTCTTGTTGACCACTGCTAACTGTTGCTGTGCTCGCATGAGGCTTGAGCATGATTAACTGTAATGCAATTGAGCTAGAGTGTGTCAGCCCCAGTCTATATAACAGTGTCAGTGAGCATGGGCTACATCGCTGAAATCCTGTTTATTTCCCTGGACAGCTAATAAAGCAGGCAGGATGTGGCTGTTAAATGGTCACTTTGTTGTGATATGAAGCTTGGAGGTGAAGCTCAGTCATTACTGCCCAGGGGGCTACTAAAAAGTAAAGCGCCTGATGCTTCGACACCCCCACGTCCCCACGATTCCTGATTGGTTGTTGGTCGCCTTGGGCGCGAGAAATCGCCAAGCCTCAGACACGCCCAGCTTCAAGATATTTTTTGATGCCTGTAGTGTAGACGGCCCGTGACGGCCCGTCTACACTACAGGCGTCAAATCTACAGGCATCAAATCTACAGGCATCAAATCTACAGGCATCAAATCTACAGGCATCAAATCTACGCTTGATCGTTATGCTCAATGTGTACGGCGATATATCAACTTGTGACTCTAACGCTGCTGTGTGTCTGCAGAGGGAGGTTTTACGCCCAGAGGTTTAATCCACTATCTTACACTTCCCCCTGCAGATGCTGCTTTTGAATCTAGGCAAACAGGGGAGAAAAATACACAACAGCATCACTGAAACCTGTAGAAAAGAGAATCTGGTGACCAGTGGGAAGAAAATAATGGCTTATATGTTTATCCACCGCCCAGTACATTGCAAATCCAGGCTGTAGGCTACAGGAGGCAGAGGTTAAAACGGGGCACCTTCTATGGAGGTGGATTTGTGTCGATATTATTTTGTGAACAGATTGATAATCTGTGTGTAATCTGTAAATGAAAATGGCGATGCTAACCGGCGATAGACCCGCTGTTCCCCGCGAGCTGAGAAGAAGGAGACGGGCCTACAGAAACAACCCAGGCCAGGCGACGCCACTGTGCTAAACTAAGTAGGCTAAACCTGTCCTGGCTCTGTTCTTAATGCATTGATTTGAGAATGGACATAGAGATGGCTCTGGTCATTTCACGACCATGTAGAAATGAACATGTCCCCTCCAAAACTGTGTAAACCTTTCCTTTAAACCAAAGATGAAATAAAGGAGCGAATGAGCAGTGTGTTAAGAATTAATGAAAAAACAGAGAGGCGTGAAGAGGACACAGAGGCCTGAGCTTAAGCTTTTAGTAACTCACATCTTTAACCAGAGCAAAGAAACAATCCCCTGAGAGATAATGCACAGTACGTTTGCTGAGATGGCCTTGAAACGGAGGGCAAATTCTCAAATGATCGATATCAGAGCACACAGCCACAGGCGTTTGCCCAGCCATTTTCTCGGCTTGACTGACTATGGCAAAGGAGCCTGCTGGGGCTGGAAATTACTACATTTACCAGTTCTCCAATCATTGAGACGACCTGTGCTCTTCCCACCTTATTGAGCTTGAGTCTGGATCATCTGCTGCATTTTAGCATATTATCAGTGTTCAGCAGCAATATGGGATATGGGTTGAGGGTATAATTGGAGTATGAGATACACAAGTTGAGGGTAATTACATTTCACTCCAGGCCTTTTCTTTATTGGTATTTTTGTTTCCTCGGATGTAAAATGCTGCAGTATATCTGTAAAGTTATTGTGATGATATCAAATGTAGGCAAACACTGTATATAAGCATGCAGAGAGGAAAAAGTAATGGCAACGCGGTGTGTTCAATTAAAAACAATAGGTAATCCTCTCTATTATATTATATGTAACCAAAAGGCTTTTGTAGGATATTAAAGTCATTACATGTGGAGAATACCATGAACGCATCTGTATAATGAAGGGCAGAGGTTGAAATTGTCTGTTTATTTCCTGCCTGATGTTCTATGAAAAGCCAGCCATGCAGTAATCTTCCCTTGGAAGCATCCTTAAAGGGAACATGTTGCCAGAGAGTGGTGCAGTGATTACATATGTTTGAAGGGGGACCCAGAAGATAGCATTGAAAGGGATTTTTCCATTGGATTTTGGTATTTTGTATGAAATAAGCTCTGTCAAAAACACACGTTTATGATGTTTATGTTTTACACATCACCCATTTTATGATTTTGAAGCGAAAATGCAATCACTGAAAGAAAAAAATCTTACTTTAGGCTACAAAATGGCTACATCACCATCGCTAGGCTGGGGGCATTTAGACACTTGTAAGCAAACGATATACAGAATAGGATTCTAAACAAAAACAACCCTAAATTGGAGATGATGGAACCAAAATTGGTAAAATGTTAACTCATTCCCAAGTTTTAACTAATTCCTGTACCTTACTATATCCTGATAAATGTAACCCAATGTTCTAAGAAATAAATCCAGATAGAATTAGGTAGGAGAATACAAATGATCTTTTATAAGGTACAATCCCATAGGGACATTTTAAATAATTTCATAAATCCTCACTATCTCCTTTAATATAATTATTATAGTCTTACATTATAGTCTCTAACGGATGTCTTTATTCTAATCTAATCCATGCTTCTGGCCAAAACACACTCTATGTGGAGGGGTAGGCTCCATAATGAGAATTTAGTATATCCTTTTTTGCAATTTAGATGAAATGTGATCATGTGCATACACAATGATCTTGTCTTTTAGACACATCCTGTCTAGAGCTGAGATGAGATTGTAGAACGTGCTAAAGGTCATTCAGTTATCTGATTAACAACACAAACATCAAGGAAACAGGCATCAAAGCATCCAGCAGCATCTCAAACTGAAATGACGGTTTGCATTGACAAAGCTTTCAATTGTAAAAACATGTATATTAAACGTACAAGTGTTTGCAAGGAGGAGTTAATGCACTGTGATTGCAGAACAGTCAAACCACGAGTGAGAATGACAGCACGACTCAAAGAAAACAGGACTCTTTTTTAATGTTGCTAAGAATAAGAATAGTAGCTTGGCTTGTGTTTTTGTAAGTGTTTTCTGTTTCTTTAAAGGCAAATGAAGAATCACTTTCAATTTCAATCAATTTCCAATTTTCAACCAACATCCTGATGGACCAAAAGAAAATCAGTGTCCTGTCGGCTGCTAATGGGTTAATGACTTGTGATCTATCTGTCTACCTATAGTCCCTTGGTCTCCTGCAGCTTCCTCTCCTACTGACAACAAGTGCACTTAGCTTCCACCCTTAAAGGCTCACGGGAATTATTACTCTCACTCTCTGTACCTCCCCCCCACCCCACCACCACCACCACCACCACCTACCTCTCCCTAGAAGTAGTCCCAGGGTACCCATTCTCCTCCATAGCCTTGACCGCTGGCACGTTGCCGGATATAACTCTTACTTGCAGTTGGTTTCCTCTGAGCAGATGTGACAGCCTCCTGTCTGCCGTGTCCACTCTCTGCATCCTCACATCCTCATTTGGCCTCATCACAGTTGTGTTTTTCGTAACCTCACCTTTCCATCTGTGTATGAACGGAATTCAGCACACTCAGCAAATATAGCGCCTTCATGTGAGCACAGAGATGTGAGCCTAAGTGCATTTGAATGTCTTTCTGGTGGGCTGGAACATAATGAATCCCAATGAAAGGCCTCCACCTTAAAGCTGTCTGGTTTTATGAACATGATGATTTGACTTCAGTATTCCGCTTAATATTCTGCGTATGAATTCCTCTCCTACTCCTCCCAGCTCATGCTTTTCATCTTCACAGTTCAGTTATCATGTAAAATGGCACCTTCTATCTGCACACCACCACATTCTAAGGTGAGGAAAGGATTCGACATAAAGCAGTCTAATGAAATGAAGGGTGTTGATTGCAGTTCCGCTGCTGATCAACACTATTTGTGTGTGCTCCAAATAGCTTCCTTTTACACAATCCTGCCTTGCAATTAATACTTTTCTTTTGGCAAAGATACTGGCTCCCATCCGGAAAAATAAGTTGGCTTAATTATCATCGCTAGCTCCTGTCTTTGTATATCCACAAACAGATTTACAGAGTTTTATAGACTAAGAAATCAGCAGCCTCAACAGGTATCATTTTTAATGAAGTTTGGAAAAAATAGGTATTGATATCATAAAACACATATGAAGATAAATTGTAAATAATCTAGTGCACCTAATTGTTATTGTCCTTTTGGTCTGCTTTGTCAGTTATAATAACAAACTTTCTCTCCATATTCCGGCTTTTAAGAGTATGTTATTTGACAACATTTCTATTTATTTTTTACAACATTTGCTAGGACAATAAAGTTACTATGAATTATTTTGGCAATGATAATAATGTAGTAAAAGTCTTATATTGTTATAGAACAGTCACAAAAATCTATAAAAAGTGCATCTAAGAGTAGAAACGGTAAAGGTACATAATGCTACATTTCACCACAAAAAAAATCCCATTTTATGCATTATATAATGAATAGCTCTTGGAATACAACTGAAGGGCTGCAAGTATTATTAAAGTGTAAGCAACTACTGGATGCCTAGGAAACATACTGTGAACCATGGCCTGGACAAAGACCAATATGTCATGAGTATACCTTAGTTAATGTTTTATTGTAAAGAAAGCGCCTTCTCGTGGTGAATCATGCGATTGAATGAATGGGCGTGTTGACAGTGGAATCCAGACACAACCAGTCAGCAAACAGTTGGCTGTCAGCTGAGGGGCCTACGACTGACAGGGGGAAACACAGAGGCTCCATCATTAGTTTCTGCAAAGGGCCATCAGTGCATCAACCTCCACACTATGCATTTTGTCACGTTTTCTCCACCCAGGACAGTCGGATGTCTTTTTGTCTGCCTTGATTCACTCCTGGATCAATAACGCATTCATCTTCGGTTCATCAACCTGTTATTTGAGAATAATCCAAATCACTACCTAAAGCTTGTCACTGTTTAAGTGAAATACTGAGCTGACAGAGTATTGAGTTGTGAACTCTTTTTTCTGTTCTATTTGTGTTTGTGAAAAAGAGTCTGAGACTGTTTGTAATGGACCCTTTATTTCCGTGCAAATCCTAGTGTGAGTGTAAGCACCTCTGGTGAATTAATGCAGGTTCATCTCCTCAGTAGGGCGGATAAGTGGATATTGAAGGAAAGCGGGAAGGTGGAGGATTAGTATTGCTCACACCACCATTTAGCCAGCACACCGCAGTGCTGAGAGGAGAGGAGAGAGAGAGGTGGAGCAGCACACAAAGAAACAGTAGCAGCAAAGGAGAGAAATGAAATTCAGAGAGGAAGGGGCTGACACAGAGGGAGGTGTGTGTGTGTGTGTGTGTGTGTGTGTGTGTGTGTGTGTGTGTGTGTGTGTGTGTGTGTGTGTGTGTGTGTGTGTGTGTGTGTGTGTGTGTGTGTGTGTGTGTGTGTGTGTGTGTGTGCGTGCGTGTGCAACAGGGGGTGAGAGAGAGAGATACATTTATGTACATATGGGGAATGTGAAATAGCCTGCAGCTGCATATCCTCCTGAGCCCAGATGGCTGAGGAAAACCTCAAAATGACAATTCAGTCTTACCTCATTATTAGGCGAAGTGTGTGTGTCACTGTTTGTATGCTCCTGGCATAGTCAATATGTCATAGAGCTGTTAGTGGCTGCAGGCAACAAGAGTGCAGTATGTGACGAAAATGCAGGAGTGTGTTTGCATGCAGCCTGCGAGATGCTGTTTGGGAAAGCTCAGTGTGTGTGCGTGTGCGTGTGTGTGTGTGTGTGTGTGTGTGTGTGTGTGTGTGTGTGTGTGTGTGTGTGTGAATATATGTTTTTTTCAGATAATTATTTGTGGCAGCTAAGCCCTAATATATGTCCTTTATTTAACCAGGTAAAAGACTCATTGAGATTAAAATCTATTTTCCAAGAGTGACCTGGCCAAGAGGGGCAGCATGTACGAAGTTACAACAGATAAAACACAGACATGACAGGCAGACAAATACAGCTGTAAAACACAAATAAAATGTCACATTAGCCAGTCAATATGCAAAATAAAACAAACTATTAAAATCATTCAAAACTGGCAACATTTAAAACGATTTTAGGATATACGAGCATTCACATCTACCAATGGTGTCGTGTTCTCTGTCCTTTAAGATGGACCTGAATTCCCCCATAGTGATTACATCTGAGAGTTTCAGCTCCTTCTGTACATTGTTCCAAGCTGTGGGGGCCGCATATTTAAAAGCTGTTTTACCCAATTGTGTTTTCACTGTAGGAACCAGCATCTGAATAAAATCTTGGGAGTGCAGGCCATATAGACTTTCTCTTTGACACATATATGTGCAAATGTAGGAGGGAACCAACCCAAGCAGAGATTTATAAATAAAACCAACCAATGGGAAAGTCTGCGAGCAGACAAAGATGGCCAATTAGCAGCAGCATATAAAGTGCAATGGTGTACTCGATATCCACATCCAGTAATAAATCGTAAGGCACAATGGTACACAGTATCCGAGCTCTTTAGGCACTGGTCAGAGGCATTCATATAATAGAGGAATAGATTTGAAAGGGGGAGATAGAGTAGATGACATGTGTAAGTGGTCCACAGTCCCAGCCCAAGTACATGGCTCCACCAAGTGAGCTATGGGCAGCCATTTGATTTCACTTTAAAACCTTGGGAGTGACGCAGTTTTTGCAAATGTGGACATTCTGCCCAGTCCTAACTTCAGGACAGACCTTCAAAGATCAGTTTTAGGGTTGAGGCTTGGCTTTAGTGTAAGGTGGTACCACTCTGCACCAACTTTGCTGTTATTTCTAGGGAAAGTCATTGGGGTGGCAAACACCTCTAAATTACCACAAAGCACTGGATTCAAATTAGAATTATTTCAACTTTGATCTCAATTTTGCCCCGATCTTTTGGCGCATAACCAACAACACAACAGCTGTTGTAACTTTGCCAGAAGCAGAAGTTTACCAAAGAAACAAAACCCTCATGCAAAGCTTCAGGATTATCACTTTGATGATTTATTATCGCCTTAATTGAGCAGCCTCAACTCACAGGGCTGAACTGAAGTTGTATTCATAACGTTGACATTTAAATTATTACAATTATTATTAATAACTGAAACTGCAGCTAAATGTACCCTATCGACCTCCCTCTGGCATGACTGCTTGATCATTTATGCTTACGTCATAACTTTTTAGTTTTATACTTTATAAATCATACACATAAATGTTCTTCGATGAAAGATCTATGCTCCTCACTACAGGAAGCTTGGTTACGTTTTAAAATGGGAGAGAAAAATTGGCAATACGTAATGGCAGGGATAATGCCCCAATAAAAAAAAGGGATATTGTCATTTAAAACACATTTTCTGCATTCCTACAGCCAAGAAACAGCCATCATCTGTTATCAACACATAGTGGTGTTTGTGATTCTGTACCTTTTCTAAGCTCTGCTGTCTGCCGCACACAGAGGGAGGCACTCTCCTTCTTCACAGACAGTCAACGCTTCATTCGTCCACCTCGAATAGAACCACCATACTAAATGTTCATCCATTCTAATTTCCTTGTTTTCTGCACTAAGCTTTCTCAGCCACCACGCACCACACATACACCTACACAGGGACACACGGCAAATTCAGCCTTTGTTCGGTCAAACGCACACAGAGACACACACATCTAATCCAAACACTGCCGGTGGACTCATGTAAAACACACGTGGAAGTGTGTTTCCGTATGTGCATGAATGTGTGTGTGCGCACAGTTGGAAAAAGCAAACACAAACGACTGGCACCTGTCAGTCAGTAAGGTAAGCCTGCCAAGTGTGTGTAAGTGTGTGTGTGTGTGTGTGTGTGTGTGTGTGTGTGTGTGTGTGTGTGTGTGTGTGTGTGTGTGTGTGTGTGTGTGTGTGTGTGTGTGTGTGACCCACTGCAGGGTTTTGTTGGCTCGTCTCTGCTGGCTGCCTGCATGGTCTTTGTGTGAAAGAGAAATGGATAGGTGCCAATTTTGATGCTCAGCCATTTGATGTTTGTGATTGTTCCTCACCCTTGTATTGTCACTTTGTGGCCTTTCACTGAGTTTCTATGTGTTTCTCTGTATGTGTGCGGTTATTGCTGGTTATTAGTGTGTGTTTGGCTGTTGGGGTATCTTGCTGTGGCGCAGGCAGCCGCCGCCCGAAATAAAACATAATGAGAAGGAAATCACAGTGGTTGGAGAATGTGTGGTGGAACAAGAGATTAACCTCAGCTCTATCATTTGAGTTTTCCTTTCTTCTTTTTCAAAAGCTGCTTTTTCTTTACTGTAATGTTTGTTTTCCTGTCAACATAAAGGTGCTGGGTAACAACTACATGGTCCAATAGAAAAAATGTATTCTGGAAAATTGAATCACCTGCAAAGGGGGGACAATGTCTTTTTCAGAGTCATTCCATAATGTTGAAGACTTGCTTTTATAGAAACTATTGTTAAACAGAGGACATTTTTTATATAAATACTCAAAATGTTCTAATACTATCAGAACATGTTGCCACATACCTGGATCATTATTGTCTAAGCTTTTCTTCTAAAAATCAAAATGTAATAAAAAGTAAAAGCCAGAGCCACATGCAAGCCAATACCATACACTTGTTTAACTTGTGCACAATTAACATACAGTTGATCAATACATACGTTAAATTAGATAAATATACTTTACAATTTCCAAATAACATCAAAAAAGCTGAATCTCTGCGTGTTTTTAGATAGGCAGACGTGACGCCAGGCTGTATACCGTACATTTTAGGTGTGCCAAGGTTAGCACAAGCTAAGCTGTTAACACCATAAACACTTTTTTACCCCCATCACTCGTACAATTCCTGAAATAGAAAATGCTGTATGACTCACCCCATTATAACACTATTATTGTGGATACCAGTGCCAACACTTTTGTAAAATCCCTGAATTTGTTTTAAATCATTCAAGAGCAGAGGGGTCAAGACAAGTGCAGGCAATGTGTGAAACACTTTCCACAGAATCTAACTTAGAAAACACTCCTAACCTGAGGTTGGAAATAAAATGTTCTATTTTCAGCTACGGAGCATTTGTGTTCTGTCTCTGTGAACCCAAAAGACACGATCACCTTTTGTTCCGCTAACAATAGAGCCCTCACTTATCCCCACCCAATGTGTAGTCTTTGTTGGGCCTTTACCTTCACTTCTGCCTGCATTTCTTTCTGTCTGTCCTCTCAAAGTGTCTCAGATGGTCTTCATTAGCAGATAACAATGATGTCCAGCAGTTGACAGTGTCTTCTCCAACATGGCTTCACTCGTCCTTTCAAGACTCACAATCATCGTCCGCCCCAACCCAGTCTCATAAAAAAACGTGTAATAACTACGTTGGTCCACAACGTAGGACATAGTATTTCTACAAAAACGCCTCTGAAATTGTAAGATCCCTACGTTTTTTTTCACCATTCATTCCAATGGCTGGCGTCTATGTCACGTGATCTTCAAATTTCTCCCTGCAGAAAAAGAAAACATGGCCGAACTTCGTTTTATTCTCGGTGGAAAATGCCTATTTTAAGGTTAGTTTGGCCATTAAAATGCATTTTGATGTCATTTGATGCGAGAAATATGAGTTGTTATTTCAGATTATGTGTGCAGTGGATGTACATGATCTTTAGTTTGCTAGTTATTACGAAGATTACTTCAGGAAATTGCGTCCATAGAACGTTTTCATTGTTACCAAGGTGGTTGCTAGACACTGCTATCGATATTATTTCTGTTATGTTGTGTAACTGTTTAATGGTGTTATCTTTATTGCTACCCCCTTCCCCGTCAATGTATAGTGTTGTTCCACAGCGCAAACGTATTAGTTTAACAAAATCCGCATCTAAAGATACGTTATTTTCCCCTGTGCAATTCCAGTCTCACATCACATCACATCGTCATAAACAAATACCGGAAACAGACCGAAAACACTTTATTCCGAGTGTACTTGCTTTTCTCTTTGAAAGTCATCACATAACGGCATTGTAATACACGGTTCGGCTGCATTAAATATTACATATCTGCCGTAGTTCTCTATTTATAGAGCCCTGATGAGAAGAATTCTAGACAAACATGAGGAACTGCCGCCAACACTGAAAACGTGACGTGGATCATAAATATATCAGCCATTAAACAACATCTTACATTTCTTTTCACACAATACGTCTCCTTGCAGTATCAACACTAATTCGGCTGACTTTTATATTTGATCCAATTGGTAGATAGGCTGTATTTACACCATAAAGGTGCACAGCTGATATAAAGGGACACCTAGTGGTTAAAGCATGTTATTGAATTTCATTATTTTTATTATTAGATATTAATAGGATCCCTATAAAGTATATTCATTACTCGTTATTCTCTACTAATAGATAATTAAAGACTGTATATAATGACTATTTTGCACATCCCTTTCAAGATTTCAAGATTTTCTAAGGTTTATTGACATATCATATACACAAACGGTGTAGTTATGCAATGAATGAAAAACTTTGTGTATACCTCCAGCAATGTTAACTATGTTGAAGCACTTATTTTAACTGCTATTATACATATGTATTATACTCTTATATAAGATGTATGTAGATAGTATAAGAAATGTGCAGAATACGACAGTTTAATGGTGGAGGTATACACACATATTGATAGATGTCTTGTAATGCACTGTTGAGGAACATGCGACCAAAGTTTTTCATCTCCGGCCTTGTCAGGTATTGAACAATCAATAAATAAAGAACACAGAATTATTAAATATAAAACACAGAATTTGTGTGATTATACTAAATGATTTACAAATAAACACCACTGCATATTTACAACTGTTACACATGCTGATGTAATGCAAATGTTTCCAACTTGGGATCAATAAAGTATATCTTATTTTAAGATGATCGATGGCTACTGCCATATTTGCAAAATGTGCTTCTGAACCTTGACAAGTGCATGTTTCAGGCTTATCAATTAATGTAATGTAATGTTATCAATTAACAACAGGAGGGGTCACAAACATAAGACCCGCTGTTAAATAAAGCTCTTCTGACCTTAGCTGGCATGTGTGTATATATTAATGCTGCCCATTATGAGCACAAGCCATTTTCACCCATTTATTAATTATATGTTTTAAATTTGAGTGTTCCTATCCCCTAAACATCCAGGGATGTACACAGTTTAATACTGACAACTTCTTATTATGGGAAATACGAAAACGTCTTTTAAAACTACAACTCCCAGTAGAGACGTGCCATAGATAGAGAACATGTTGCGAAACAGAATAGCCAGCATGTGTAGTTCTGGGGACGGGGGTGGGGGAGGGGGGGACGCGGTGGACCCGTTCAAATCCAGTTTTGGACAGTCTGCCGTGGGTCCATCCCATTTCAAGTGCTGTTTGACGCTTGGCGTAACCCTCGGAGCACACTCTCCAATCACAGAGCTTGAGGACTATCACGGGGTTTGTCAAGCGAAGCGGAGAGAATACTTACTTCCCGGTGTAATATTCTCTAAAGCAAATGAGCTGCTCCGACCCTCGGTCCTGACGGACTCCAACTTGTGTTTATTAATCAAACAAATAAATAAACACAAGGATAATTATGTGTTATTGTTGAGTAAATGGAGAATTGCACAGGGGAAAATAACGTATCTATGCCACAATTTTAGATGCGGATTTTGTTAAACTAATACGTTTGCGCTGTGGACCAACACTATACATTGACGGGGAAGGGGGTAGCAATAAAGATAACACCATTAAACAGTTACACAACATAACAGAAATAATATCGATAGCAGCATCCCTAGCAACCACCTTGGTGACAATGAAAACGTTGTATAGACACAATTTCCTGAAGTAATCTTCGTAATAACTAGCAAACTAAAGATCGTGTACATCCACTGCACACATAATCTGAAATAACAACTCATATTTCTCGCATCAAATTACATCAAAACGCATTTTAATGGCCAAACTAACTTTAAAATAGGCATTTTACACCGAGAATAAAACGAAGTTCGGCCATGTTTTTTTTTTCTGCAGGGAGAAATGTGAAGATCACGTGACATAGACGCCAGCCATTGGAATGAATGGTGAGGCGTTTTTGTAGAAATACTACGTCCTACGTTGTGGACCAACGTAGTTATTACACGTTTTTTTGTGAGACTGGGTTGTCCGCCCCCACCCCCCCGTACATTCCCACAATCACTCTGCCTCGCTGAACTAATTATCCCGTGTATGTGTTATTTATGTATCTATATTTCTGCCAAGAGAGCCTTACAGCTCTTACGTCTTCCTCTCTTCTCCCTCATCCTTCCCCCCTCCCCCAACCCTACAGATAGAACAGAAAATTATTTATTGCTTAATATTAATTAAAGATCTTTATGTTATAATCACAGTTTCAAATTTAGACTGCTGGCACTGGAGTAATTACAGTGACGTGCATGTAATCGGAGAATTGGCATGTATAAATGTTCTGCCAATCACGTGCAAGTGATTTCTGAGCCAACGCCTATAAATCCAGGGACTGTATATTTCACCAAGAGTGATGGCTTATTGCTACATATCACAGATGGTATACTGCTGGCACCATGTTTTACACAATACTGTGATCTTCATACTGATTCAGTTTGATATATTATAAGGGTTTGTAGAGAGAGGTGAATTAATCAAGTCAACGATCCAATGGAGCATACATTGCTTGGATTAAACTTCCAGCAAGCTGTGTTAAAATCATCACGACTTCAAAAGGATACTTCTGGTGCAGTAACGTCTTTATCTTACACAACAAGTGACTTCTAAATATTATAAATGATGTTACAAAAATGCTCAGCAGGAAACCGATGGACTGTCCACTCCAAGTAGGGAATGAGTCAAGTGAAGGAGTTCAAGTATCTTGGGGTCTTGTTCTCGAGTGAGGGAACAATGGAGTGTGAGATGGGCCGGAGAATCGGAGCAGCGGGAGCGGTACTGCAGTCGCTTTACCGCACCGTTGTGACGAAAAGAGAGCTGAGCCAGAAGGCAAAGCTCTCTGTCTACCGGGCCATTTTCGTTCCTACCCTCACCTATGGTCATGAAAGATGGGTCATGACCGAAAGAACGAGATCGCGGATACAAGCGGCCGAGATGGGTTTTCTCTGCAGGGTGGCTGGTGTCTCCCTTAGGGATAAGGTGAGAAGTTCAGTCATCCGGGAGGGACTCTGAACCGCTCCTCCTTCGCGTCGAAAGGAGCCAGTTGAGGTGGTTCGGGCACCTAGTAAGGATGCCACCTGGGCGCCTCCCTAGGGAGGTGTTCCAGGCACGTCCAGCTGGGAAGAGACCAAGGGGTAGACCTAGGACCAGGTGGAGGGATTATATCTCTTCGCTGGCCTGGGAGCGCCTTGGGATCCCCCAGTCAGAGCTGGTTGATGTGGCCAGGCAAAAGAAAGTTTGGGGCTCTCTGCTGGAACAGCTACCCTTGCGACCCGACCACGGATAAGCGGGAGAAGATGGATGGATGGATGTTACAAAAATATACTGGTGACAATTTCCTGTCGTGCAAATGTTAGGTTCAGTCACAAAAACGTATTTGGTTCAAATGTCCACTTTAGTTCAAAATGTGCGGCCATGTTAAAAAGAAACCAACTACGACTGTTGGCAGGAAAAAGGAAATGAACAGCGGTAACTCATGTTAAAGTTGAATGCTTTGTTGATCCTTCCAAAAGGGACCAGAAACATGAGCAGATGGATAATGAGACAATCCATACTATCTATACCTCCATAATTGGAAAATGAGCATATAAATGAAATATCACAAATAAGTGTGGTGAAGCAGGAAGTTGGTCTGTAAGCCTGTAATGATGTTTGGCCCAGAAAGTTTAGGTGATCATTAGACTGCTTTTTCCCAATAAGTTTGTTTTAACTGTATCTTTTTTTACCTTCATCGTCTTACTGCTTGTGACCCTCCACACTGTTAGAGTTGTCACGAAATAAGATAGGATTTTCCAATATCGGGAATAATTATTCAGTATAGTGAATATGTATAAATCTACAAAATCAAGGCCCAGTGTCATTATCTTGGTTTCTTTATGTTCTGTTTCCTGTTTTATTTTGAAGAGCACTCTCTTTGTGTGTTGTTGGCTTTCACATACGTTCTTCTTTTTTCTCCGCGTTTTGTGATTGATTGATTTTTTTGTGATTTTATTATTTTTTTGTGTGTATCATATACTGTATGCCTGCTTCCCCTTAGTGGTCTCCGTCAATGAAATGTAGATTTTGTCACTGTTTCTGTTATGTTTCCTGTCTGGATTCCTTCTGTTTATTACCTCAGCCTGCTCCCTTAGTTTCATGTTTATTGTGCCAGCTTTACCTTCAACAAAGCTCACCTTTTGTCAATTGTACCTGCCTCCATTTAGTTCTGCGTTTGGATTCTTATAATTGTGAGTACTGGGCTTTGTGGCCTGTAGTGGTGATAATAACCACAACATGTTTGTTTCAGTGCTGCATAGGGATCTCTGTCACATGTCACACCCTTTCTCTCAATATCTGCATCTTCACTACAATTCGTGTACAATGTGCCCTATTTTTATCAATAAGGCAGTAGTTTGGTTGAGGTAAATATTTCCTGGGCTCAAACCTTTGACCCAGTTTATCACTTTCTGTTCCCCTCGCTGAGCACAGGCCTGCAACCTTTGGGTGCTGCGCTCTCTGAGAAAGCAGCTTTGTCTACTTGTTGTTGTTTGGTGTCGAGCACAAGCTGACATGAGATCATTTACTGTTTAGGGACATCTGGTAGTCGGGTACGTGTGTCCCTTTGACGTACATTCTTAAGCCAGGGACAATAGTTCAATAGCTTTAAGCCTGTTTTATCTTATCTTGTAAATGTTGATTTTTCTCTCAGAGCCAGCTAAATACATGGGACTGGGAGAGAGAGATCTTCAGTGTTTGCCATCAAGTTCCAGTTCTCTGTGTTCTCATTGTGATTCGACTCCATGCTACAGAAGTTTCCATTGCAACACTGACTATTTTAGATTATGTCTGAACTAAAATACCCTTTAGACTTATTGCAACCTTGTTTTAGATTTGAGTATATCCTAGTTCTTGTCCACTGAACCATAACTACTGAGCTATAGCTGTTTGGTTAGGGCGTACCAAAAGCAAGTGACTTACCGAACCCAACATCCTGTATCAAAACATTTGGCAAGGAATAGAAATTATGTTACACCCTCAAGACTGAGTATTCAAATCTGAACATGGAGATATACTAAATGCTTATAGTTCAGTCCCCATGTTGGACCTCTTATGTACACTCTTAAAACAATTAACTTCATTATTTGTTATTTGATACATACAGTATGTTCACCTTCCTACCTGACATTAGCTAATGACTGCAGCTGCTTGCTAATGAAAAGTGCTGTGCCTGTCCAGTGTCTAAGTTTTGAAGTAAGGAGTAAATGTTACTGTTTAAAGATAAATGCAGACGTTTCATTAAGAGCCAGGAACACCATCGCAAAATATATGTTTCATTTCTGGTTCTGGAAACTTGTAAAACTCTATCATTAACAAACATATGTTCTGCCTTGAAATGTCCCATATAAGGTAGAGTGATGGCAGACAACTCAAAGAAAGCCTGAATTATATGAAATTGCTGGGTAACAGCGGAGGAATGTAAGACAACCCAGAATTACATCTACATGATTTATGGTTGGGCAGTGTTTTATTAAATTATATGTAAATATATGACTCATATAGCACATTTGTATTTCTGCAGCTGCATCTGAACCATCAATGTGCAATCAAATTAGTCCTCATTCAAATGTTTTTTAACACTGTGGTAAATCAGATTAGCAGAGGTTCTTACATTTTTTTCTTTCTATGAGGTTGCTGATAAATGAGAGCCAGTAAATCAAAACCTGCTTTCTCCTGACAAGGCTTCTGGTTATTGGATTAGAATAGTTCTGGTTCATGAAAATAGCAGTCTGCTACTTTGTCTACGAAGCTCTGAGATATAAATAGAGAAATGTTTTAATTAGGGCTGTCAAACGATTAACATTTTTAATCAGATTAATCACAGCTTAAAAATTAATTAATCATGATTAATCTAATCACCATTCGAACTATGTCCAAAATATGTCATTTATTTATGTATATTGTTGTGGGAATGGAAAGATAAATGAAAGAAGGCGGATATATCCATTTAACATGTTTATTGTAACATTTTTTTGTGTGTCAAAATGAAAGAGAGCACCTATCAATCATCAAACCGTCATTACGTGTTGATTTCTATCAACGGGGGAGTACTTCAGGAAAGTCGACGGGGGGGGGCTAGTGGAGTACTTCGTGACCACAGAGTTTAAACGTTGTGAGCAGCTGTTTTAGCGCAGTTCTCCAGTGAAGGGGGAGGGGTCTCCCTCCGCAGCCGGCTGGCGTAGTTTTGGCACAATTCCGTTGTACAGACCGACGTTAACAGCAGCCCTGTCTGTGCACACGGAGACCGACTCTGTCGTCCGGTGATCTAACCGCCTTCTGGAAAAGCTTCACAAGTACGTCGGTACGCAAATGCGCTTTGTGACACAAGTGACGGTACGCATTTCAGATTACGCACATAACCTGCGTACCAGTTATGTGCACCCCTGTACTACAGCAAAAGTATTCTCCGTCAGGACCATAGACATATGAAAGCTTTAGCGCAAGTTCAATAAGGAAGACCTAACATGAGTCACTTACACGTCACTCTATTGCTCCCTTCCCCCCTCATGAAATACCAGGGCGTCACCCCTCAGCAGCCAATTGCTGCACAGGCTAAATTCCTTAAATACCTGCTCTTCCTCCCTGTCAGTTGTCATTTCAGATCACTACACGCAGTAGCAGTACTACAAGACTCCTCCTCGTGAGAAAAACACAAGAAAAAACTAGCTCAAGATGTCCAACTCGGACAATTCGAATCACGAACCTGGTATGGAAATCTTCGATCCCGGTTCGGCTCCCCACAGCGGCCTGTCACCAGAGGCAGACTTCCTCATCGCCCGACTCCGGCAGCAGGGCATCCCCACAGCCCCAGGCCTCACTCTCTCACAGCTCCGAGAGCTCTCGGACCAGGTCTCCAGCACAGCTCCCCAGCCCGGGGCAGCAGCCCCAAGCAGCTCCCCGGAGAGACCAGGGCGAGGACGCGGCCGCAGCCGCGGAGGAAAAAAGGGCAGGAAGTCGAGCCCTCCAGGACCCCGTCCGCCTCCCAAATCCACCCCTTCCCAGGCTCGCCAGGCCGGGAGTGGCACTAACACGCCCCTCATGGAGAGTAGCGTGGCCGGCGCCCTGCAATCCCTGGATAGCTCCATAAGAGCCATCGATGCTCGCCTCCAGGCCCTGGAAGACTCCGGCACAGGAGCGTCAACTTCTGTCGCACTCAGAGCAGCGCTCGCTGCCTCAGTCCCGTTGGGGTTGCCGGGTCAGGGTGTTCCACGCATTCCAGCGGTAGCTCCTCCTTATTCTCTGGCTTCGGCCCTCCCAGCCCCCCCTGCAGGTAGGCCTTTTATTTCCCAAGCCGCCAACATCTCCTCACGGCTTAGGTCGAAAATTCTTGAAGGGAAGGATGTTAATCTGCTTAGCCTTATTCTGCCCTCCCCGGAGTGCGATAAAGCCATCGCCACAGGAGGAAACATCACCGCCGTCTTTAAGGGTGCAGACCCCAGGCTTATCAGAGACATCAGCGTAGGGCAATTCATGGTAGCTTTCGGCATCTTCCGTGACGTCATCTGCTCCGTCTACCCTGAGAGAAGAGTAGAATTAGATGCGTACATGGCCATTATCGGAGACATCAACATTAGATACGGGAAATCCGTCTTTTATCAGTACCACAAAAGCTTTTCAAGTAAAGCAGCGCTTCACTTAGCGTATAGCAATATCCGCCTCGACTGGTCAGTGATGGACATCGAGCTGCTCGTGATGGCTACCGGCGGCCAATCCGCTATTTCATGCAACAGCTGCGGAGCGCAGGGCCACATCGCTTCCCTCAGCCCCTCAGTGCCTATCTCCGCGCCCAGAGCCTCCCACATGCAGTATGCTGGAATCAATAGACCAAGCCGTCAGGTGCAGATGAGACACGAAGATAAGATCTGTTCTAGATTTAACGAAAATGTTTGCACTCACCCTTACTGTTCATTTCTCCATATCTGCAGTTCTTGCAGGGATGTACACCCAAAGTCCGTATGCCCCAGGCGCAGCCAAAACCTTTCAGTAGCTCTGCGCCAGAAACCTCGTGGTGGAAAAACCTTTTGAAACATCACCCCTCCACTCCCATTAACATCCCTCAGCTAGCAGCTGCGCTATCCACTCACCCAGATTCCGTGTTCGTGGACTATCTCCTGTCAGGGCTCTCCCAAGGCTTCAGGGTAGGGGTCCTCTCATCTCCCACAGTTACTTTCGTAGCAAGAAACCTACAGTCAGCCGCTAAAGAACCCAACATAGTTTCCCAGCTCATCGACAAAGAACTTCACAAAAGATATATAATCGGTCCTTTTAGCTCCTCCCCCTTCCCAGTGTTCCGTTCAAATCCCATCGGAATAGCCACACGCAAATACTCTGAGAAAAAAAGGCTGATTTTCTATCTGTCCGCTCCCCGTTCCGGCCCATTCTGCAGCGTCAACAGCATCATCCCTCCAGATCAGTTTTCCCTTCACTATGCCTCAGTGGACAATGCAATAAAGTTGATTAAGTTCACAGGGCACGGAGCCCATTCATCCGTCCCAGTGGAATCTGTTCGGCATTAAGTGGGAGTCCAAACTCTATTTCGCCGTTCGCCTGACCTTCGGGTGCAGAAGCAGCCCCTGCATTTTCAACTCCTTCTCGGAAGCGCTCTGCTGGATCCTGCTGAACATCGTCAGAATCCCCTCCGTCCTTCACCTACTGGACGACTTCCTCCTCATAGATCCGCCACAGGACAGCTCAGGGACCTCACTGGCCAAACTGAAACACTGCTTCCAGGAGTTAGGTGTCCCCCTCTCCAATGAGAAAACGTTAGAGTTCAACACACGCTTAGAGTTCTTAGGCATCACCCTCGACTCTGTAGACATGAAGGCGTCTCTCCCCTCCGAGAAATTGCAGCGCATCCGGGACATCACCAAATCATACTGCGAGCAACAAGTCATCACAAAACAACAGTTGCTCTCCCTTCTCGGACACCTCAACTTCGCCATGCGCGTCATCCCCCAGGGGCGCTGGTTTATCTCCCGCCTCCTGGACACAGCATCGGCGGTCGATAATCTCCATGACTGCGTTTTCTTAGACGAAGGCTGCCGCTCAGACCTACGTTTCTGGTCTCTCCTCCACTGGAACGGAGTTACATTCTTCTATGATGACCTTGTGTGTTCCTCTGACTCAATGAGGTTTTTCACGGATGCCGCCCCATCCGTGGGTTTTGGGGGCTTCTTTCAGGGAGAGTGGTTCGCAGGGTCATGGCCCCCGTCATTCCCTAATCATGCTTCATCCTCCGCTCTGCACGAGATCGTTCCGATCGCCGTTGCATGCCACGTATGGGGTTACCGGTGGTTCCGTAAACGCATCTCGGTGCTGTGCGACAACCAATCAGTGGTTGAAATCATCAACAAGGCGCGCTCCCAGTGCAGCGACATCATGCCATTCATGAGAAGCATTACGCGGTCCTCCATAATCCACAACTTCATTATCACAGCTCGCCACATTCCCGGTCACCTCAATGTCGTCACTGACTCCCTCTCTCGCTTTCATTTCCAGACATTCCGGAACCTCTGCCCGGAAGCCAGCTCGCAACCAGTCGGAATCCCTCCACTTCATCTCCTCTCTCTGCACTAATTGAGAGTCCCCTAGCTCGGCACCTCGAGTCTGCCAGATTCTTCATGAGAAAGGGCTTAGCCGCTTCCACCCTCAAATCTTATGATTTCGCATGGAGAACGTTCGCTTTTTGCTGCCGCTCAGTAGATGTCCCCCTCAAACCTTTCCTCATCTTCACCGTGTGCGCCTTTATGGGCTACTGCACCACTGATCGACACCTCAAACCCCAGTATATCCGGAGCCTCTTAGCAGGCATTCAATGTAACGTTCGCTGCTCCGATCCTAGCTTTCCCAGCCTATTTTCAAACCCTACAGTTAAACTTATTCTTAAAGGGCTGTATAAGACGTTTCCCCCCGCTGCAGACCCGAGGCTCCCCATCACTCTCCCCGTCCTGCGTCTCATGCTGTCCACACTCAGGAAAGGATTATTCTCCCCCTATATAGACGCGCTGCTTGATGCCGTATTCCTATTAGCCTTAGTTAGAAATTAAAATCAATGTTTTGATAGCATAATGTACCCTAAACATACCGTCAGTTTAAATGCTGTTTTATACTGAAAAACCAGAAGTTCTTGTGCGTCCAGTTAAGCTTTTATTCTGAAAATCCTTCATGACGACATCCGGGACTACCGCCCATTAGTATCATTAAAGTGGCTATTGACGCCGTTAACATGTATTACATATAAAGTTATGAAAGAGATAAGGAGGAGAAAAGGCATGTGGAAGTAAGCAATGAATGTAAAATGTCGAAATCCTCTGTTTAACGCGATATCGGACACAGACGAACGAGAGGGGGAAGTCCCTTACGTCACTACAGCTCACAGAGAGGAGGAGCGAACAGCGAGGAAGCGGGAAGGACGAATGCTTGTACGCTCTCTTCTGCACGGCCGGCAACTGGAGAGGAAGCTGCAGACTTTCTCTCCAACGGACAAATATCCTGTTTGTGACTTTACCGCGCCTTTTTTATTAATTAAAGTACCAATTTGAAAACATCTCAGAGACTCCATTTAGTCTCCTTTTTAAGCTTCTCGTCTTCCTGGACGCGAGAATAACCATCACAGTTAACAATTGGTGACCCTGACGTGATTCTCGTTGCACCGGGAGAGACTATACACGCGGCTGTTCTCCGGAGCCGCTGGCAAACCCGTTCGACACACAGAGAGCTCAAACTACGGTAAAGAAGAAGCCTGTTACGTCAAAATTCTTCAATAGTTTATGCAGAACAATCTTAGGACTGTGTGTTGGACGGCTGCTTTTGGTTCCTGAAAATAGCTGGGAAATTAATGTTAAAACAATCAAATTTATAACAATAACAATCATAACACGTGGCGTTGCATTTTCACAAGCAGGGCTAAGAAAGCTACAGAGATACAAGACGAGACACCAGAAGAGACCCCTGTTCGGCCAGGTGATTGGGTGAGGGTGAAAGTTCACAAAAGACAGTGAGCTGATCCCGGTGGACGGAACAGTGAGAAGTTGTAACAAACTTCACACGCGCTCCGGTTTAAAGGTAAAGACAAAGGAGCAAATTGACACCACCTCACACATTGTCACCCTTCACTGGCAACTTCCAGAACATTATTGGGAGTTAGGACTGATTTGGCAGAGCTGAAACAAAACAATAAATAGAAATAAGATAAAGATAAAAACAGCTCAAAAGACGAATTGTCTATAGATTTTTATAGATTGTACACTAAAGTGAAAACCTATTTTTGTTTTACATCTGAAAAAGAGTCCAATTTTTGTATACGTTATTGTAGTACTCATTATTTAAATTCTGTAACTGACACCAAGGGAGAACATAGAGATGATGTCAAGAACAAAGCCAAAGCTATTGTGGGGTCCCCTAGGGATAAGAGTCAGAATAGCATTGTTGATTGTACTCATTACACTTGGCACCTTTCTGGTTGGATGGGGAGTACAATATCAAGTAAGACATGGATCCATTAGTCCACTCATAGAGAATGCCCACATCACTAACAAAACTCCAGCTGTGTTTCAGAGAGTTTAACTTATCCCCAGAGCCAAAAGATCAGCTGAGCAACAAGAGGAGGAGTTAGAAATACTCGGTCCCAAAGGTGAGGCGATTACAATCAAGATGATTCACCCCCATATATGCAGTTCATGTATCAAATGATGAGATGGGTTTAAGTGATTGGGATATGTAGGTGAATTTACAGATATGGGGAATCTAAAAATACACTGGATCCATGTTTTAGTCTGTGCCAGAAACACCCCTGTTAAGTTTATGGACAACCGACCAGTGACCTGAGCACAATTATTGAAAATGATTACAGTAGAAACAGGCTACTAACCCACAAGTACAGCTTTGTACGTACAAACTCTGAACAAAATTCCCCAGCAGATTGTGGCGACATTGCAGATATGTTAAGTCACAAAAGTTACTTATGTTCTAAATAACAGTGAGATTTAAAATGATGGAGAAAATATGGGGACGTTCTTTTATAGTGTGTGAAATATGTGGTGCTTGAAACATGTAGGTATTTTTAATTTATGGAAGAAAATGGTTTCCTGAAAGAGTTATTTGGAGTAGCCATGTTAACAGTGGGTGGAAACAATGTTTAGGGATATGGCACAACCATTAGTAGACATTAATTGGGTTCAGATGACATTTAACATCTAAGACAGATAGTAAGATTAGGAAAATAGAGTGGAAAGGATTGGATATGTTTTACCTCAGTGTGTTAGAATTAACTATAGGTAATGCGGCCCGAGATCTCTCTCTCTCTCTGCCTGTCAGAATGCTACGACCCCATCTTCAGACAAATGACCTCACCACAGGAGACTCCTCCTCCTCCGGTTTAAAGACAGACAACCCGAGCTGAACCAACAACGACCTGAGGCATCCAGAACCATCTCCACCTGAGGCATCCAGAACCATCTCCACCTGAGGCATCCAGAACCATCTCCACCTGAGGCATACAGAACCATCTCCACCTGAGGCATACAGAACCAAACCAGCATGCTGACAAAGAGGCAAACTCTCATCGGTCCCTCAAACAGGACATGAAGTTCCAAACTGAGCCGCGAGATTTGGCACAATAGCAGAGTGTGGGACATGAGAGCAGAATACACCACTCCATGCAACAGCGTAGAGACTGAAAAGGAGGAGATGAAATGCAAAGCAGTTGGGCCACTGAAAAGAATTACAGCGGGAAGATCCAAGTGCGGATGGACTGAGGAGAAGACAGGACGGAGGAGGAGACAGAACCAGAGGAGTTGGCATGGGCCAGCAGAACCTGAGGGGGTCGTGGCTTGACAACCAGAGGGGGAGAGAAGGAACGAGTGAGTTTACACATAAACACACTTATTAGAAAATAATCCTAAAAACACACTGAGGGTAGAACATATTATTCAATCTTTTCATAATATAAACAAATTATTCTAATAAAGATTCTTATTCATGTGAGAATTTGGGGAAGATTTAATTTGTTACAATATAGATAGCAGGCAAATCTTTATTTGAATGGATAATGTTAAAGGTAGAGCTGGAACCAAGCCAAAGAAAGTATTCCAATCTAGAGTATTGATTTCACCATTGTAGCATGTTTATTACCATAGGATAACTGTTAAGGTGGAAACAACATTTGTTTGTCGTCCAAGATGTAGAGTTTTAAAAAGACACTAGGCAAAGAGCGATTGAAGATTTTAATTTTGAAAAAACTAGTATAATTGGGAGTAATACATGCGGGGCCTTGGATCACTCATTTTAATGGTGCATATTTTCAACAACAAATATCGTTCAGGGAGAAGGGGTTGCTCAACCCACCCTGCAGATGTTTTAAATCTTACTTGCAGCTTCAGAGGGAGCGCACGGCACCAGAGTATGAGTTTTAAAAGACAAGTGCCATCACCTCCTAATGCTCATCCATTTAATCAGTGATGACCTGACATTTAGAGATGTTATTTAAAAGGAGAAACATATCTGCCATGAGTGAAAATTCCTGAATTGAACTACAAACCATTAATGAAATGACTTCTGTTTTTAAAGTCCTTGTTAAAGCACCCAAGGTTCCACACACTGTTAAGGAGGTTAGCATAGTTATTTAAGTAGACCAGAAATGAAAATAAATTAGTATAATGAGTTATTGATATTCCACCGGTGTTCACACCATTTCAGGGACTTTATCACTGTATTAGAACAGACCACCCCAAAGCCAGTAGGGCTAAGAGACCAGTCCCAGGGGGAGTTTAGGCTCCAGGGTACAAGGATAGCATAGGGGCGCCCAGGGGAGGCCTAGATGTTGCACTAATTCCATGTCCTAAAATACCGATTGATTACAACGGCCTCTTCTAGAGAACATATTACTTTCATACCTTAAATGATATGAAAGGAGGGAGGGTACATTTATCATGGGGGACAGCTACAAATGCTAGTAGAACAGGACGATCCACCCCTGTATACAGATGTTGATGAAAATGATGAGTTAGTTTGAATGATGTTAAATGATATGGATGTTCAGAGACCAGGTTGTTCAATGAATGTCCAGCCAATGTGATTCTTTAAATGATGAAATCATGTGAAGAAGTGAGCAAAATAAAATGCTAAAATGGAGTGAATCCATTTCAATTTATAATATACTATTCCAAGATGGTATATTTTTATTATTACATTACACTGGTCCAAGATAGTTTATTTCATTTTTATTATTTGTCACTGTTCTAATATGATGGATCCCATGTTTTATAAATCATTGCGATTCTGAAACGGGTCGTTTCTTTTCACTTTGTAAAAACAAGTGCCTTAACACTGAGCATGGTATGGGAACGGTTTCTGTGAAAGGAGGGAGGAAGAAATGTTCTGATACCAAGCCATTGCTGCTATTTTAAAGAGCCATATTGAATGTTAACACTAGAAGTTATGCAAAAGGGAACACTTTTATGTTTGAACACAGTCAAAGTATTTTTGTAAAATTGAGGCTATTCGAACCATTCCATTTTGATTGTATGTTTTTGATATGAGTTATGTACTATGCAGAGTTCAGATGAAGAACTCATTTATTTCAGTATTATACACACCTTTTAGGTGTGTAAGGAGGGACTGTTAGAAATTAAAATCAATGTTTTGATAGCATAATGTACCCTAAACATACCGTCAGTTTAAATGCTGTTTTATACTGAAAAACCAGAAGTTCTTGTGCGTCCAGTTAAGCTTTTATTCTGAAAATCCTTCATGACGACATCCGGGACTACCGCCCATTAGTATCATTAAAGTGGCTATTGACGCCGTTAACATGTATTACATATAAAGTTATGAAAGAGATAAGGAGGAGAAAAGGCATGTGGAAGTAAGCAATGAATGTAAAATGTCGAAATCCTCTGTTTAACGCGATATCGGACACAGACGAACGAGAGGGGGAAGTCCCTTACGTCACTACAGCTCACAGAGAGGAGGAGCGAACAGCGAGGAAGCGGGAAGGACGAATGCTTGTACGCTCTCTTCTGCACGGCCGGCAACTGGAGAGGAAGCTGCAGACTTTCTCTCCAACGGACAAATATCCTGTTTGTGACTTTACCGCGCCTTTTTTATTAATTAAAGTACCAATTTGAAAACATCTCAGAGACTCCATTTAGTCTCCTTTTTAAGCTTCTCTTTCCTGGACGCGAGAATAAACATCACAGTTAACACCTTCTAGGCGCTCCTCCGACCTGGCGAATTCACCACAGCTTCCCTCACGTTCGACCCCAGTCAAGACGTCTGCCTCTCTGACCTAGTCTTCAACACCAACCACTTTAGTCTCAGCCTCAAACACTCCAAATGCGGAGGAGCCTGCTCAGTTATCGCAGCTCGCATCGATTCCCTGTTCTGCCCTTTTAATTCCATGATTAAATTCCTGCGCTGCAGACCCCCCACCAATCCGTCCTCACCACTTTTTCTCATCAAAGGAAATGCCCCCTTAACGCTGCGCCTGTTCACTTTCTACCTCAAGCAAGTCCTCATTAAGTCCGGCCTATCACCTACATCATACTCGGGACATTCCTTCAGGATAGGTGCAGCCACCTCTGCTGCTAATCAAGGTCTCTCCACCTCATCCCTACAACAACTAGGACGGTGGTCCTCCTCCGCCTTCACAACCTACATTCGCCCGGACATCAGCACCGTACTGGCTTCCCAAAGATCTCTCGGACCCTAACTATGGTATTTATGCATATAACTGGTGGTGGCTCATAACACATTCACACGTATACATGTCTCACTATGGTACCGGATTTCAAACTGCATTCCCGTCCTAGTCCGCGGGCCCCGCCCACAGGGAACAATGTCTCGTCTCACGCTGCACCAACATGTAACGGGCTTCATTCTCCTGCACGCAGGTATCCAAATCCCAGGCACGTGCTCAATTGTGTCTGTGTAAAATGTATACCCTGCGAAGTCAGGTGTGGACCCCGTAGACTTCGGTCTCATGGACTGCTGGTCCCAGCAGACTTCGGTCTCGTGGACGTTGGGCCACCGTACACTTCGGTGTCAGTTAAAAAACAAGATCCCTGCTCCGGCAGGACGTTCGACCTTTGGGCGGCGTAGTCAAGCCCTGCTAGCCAGGCAAGCGACCCTCAGGTCGTTTTCAGATAAGACCGGCACTGATTTCGGCCGTCAGAGTCTCAGCATGACCCGTAAGCTCCGGCAGTGATTCCCGCCTCCTGCCGCATACATATGTTAATCTATTATTTCATCCCCAGATCACCACAGTCACCCCACAAGGTAAGAAACTCAGTTCATCTCAGTATTTCATACTTCACTGGTTTTGGGGATTTCATCGGAGCGGTTCTTTCCCTCCTGAATGATTATCCTGCAAACAGGTGCCTAATCGCCAAACACCATTCCATTCTCCTTTTGTATTATCATGGCAATAATTTCATTCATATGACGTGTAAACAATAAATATGTATTCCTTACATCACGTCTCTCCGGTTTGAAATAAAGAGTAGACGCCGCATTGGCTGCTGGGGCGCAAGAAATACGGCCGCCATCTTGGAACGGTCATCCTACAGACATTCTACCCATAGACAGCAGAGGTTTCAAGATGCCAGAGCACTGTGCGGCGTATTGCTGTGCAAATCGGCGGATGATTGCGAACAGGGGTCGGGGGATTACTTTTCACAAGTAAGATTCAACATTATTATTGGTTGTATTTTGTAAATAGAATATTATTGTACTGTATTGATGTCCGCCAGCGAAATCGTAGCCAGCAAACATTATGTTTATGGCCAACTGAGACTTTATAAATCATATGCTGCTGTAACAAGTGCATTTCCCCGTTGTGGGATGAATAAAGTAAAATCTAATCTAATCTATCTAGGAAGAAAATAAGCTTGACCTCCTTCTTAAAAAATGTTTGTGTTGACTCTCAAATCTCCCGTTTTTATTTTGAAGGTTTCCCAAAGACAAAGATATGAGGAAGAAGTGGGAAATTGCTTTGAGGAGGGAAGGGTTCACTGCAAGCGAGTCATCCGTGATTTGCAGTGAGCATTTTAAGCAGGACGAGTTTGACAGGACAGGACAGATTGTCCGACTCAGAGATGGTGTTATTCCCTCCATCTTCAGCTTCCCGGTTCACCTCCAAAGAGTAGGTGTATCATCATAAGGCTATTAGCATTCATAAATGTAAATATTCTATTATCAATAACAGGGCAGGGTGAAATACCTATCTCTGTGTGTGTGCGTGTGTGTATATATATATATATCAGTGACGTGCGGTGAGGTTCATGGCTGGTGAGGCACTGACTCTTTCAGAGTCAGATTTACAAATATTATATTTTGACCTTAATCGAAATATTCAGTTATTTTCAAAAGCTTTTTTGGTCTGATGTTTCGATTAATTTTAAACAGACCGTTCAACAAAAGGATACCCAAAATCTAAATATTGGATTGTTCTTTCTTAGTAAGATCCCATTTTCATTACAATTGTGGTCTTACCTTGACTTGAAGATGAAGTCCATGCTATCCTTCTGGACAACAATCTCTATTACTTTTTTGTAAAAGTCCTCCTTATCTTCCTCTAGTTTCAAAAGTCTAGTTTGTTGTTTGCGTTGCGTCTACCGTCTCTGCGTAGAATAACAGTAGCAACAAAAACCTGTGGGCTTACGTGCGCCCCCTTCAGTGCGGCAGAGGTTATGGCTGCCTCCCCTGGTGCTTTTTTCATTGCCGTTGTACGGCGAGCCTAAATATCATATATACGTGAAATAAGTTATTTAGAGACTATGGATGGCGAGGATAAATGTAATAAAGGGATCTACAAACATTACATTGGTGACATACAGTGAGATGGTGCAGGCATGCGCTTAGGGCCCGCTTTCCAGCCAGTTTCTGTGGGGTGATGCATTCTGAGGTGAGGCAGATCTCATCTGTGCCTCACCTCACCCCACAGTTACGGCCCGTCTACACTACAGGCATCAAAAAATCTTGAAGCTGGGCGTGTCTGAAGCTTGGCGATTTTTTGCGAGCAACGCGACCAACAACCAATCACATGAATCTCCCGCCCCCGACATACAAAGCAATAGCAATGTTAAAACCAAGTAAACTGGATATAAAATCCCCAAACAGGCGAAAACCTACCAGTTTCACCCACTGTCTCTGCCACCTCCCGCCATGCCTGGTTCCTCCGGTTTGTATCCCGGTAAATAGTTCTGGTCGGAAAGAACCGGGTGATTTGCTACCGTAATTTCTCGTTTGGAATATGAGGAAATGAACTGCGGTCTGGCTCTCCCAGCTTGCACGCGGTTTGATTGGCTAGCGCTTGTACTGGCGGGAATTGCAAAAACGGGATTTGATTGGCTGACGCCAGCTTCGAGCAAGCATCGAGCCTCAAAAGTTGAACATTGTTCAACTTTTGACGCCGATAGACGCTCGCAATGCTTGCAACGCCTTGCCATGCTACCCACAATGCAGTTCGGCGAAGTTTGAAAATATCCTACGTCACCCCATTCAAATGAATGCGCGAAGAGTTGAAAGCATTTTTTGACGCCTGTAGTGTAGACGGGCCGTAAGGTTGGAGCGCGCTCACAAAATAAGTGCCCGCGCTAAATTAGTGCCCGCGCTCCAGCAAGTTACTGTGGGCTTACGTGAGGCAGAGCTCGTCCCTGCCTCACTCCTCATCGCTACCCGTAGTTGTAGCGGAGCTCGTCAAATTTGCTGATTTTGACTATAAAAAGCGATTGGAATCATACAGAAATCACATTTACAACACAGATCAGTGGAGACATTTTATTATTATTACCATTTAGTTTTTCTTTAGTTGTTTTTCCGTTACATTGTATGACCAGTCTATGATGGCAGGTGAGGCTCTGCCTCACCTGCCATTATAGACTGGTAATACAATGTTTCAAGTCATACAATGGTCATACAATGCTTCAAGTCATACAATGCTTCAAGTATTATGCTTCTTCATTTTAGCCGGAAAAGGGCAGGACTACGTCTACTTCCAGAAAAGCTGAAGAGAGCCTGTCTGTGGCCCCTCAGGACGACCCAGAAGCTTCAACCTCACACTCACAACCTCAGCCTAATGATGTGAGTATTTCTATTTTCAACATCATATCATAATGGTCCTAGACAAAGTAAAATCTCTCTTGTTTGTTGCCACTCATATTAAACACACTCACAAATAAAGCCATACACACACAATTGAAGACATGTTGAACATGCATTCCTGGCACACTCACACACACACACACACACGCATGATGCTGGCAGTGGCTTTGACAGGTGATGACTATAAGAAAGAATGTGGGCCATACTCTAGTTGTGTCAAAGTGATGTGTGTGAAGTGAAACATCACTCAAACCATGTTCATCCCTCTTTCTACTAGGATCATAGCTATGTCTTGCCTGCTTCTCCTACTGCTCTTAAGGCCAGACTCAATGAAGCTTTAGCAAGAGTGGAGAGTCTTGAGCGAGAGAGGAAGAATGCCATGGCTAGAGAAAAGAGGGCAAAGACCACAGTGAGGAGTCTTTTGGGGGATTTGAGGGAAAAGAACCTCATTAATGAAGAACTCAAAGAGAGGCTTGATTTCTACTCAGGTAAAATGAAATTAGCACTTTGAAATTCATGTACATCTTACTCTTACACTCTTTATTAAACTCCTTTGTTATTATATGAAGGGGACTTATTAATTTTTTCTCATACAATTACAGATCTTCAAATAGACTTCAAGGCAAAGCAGGGCCATGAGTACTCAAAGGACCACAGAGAGTTTGCCCTCACACTCCTTCTACATGGTCCAAAGGCAGACAAATACCTCAGAGAGACTAAAAATCTTCCCCTCCCTCATCCACATACATTACAAAGGTAGTCTTAATGTTATTCAATTTCATTTTTGGAATTTACGGTTGCAAATACGTTAAATAGCTACTTCTCAATTTTTTTACAGGTGGCTGTGTTCGGTGGATGGCAAGCCTGGCCTGAACAAGATGATGCTGGATATGCTGGAGAGAAGATGCCAGGAAGACCAGGCTAAATATGGATGTGTTGCACTCATGTTGGATGCCATGGCCATCAGAAAACATGTGCAATATAATCCACATAACCAGTCAATGTCTGGTTTTGTAGACATGGGTGATGGAAACAATGAGACCGATGTTGCTACCGAGGCTCTTGTGTTCATGGTGGTTGGCCTACAAGGACATTGGAAGGCTCCCATTGCATATTACCTGACGAAGTCTTTGTCACCTGAAACACAAAGGGTCCTTCTCAGTCATGCTTTGGAGGAGCTGCATGCACGGGGCATTCGGGTGGTATCTGTCACCATGGATGGGCATGCCTCCAACGTCAGCATGTGAAACCAACTTGGGTGTGAGCTGAAGGGAAACCCACAGGAGCCACTTCAAAACCACTTTCCCGCATCCCTCGACTGGTGACAAAGTATTTGTAATGATGGATGCATGCCACATGCTGAAGTTGGCACGTAATATGTTGCAGGTAAATGATGATTGTTGTAGACCTATTTGTACAAGTTATGTCTGCTGCTAAAAGTTGTATCTATTAGGGATCTTATGGCGCGTTTCCACTGCACCGGGTAGCTCGCTTTAAGCGTGCCGAGCCCGTTTTTGGTTGCGTTTCCACTTGGCCTAGTTTTGGCCCGGGGCTACTTTTTCACCTTTTTTCTGGCCCGACTAAATCGTGGTTCTAGGGCCAGGAACAACCAGGCTGAGTCGGGCTGAGTATGCTAAACTAGAGAGAGAATCGCTGGCAAGGCGGCTACAACTACAACAAGATGAACATATTTGACCGTGATTTAATTGTAATACACGTTTCAAAATGATGCCGAAGTAACAACATACTGATACCAGTTAGTAAAAACCATGAATTAATGCTTTGACAAGTCTGCAGATAGACGGCAGGCGAAAAACCCTTTTAAAATGCGTGTTTTCTAAATGTAGCTTGGCTAAGCTAACGTTATATATGCTCCGACCGTCCACACTCACAACAACGGCCTATACAGACATAAATAAACCAGCGACTGTATTCGCCATGACACAGGCAGTCTGTGGTTTGTACTTGTTTAACTTTTGTGTAGTTTCTGAACAGATATGAAGAGCTGTGAGCTCTGAGTGCTAAGAGCTAACGGCTGTGTTGTTTTTCTGTGGCTCTCATTGAAGATGACGTCACGGCTCCGCCTACACTGCGTTACTATAGTAACTACCCCAGTTCCTAAACTGTAATGGAAGCGCAGCATTAGGTACCTCAGTTTAAAGACTGAGGCAACGGCAGAATTCATTGAGGTAAACAGTTAGTGATTATAGAACCAAGTACGTGTTTGTTTTTAAATAATTGATCAAAATGTGATTTGAGCATCAGGAACAATTTGTTGATAATTCTCTAAGTTCAACATGCAAATATTTTCATGAACCGTGATATTGCATATTCATAAATACAAAAGTTTGTATATAACCTTACACATACCTTCACAAATGTTAGAGTGGTAAAGCTCTGTGTGAAATTTGCTGTAGCACAAAGCAGGCCTATGGAGAGAAGGAAGTCAAGCAAATACTAAGTTTGCATGTTGAACATACAGTTTAGAAATAAGTACTCTGTTCTCTTTATATCTTGAATAGATGAGTATTGATTACAACTATCTGATACCTAATGAAACACTGTAATGATAGTGATTTAGATGCCGATATTTCTTTATAGATTATTGACAGGCTGTTTGACACAATGAATGGACGCAATCCTTGTGCCAAAGGATTCAAATCTCCCTTGGGTGCTTTGAATTGGATAGAGAGGAAAGCATTTTTGTCAAGAGCCGGGGAGTACTTGCTCACTTTGGTGACAAAAGATGGAACACCACTTCACCGATCTAAGAGGTCTATTCAAATAGTGCTTGTTATTCATGCATGAAAAGTTCACGACATGAGTTCAACGATACTCTGTTCCGTTATGCATCGAGTTCATAAGATGCTCTGTTCTCTACATCAGGTTCATATGATGCTACTGTTACAATGTGTTTTCCTTTAGTTTGGTCTGCTAACATGATGCTCTTTTATTTCAATGTTTTTCTGTGTTCAGTTTTGTTTGTTGGAATGATCTTGTATTCATTGTTTTTGAGGTCCCAGATGCTTCTAAATAGTATGTATTACACAACATCAAGTTTTGCAGGTGTCAGAAGGAGGGTATGTATGTTGAAATGATGTTCTCTTGTTTCAATGTTTTTCAATCTGCAGTTTTGTTTCTATTTGAATGATCTTGTATTCAGTGTTTTTGAGGTCCCAGATGCTTCTAATGGTACGCATTACACAACATCAAGCACATGTAGGTGTCAAAATGGTATGTATTGCATGTGTTCTAGCATGTGTTCTTGTTCTCAAGTTATCCCAGTTCTGCAATTACATTGTTCCTAGTTAGCTAAGTGTCCTACAAGTATACTGTATATGTTTTGCCATGATCAGAGTAATACAATGTTTTTCTTTTGCAGGTACTTGTCAGACATCGGATTTGTCATTAACATCGACACGTTGATGCTGATGATTCCTGAACTGCTCCAAGTTCAGCAGTATGTCCTCACCTACAGGTTCAGCCAGGATCACTTGGAGCTCCTATTTAATTCCATCAGAGCGTCAGGTAGGGTTGATGTTCTTTTAATTGCAATACATTCTGAAAATGACTTATGAGTAATGTATGTATTGTGTGCCTGTTTTCCATACAAGGTGGCTGGAATAACAATCCATCTGCACGCCAGTTCCAGGCCATCTTCCGCCGTCTGATGGTTCGGTGTGGTGTTTCATAGTGAGACAGGCAATGTGGCAGCCCAAGATCACACTGTGTCCCTGTCTGCGGTAGAGATGTCCTCTGCTGAAACTGCTGAAGAGCACCCATCTCCATTCGCCAACATTTCGGCTGTTATGAGTGACCACAGCTATCTTCCCACTCGGTTTGGTGGTCTGGTGGAAAATGCCCCGCTGGTCTACATCGCAGGATTTGTAGTCCGGCAGATTCTGCGAAAGCTGTCCTGTGATGTGTGCCGTGCAAGCTTGGTCAGAGATGCTGTACCTTCATCATTTGATGAGAGCTACCACCTTCTAGCCTTGAAAAACAACGGTGGCCTAGTGATTCCATCACAAGGCACAGTGAAGGTGCTGAGAGCTGCAGAGAGGGTGATTTGCCAAGCTTCAACAAGGCAAGCTCCAAAGGTGTCGACAGTCACCTACATCGTCTGGGAGGAGATTGGAACGGAGGATGTTTTTCAGCTTGGGGATCACATTGAGGAGACGCAGTTTGGCATCGACAACCATTATTCAAACTTGTTGTCATTGGTTGTGTCTGTGTTTCTGAAAATAAGACTACACCACATTGCCAAACTCACCTCTCTTGACCTGCAGAAAGGGAGCACGAGAAAGAAGCTCTGCAAAACAGTCCTCTTTCAGGGCTTTTAGCTCATTTAAACTTTCATGAGCAACTTTGTGTAAATATGGTTTGGGGCGGGGTGGTGTCATGTTCTTGTATTTAACTTGAAAATTTACATTTTTTATATAGATATAGATGTAGATTTTCATTTTTTCTGACATAGATATATAGATATTCATTTTTACTGATATATAACTTCTGTCTATGTATAATGTATTATTGTTTCTTCATTTTTCAACTTATTAAAATAGCTGAGTAGTAGGCCTACACAATCTGCTTCTGCTTCTCTATCATATAGACCAGGGGTATTCAACTAAAATTCAACGAGGTCCAGTTAGAGAAAATGTCCCCATGTAAAGGTCCGGAACATCAAAATGTCTAACTTGCTTTATGAATTAGTGTGATATATATTGAAGTAGCTGTAGCTTTATCAACGTCTGCATGTAATCAACAACTGACTGTCAATCAAATAAAGAAAGTACAATTCAAAAATAACAATATTTATTGTCAATTAACATTGAACTATACAGATATACAGTAACATACTGTGGATATGTGTAATGTTCCTCTCGGGCTGCATTTAAAAATAAAATAGGAGAAAATAAATAAAATAGCTTTTGAAAATGTGTGCATCTTAAAAGTGCTTAATTTTAGATAAATAAAATAAAGTGTAGCAGCAGCTTGAGTTTCCCTTTTTCTTTGTTAACCGTTTCACATCATGACTTAACAGTTTTAGCCGATTATAGAACAATATCAGTCTTTACACATCATAACAATTGAACAGTTTTAAAGTTTCTCTTTCTTTCCCTCTTATATTGCAGTCCCTCACTCACTTTATTCTAATTCAGTGCGAGAATTGAGCTGGAGCTTGTCCTGCCAGGAGTTTGTAAATCTGGGCTGAAATGGTGCCAGGGCCATTCTCATACACACATGCAGGTGCTCATTGGTTACAGTGATGCAAACACAAGTATGGTGAAAAAAGAGAGAACTATTCGAAGCAGAAAAAAACAGCGTAATATACCATCGGACAAAGGCCTGTGCTATAATCAAGGCTGCACATAACTGGTGCGCATGCGCACCTCCGCCAAAAAAAGAGCACCAGGGTCATTTGAAAAAAGGCGCTTTTGCGTACCAACATTGAGAGAGAGAGGAGAGAGGGAGAGAGAGAGAAGGGGGAAGAGAAAAGAGAGAAGAGAGGAGAGAGAGAAAGATATTTGCGAGTTGCATATGAACTCAGGGCCGGCCCGTCGCACTGGCGTTATAGATGTTCGCCTAGGGCAGGGGTCTGCAACCTTTTTGACCAAAAGAAACATTTTGCTGTCTGGAGCCGCAAAACATATTTCATAGTTTTTTATTGTTATATCAGACAAAAACTACAGTTTTTTTGCATTTATTAGGCTATTTATTACATGATATACAACTGTTAACCTCTAATAAGAAACAAAGAACTCTTATAAGGAGAATTAAAAATAATACACAGGCCTACTTTAAAATAAATTGAACACAGCACTTGGGGAGTCCTCTGCACATTTGAAGGGAAAACAAATATTATTAAAATGGGCCCACTTTGAAATAAATAAAACATATAGATGCACCCTAAAAAGAGTTAAAGGTAGGGTAGGTAAGAATGGAGAAACCAGCTCGAGTGCGCTAGAATTTGAAAGTACACAACCGGAAAAAATATGCCTCTTCCTTCAGACTTTCTTACAGAGTCCCTCCTCCAACACACACGAACGCGCACATGACCAATGAGGGCACGAGATAAGTTTGTGCACAGATGGAAGGCTGACAGGCAGTTAGGCCATCCAGTTATTTTAGCCGGGCTGGCTTAGATGATTGGTCGTGCTTTTTACAGCGCTATGGCTTCCAGAGATTCATTTTTGTATGTATTTATTGTCAAAGCATTTAATATATTCATTGCTATCGGGACGTTAAGAGCATTCCATGGAATATAACAAAAAGTGTTTTCTGAAATAAATTACATACCCCATTGAATTATGACTGAAGATCGTCAGCTGTCTTCCTCTCCCGTGTTGTTCCTCGATACGTAAAGGCTGCACCACCGTTGACAACTTCTCCCTACATATCAAACATACCGGTAAACCAGCATCGTTTGCTGTGAAAGCATATAACTCTGTCCACACAGAATTAAATCCTGTGTTCCTCCGGTACTTTTCTTTGATTTATCCATAGTTCGCTCATCGAGCCGGGGGTCAGGTTATTCGCCTCCAAGAAAAGGCGCTCGCGCGGGACCGTAGCAGGATGTGACGCATATTTTAGTTGACCTAATTAAAACCGTTTTGTTTTTTATTTATGTGTCACAGTATCACCTCAAAATACAAGATACGAAACATTTTCAACCATGCAACAAAATATAAATAGTCCTACAAATACTTTATTGTATTTCCTTCTTATTTTTGTCTAAGCTCAAGGGAGCCAGAGCAGAGGGCTTAAAGGGCCGCATGCGGCCCGTGGGCCGCGGGTTGCCAACCCCTGGCCTAGGGCGCCAGATCTGTGGAGGCGCTGCGCTGGCAGCTCTGGGAGGGAAAAAAACATTTTTGACCGTTGGGGCTCATCCTAATTTTCGGCCTTGATGCAACAATATTCATAATTAAGTAAATGTAACACCCTTTTCACCCCGGTTACACGTTTCATTTGCCCTGTACAATGGGCGCTGTAAGTGATGAAAATGGGGGATGTTGGCTTATCTGGCACCCGCAGCTCACAGCCAAAATGCGAGTGAGCGTGGGAGCGAGGGAGGGTGCACCGGTTCCGGCGCTGTTGTTATTAGAATCTGGTGCTAGCTGCTCTAACGGATATAAGAAGAAGATGTTTCTACAATGATGTGGAGGGAGAGTCCTCTCCAGTCAGACTGAGAGGCTGATAACTACAGCTCAGTGAGGTAAAGGACTCTGAGTGTTTAGATAGTTCACTTTAGTCTAAGTTATCTCAGTGGGTCTCAAACGTTTTGATCACAATTTATGTAAACACATATTTTCAAGGCACTCCTTTATAATTATTGGGATAAACAGGTTTGAAATCATTCCAATGTATACTATAGGACAGTAAACCAAAAATATCCTTTAAAACTGGAAAGATAAAAAAAAATGCATAAATAAATAAATGTTAAGGTAAAATAAGATATGAATGAACAACAAAAATAAAATAAGTTACATTAATTTGTTATTGGCTATGGTAGGTTATTGGTTATGTTCACATACTTATTTGATTACATCCACTTGTCTAAGATGACAACAGAGACTTTCGACCCAAACCCAGCTGTTGACTTGTGGATGCAAGCAGCTAATCGCAGACTCAACCAGAGAGAAAGTAGTAGGCCTACATCATCAGCTACCATGTCTGACAGAGAGGAAGACAGTGAGGCGAACAGTCAGGAGGGTAGTGATGACAGCTTGTAGGATTACTGGTCGTGCTAAAGTTGTCTTGTGTTCACCTCTACATGTGTGTTCTGTGTTCACCTCTGCATTTGTGTTTAGCAAATAAAGTCAAGACCCCCACAAAAGTTACGGTTTATTTCATTTTAAGGATGAGCACCAAGCAACATCTCCAGGTGCTCCTTTGACAACCAGGGCAAAAAAGTTATGTGCACCCCTGGCTATAATGCTTCAATTAACTGCTATTCTTTATAATATACTCAGATCAATAGGAGACAGAGATGTTAAGTTATAAATCAAGGGGTTTTATTATTATTTACAGCAGGGGTGGGGAACCTTTTTCCTTTCAATTTTTACAACATCCTCCGAGGGTCGTACAAATGATTGAACTCAACCTCTGCTTAAAAGAACTAAAATCACAGCCCATTCATTTGGCCTTTCTTTCATGCTGTGCAAAGAAAAAGCAACCTCTTAAATATTGAAGTTAAAAGCATCAATCTGGTGCACTTTGAGAGCAACATGAAGAGATCTATGGATCCATCTTGGGTATGGGTATTGCAATATTTAAAGAGCTGGAGCGGCGTTCCGGTGCTCTCTGTCAGCACTCCTTTCAGACGAGACATATACCACGTGAAGACGTTACGCTCGTGTTGTGTTCAAGGAACCTGTCCTTGGCCAGGACAAACAGGTACTCGCTTGTTTAATTATTTTTGCGGTCTAGATTTCTTCTTCTTTTTTGAAGTGAGAAGTTGTCCGTCAGTGGGACTGACGGACGGACTCCCCACCCCCCACCCCCAAAACGAAAACTCTTCGGTTCTCCACGAATTACACAAGTCACCCAAATCAGCATTAAAAAAGCGGGAGGTGCCGAAAAATCCCCTATTAATGTATTGATTATGGCTCCGGGTCCGTCTGGGTCCGGATCCGGACCCCGGTCCGCCTGTTGCCGACCCCTGATATAGACCATTAGTGTTTTTGTATGTGTGTGTGTGTGCGTGTGTGTGTGTGTGTGTGTGTGTGTGTGTGTGTGTGTGTGTGTGTGTGTGTGTGTATATATTAGCCTACACGATATTATATATCGTGTGTCTTTTGCAAAATACCTATCATACATAACATATAGGCTATCAAATACCAGAATATTCTATTGCTGTTAAGCCTACTATGAATATTCAAATACGCCGAATCATGTGTCCGGTATCATGCCTACATATATGACGTTTGCAGAAAAAACCCCCCGTGAAAATCAGTTTTGTATTCAGCGAGTTATGATTGATTAAATGCGCTGACACTTCATTGCGCCTGCCAGGCAGATTACACTGAGTGGAGCGGGTGACCGGTCCAAGATGGCGGCCCCACGGCTCGTCAGCGCCAATAGGCAGTAGCGGTCGATGCGGCGTCTACTCTTTATATGTCTACGGTCAGGACTTCCTGCAACAACACCACGCCGTTATCTTGATTCTGATTGGCCAGAAGACATTATCAAAGATGTTCTATTGAGAAGACGATCACCACGTGACAAAAGTTTCAAAACCGTTTCTGGTCTTCGGTATTTCCAGACAAGTGGCTGCTGAAATCAATCTTACTAACTGCTGTCTGTGCAATTCTCGGCGCGAGTTGGCGGACTTTATTTTTCTTACTTTAACATCATTTTTCATGGTGGGGCTAAGCCATTTCTTGGTATGGGTGTAGCCTACCCCAGCGCTGCCACTGGTGGGATGTATGGGGCGGGCCATTCTGCACATGCGTTAAATGCGTTAAATATTTTAATGCAATTAATTCAAAAAATTAATTACCGCCGTTAACGCGATAATTTTGACAGCACTAGTTTTAATGTTTCTCATTAAATGCCTCCATTGGAGTCCTTTGTTTCCTTTGTTACATAGTGACATCACTGTGTAAGTCTCACGCTTCTATTCGCTAGTGCTCCGACACATTGTACGTGATAGGCTAAGGGCCGGGACATCTCTAAGCGGTTTACCAATCATCCCAATGCCGGCCAGCTAACCAATCAGAGCAGACTGGGCTCTGGTTTCAGACAGAGGGTGAAAAGAGGTGCTGCAGCACAGGCAGTATGAGAAAATAAAGAGCTTTTTGAACATTAAAGCATGGAGACATGTCCCAGTAGAGACACAAAATACTAATATAAACCTGAAAATGAACAAAAGGGCCTCTTCAATTAATAATTTCATTATGTTTGATCTAATTCTGTTTTAAAACTCCTCCCCTGTGCTTATTATTTCTGTTGTTAATTTCCTATGAAATCCAAGCCAGAGGACTAGAAGTGCTTTGTTCAAAAAAGAAACAATAGGCTAATGTGATGCATGTTATAAGGTTTCTCGACAATACATATAGTTGTGTGTAAGTGAAAAAACAAGAAGTAAATAGAAAAGTGCAATCAGTAGAGTGCTGTTCTGACTCTACAGGGCTCCAGACACACTTTTCTAACCACTGTCCCGGAACCAGAAAAAAACATTTTAATCATTTCTAAGAAATGTATAATGTCCCAAAATGCTGGATCTCTAAATTGTTTTGTTTTTTATTAAAGTTGTTGCACTGCTGGTGTACATTTGCAGGAATGTAGCACACATACACCCAAAGCAAGTTCTCCCTGGTGGACATTTTTTGTATCATTGTCACTGTAACACAGCACTGTTAGAACAGCTTTTATTTATGTATTTGTAACCAGCTCTTTCTCTCTTTTTTCCCCTTTCAATAATAACCCATTTGTACATATTGTACTCAAACTCACCCTCAATGCGTTTGAAATGTAAAAAGCTGCTATGGACTGCCGGATAGCTCAGTGTTTAGAGCTGGTGGTCCAAGTGCAGTGTCAGCAGCCAAGAATGGGTTGAGTCCCGAGCCCACAGACATTTCAGGCAGTGTCATCCCCTCTGTCTCCCTATTTCTCTGTATCTCCAATAAAGACACTCTCAAATATATTTAAAACAAATCTGCTACTTGTACTTGTAAAGCATGTTTAACGTTAATATATTTTTGATTCAGTAGTAAGATGGTCTATTGTATATTTTAATTTATCCTGTCTATTTTATTTGTGTTCTACTTTTGTAATGATGAAATGTATATGTTAACTCTTAATTTTATTCTAGGTATTTTGCATTCATGTTCATGCATGCTGCTGCATACAAAACAAAATCTTCCAATTTGGGATTATTACAGTTAATCTAATCTAAAATATATATATAATGTTATCCAATCTAAAATAATCTTGAATAATCCTATCCAATCTGAAATAATGTAATGCAATCTAATCCAATCTAAGACAAATAAAATAGGGAAAATACGTAACAAGGTGAATTTTCAATATACACAACTGGTCACTTTTTTGATGGTGGTAAACAACAAATACGTGCCCAATGTTTATACTCTGCCTCCTTGGTGTGAAGAGAAGGATGAAGTAAACGGCTGTCTGCGCTCTGGGCTGTTACGTAGAAGCCTTTGGGCCGACTTGCAAAACAACTGTGTGTTTCCTCTTTCATGGATGCATTAATCACACACACACACACACACACACACACACACACACACACACACACACACACACACACACACACACACACACACACACACACACACACACACACACACACACACACACACACACACACACACACACACACACACACACACACACACACACACACACACACACACACACACACACACACACACACACACACACAGTCATTCATCTTCGTGTTATTAGCAGGTTCCTGTTTGTGTTAAAAGGCCTTGTTACTAGACGTTGTGACCTTTGACCTGATGGCATGTGTTATTGATACTATTTGATGCAAAGAGAAGTCAGGTAGTGTACACAAAGAGGAGTCTACACTCTGCTGAAAATGAAATAAATAAACAAATCGTCTCCCAATGTAGGGCTTTAATCTTTGCATATTTTTCAGACTAAAAATGGGAAATGTTCTCTGCCATTTTAGATAAACATATGGTGTCACCTGATGCAATGACTTGAGGTGATTCTCTGGAGGGACAACATATGTTTTACATTTCATCGAACAAAACACATCTGGACTCTGGGAAAATAATCGAGCCCTTCAGTGTGAGTCATTTATTCTTTCTTTTCATGAGCCGGTAGTTCTGCCTACCATGTGTACTCCTTCTACATATTGACATTATGATAGCTATAGTATACAAAATAACTGGGGAATGATTCAGGTTTACTGACATCAGTCTTTCTGAAAATGCCTGGATTAGCCCCAAGACTTGAGATGTAAGAGATCTCCACTGTTTACCTGCAAAGACTTCCGTTTCCTGCATCATCAACTCTGCGCAGATCTCAACACAGTTTGAGGTTTGCAGTGATACAGCTTTAGCTAACCTGAGACTGCTGACAAACATAACCGCCCATACCTCCAATTTATACTGAACAGGTTGGTGTTCTTTCTAACTAAATGTATAGCTCCAATTCAATTATGCGAGAACATTCCACCATTTTGGAACCAGGATAGCAAACCGACGTATTTTTGTTCAGGTTGTACCTGGGTCCCTTTTCCAGTGAGGGAGTAGCAAGCCAATTGTTCAATTGCAGAGTGAAGTGCAAGTGCTGTAGTGAATAATTTAACCATGTTTATAATGTAGGAAGGACCAGATCCTTCCAGTGTGTAGCTGCATTTTAATGTTATTGCACTTTATCACATTTGGTTTTATATAATGCTGTCAAAATGATCGCGTTAACGGCGGTAATTAATTTTTTGAATTAATTACGTTAAAATATTTAACGCATTTAACGCATGTGCAGAATGGCCCGCCCCATACATCCCACCAGTGGCAGCGCCAGGGTATGGCTGGGGTAGGCTACACTCATACCAAGAAATGGCTTAGCCCCACCATGAAAAATGATGTTAAAGGAAGCAAAATAAAGTCCGCCAACTCGCGCGGAGTAAATTGCACAGACGATAGTAAGATTGATTTCAGTAGCCACTTGTCTGGAAATACCGAAGACTAGAAACGGTTCTGAAAACTTTTGTCACGTAGTGATCGTCTTCTGAATAGAACATCTTTGATAATGTCTTCTGGCCAATCAGAATCAAGATAACGGCGTGGTGTTGTTGCAGGAAGTCCCGACGGAGAATATATTAAAGACAAACTGAAACAGACGTGGTGTTGTTTGTGATTTTTAAAGGCTGTTGAATCTTGGTGTTGAATAAACATAGAATGTTAGAATGTTATGTTAAATGGATATATCCGCCTTCTTTCATATATCTTTCCATTCCCACAACAATATAGATAAATAAATGGCATATTTTGGACATAGTTCGAATTTGATTAATCATGATTAATTAATTTTTAAACTCTGATTAATCTGATTAAAATGTGTAATCGTTTGACAGCCCTAGTTTTATATCATGAACCAGTTTTCCACCTCAATTAATTATACCGATGTTGACAATGTTGATGGATGGAAACACACTTGCTATCTCTACATCTGCATTAACAGATTTTTCCAGTCCCGGTCACTTCCCACCGGTCCACCATAGGTCCTTTAGAGCAGTGGTTCTCAAACTTTTTTCAATAATGTACCCCCTTTGAAAAAAAAATTCAGCCACGTACCCCCTGATCAGCGCAAAAACAATTTGTTAAGGAAAAAAAGCCTATATAAAGAGGTACAGTACATCGCTGCACCATCAGTGTCTGATTTATTAAAACAACAACATTGTAACTGAGAAACACTTAAATGCTACATTTCAAATGTTTACAATCCATCACTAAATTCATGGCAAACCAATTTTAACATCATGCAATAACACTAAGACGACATTAGTTGCATTGAACTGATCTTTTTAATAAGTTGTACTTAAAATGTAGTGAGAAACATGGGCTTGTGCTTCATTGAGGATCTTTGTCATTCTGACAGGGAGGCAAACTGCAGTTATTACACTTTGCGTTTTTAAATATGTGTAACTCTGTTAATATAAAACCCACACTGCTCAAACTTTGTTACTTTTCCTAAAATTGGTATATTTATTTATTTATTTTGGGGCGTGGGGAACGAAGAGAACAAAATATATGAGCATGGGATTTTGACCCCTCATATAACATGCATAATGCTGCGCTATACTTTGCGGCCACACGCCGTTGCCAAGCAACGCTTATTGTTTAGGTGTCCTTTGATTAGCAAGCAGTCAAATAATTAACTAGAACTAGCTAGATCTGATAGATTTGGACATAAACGCGAGTGAAGTATAACCGGACGCGAGAGAGAGATCAGATCAGCTGCTGCTGACGGAGAACACGCAGCTCTGCATGATCACAGCTCCGCCCCTGTGACGGACCGTTGAGCTGAGCAAAATACACTAAGAGTTAGACCTAACACACTTAGCTAGTTTATCTACTCTGGAACTAGCTAAACTAGTTATAAATATATGTATTCTTTACTGTCGGGTCACTTATTACAGGTTCAGCGAGCTGCACGAGACTGACGGGCTGTCAGGAGAGGGAGAGGAAAAGAGAGCACCACATTTATTTTTCCCATTTTATTATCCAGAATTACTGTAAACCTTTGAATGTAGTTTGTTTAAATGCATTACTTATGTTTTTTTTTTTCATTAACATACAAATAAATCTCACGTACCCCCACCAGTACTCCAACGTACCCCTAGGGGTCCGCGTACCCCCATTTGAGAACCACTGCTTTAGACTGTCACCTGATTCTCCATACACAGCTGCACAAGTTTTCTGCACCTTCAACACTGGTCAAGAAGGCTCGGCAGGGTTTCCACATGTTTCCTTAGATTCTGATAAACTTGTTCTACTGCACCATTGATAGCATCCTCACCGCAGCATCTGGACAAAAACCGGACTAAAACCACCAGACTCAGGGACAGTTTCATCCCACAGGCAATAAGACTGTTAAACACCTGAACAGTTGAAAGAACATCCTTAATATTCATCTGGCTGCTACTTACAAATGATTTTAAAATTATTTATCTATTTACCTATATTCATGGGCGTAATTTCCACTGGGGACAGGGGGGACATGTCCCCCCCACTTTTCAAAATCCCATTTGTGTCCCCCCCACTTTTTAAATGTGTTTATTATTATTTTTTTACGCAAGCGGTCATCGTCACGGAGGAGCGTCTGTGTGTGTGTGGCATGAGCGCATCTTGAGAGAGAGAGAGAGAGAGAGAGAGAGAGAGAGAGAGAGAGAGAGAGAGAGAGAGAGAGAGAGAGAGAGAGAGAGAGAGAGAGAGAGAGAGAGAGAGAGAGAGAGAGAGAGAGAGAGAGAGAGAGAGAGAGAGAGAGAGAGAGATACGGGGGTTGTTGTTAGCATCTGGTGCTAGCTCAGAGCTAACGGAGATTAGAAGCTGTTTCAACAATAACGGCCCGTACACACAGCAGCTTTTGGCGATTTGTCCACCGCTTCCAGCGCGTCTCCGCCCATTGACTTTGAATGGGGATGACGTCACTTTCCCTCGCTTGTCGCCGAACTGCATTGTGGGGGGGGCGAGGCGAAGATTTCCAGGATTTCCAGGATGTTCAGGATTCCAAAGTTGAACAATGTTCAACTTTTGAGGCTGAGCTGGAAGCGACAGCCAATCAGATCCGTTTATGCAAATCTGACAGTTCAAGCGCTAGCCAATCAAACCGCGTGTAAGCTGGGAGAACCAGACCCGCAGTTCAGTTCTATATTCCACAAAAATGGAGGAGAACTTAGTTTTTGCGGTAGCAAATCACCCGGTTCTTTATGACCAGTCCCTATTTACTTACCGGGATACAAACCGGAGGAACCAGGCATGGAGGGAGGTGGCAGAGACAGTGGGTGAAACTGGTAGGTTTTCGCTTGTTTGGGGATTTTATATCCAGTTTACTTCGTTGCTAGCAAGCATAGACAGTATCATTAGCCAGCATGGAATGTAGCATAAAATAGCACCATAAACATTAATCTCATAAATGTTCAAAATGTTACAAAAATAAATGTTCATCATAGCCCTTCCTATTTGACAATAGTGTAGAAGAACCGGTTTTTTTGCTTTGTATGTCGGGGGCGGGATATTCATGTGATATTCATGTGATTGGTTGTTGGTCGCGAAATCCCCAAGCTGTCAGACACGCCCAGCTCCAGGATTTTCAAGATTTGGTCAAAGCTGCTGTGTGGACGGCCCGTTAGGAGAGGGAGAGTCCTCTCCTGTCGGACTGAGAGAGATAACGTCAGCTCAGTGAGCTAAAGGACTCTGAGTGATTAGATTGTAAACTTTAGTCTAAGTTATCTCAGTGGGTCTCAAATGGTTTGGTCATCTATGTAAACAAATATTTCCATCTATGTAATATTAGTTGTATATAAAAGTAGTTAAGAAATCCTTCCAATGTGTGCTATGGGTCAGTACAAAAATAAAAAACACAGTTTGAAAGGGGAGTGATTAGTCAAATACGCATAAATAAAAAGAAATAATGCAGACTAGGTAAGATAAAGATAGGAGAGAGGAGTTTATCAAATATTTGTTATTGGTTGTGAGCATATTCTAATGTTTTTTTGATTATTGAAATATGTACAGTTCTTTTTCATATGAGTGTTGAGAGCTGTATCCATAAATCTCTTAATGTTGCCCTCAAAGTGCACCAGATTGATGCATTCAACTTCAATTTAAAGAAAAACACATCTTCCCGGGGTGCATGCGCCCGGACCCCCTAGAGCAGTGGTTCTCAAAGTGGGGTCCGCGACCCCCCGGGGGTCCGTGGCACTCTGCCAGGGGGTCCGTGAAAAGTTTTCCGATTCATTCGATTTTTGTTTTTGTGACGCAACACTTTTGGAGAGAGAGGACGCTGGCGTTGTCTGTTCGCCGCTTCTCTGTCCGAAAATGTATCTGCCGAGTTTTGGACCAACGTTTCTACCTCAGTTTCCATACGTTCAGTGGCTTGCACACGCTGTTCTGGACACTTTTGTAACACCCGATCGCAACTTTTTACGGATGCTCCTCTTCCGACCTGTCCACCCTGCTACACCTGCTAATGTTGCTCCTGCTTCAGGGCTAACGCTATCGCTAACGTTAGTGGCTCCATCTGACGACAAGCCCGATTCTCCGTCTCATTTTCCCGTTTTGAGTCCCGATCCTGCTTCACTGTATCACCTGCTTAGCTGCTGTTTGATTTTGTTCTGCCACAAAAGACACAACAACGGTCCTCTCCACCCAGACAATCTGACGGCGATCAGAAGCTAGCCTAGTTCTACCTGCTCAGGTTAGCCTGCTCTGGCCACCACCGGTGCTCCTCTGCGGCAAACTTCTTCAACTTCCACCATCTCTCCTCAGTGATAGCGCATTCTCCCGGCCGATCCGCGACCACAGCTAACGCTGTGCTAACGTTAGCATCATACCATCGTGATGCTTCGTTACTCCGCCTCGCAACTTTTTAGGATCAACCACTTCACTGCACCCCCTCTATGTCTGTCAGTCATTGAATACCTCGGGCTGTTACGAGTTGGCAGACCCAGGTATGTCCATAGAGGTTCCAAACGTGGGTTTGTTTACACCGGCTCAGCTGACACTATCCCAACTGTGTGGTCCCGGCGCCCCGTCACCGCCCACTTACGTCATCACAACAAACCACACGTGTGCAGTGTTAACCTGAAGCCCTTGGCCGGTGTTGATGGCATCACTGTTTTACCAGCCATTGCAACATATAACAACTCCCACGCATTCATGTAGTTAAATACCCGTTCCCTTAACAACAAAGCATCACTTATTAATGAAATCATCATTGATAGGAAATTGGATTTTCTCTGCCTCACTGAGACATGGCAAAACCAACAGGACTTCCTCACACTCAACCTAGCCACCCCCCCCAGGTTATACTTATCTCCAACAGCCCCGCTCCATTGGTCGTGGTGGTGGGCTGGCAGTCATCCACAGAGCAGATATCCCTGTCAAACAGCTGCTTGTGACGAATAAAATCTCACTTGAGTGCATTGCCTTCTCAGTGGCTGCCCCCTCAAAGCAGCAGGTCGTCCTCATTTACCGCCCCCCCCCAAACCTTCCACCTCATTCATGTCTGAGTTGTCTGAGCTTGTCACCTCAATCTGCTGCTATAGGTGATTTTAACATCCACGTGGACTCCAGCACCTGCACATTTGCCGCTGAGTTTCTGTCACTATTGGAGTGCTTTAACATCACGCAGCATGTCCAAGGTCCCACCCACACTAAGGGCCACACCTTGCGTGTCTTCACTTGCAGAGAGAAGCAATCAGCTTCATGGACTGCCTTGCATCACTCCAATAGTGTCCAGAGCTGGCTGCCATTACAAGTAGTGGTTTGGGATTGTAGCAATGCAGTTAGTTGTTTTGCAATTTACTTGATATATGTTGCAATGCAGGCATGTGTTCAATTGTTTATAGCCTGCATTTATTTTGTGATTAGACTTTTATAAATCATTTAACTAAGAGTGAAACACTTGATGTGTTATCTGTGTGTGTGTGTGTGTGTGTGTGTGTGTGTGTGTGTGTGTGTGTGTGTGTGTGTGTGTGTGTGGTGTGTGTGTGTGTGTGTGTGTGTGTGTGTGTGTGTGTGTGTGTGTGTGTGTGTGTGTGTGTGTGTGTGTGTGTGTGTGTGTGTGTGTGTGTGTGTGTGTGTGTGTGTGTGTGTGTGTGTGTGTGTGTGTGTGTGTGTTCTGAAATGCACTTCAAATGATCACTTTTCTCTTGATTTCCCTTTGATATTTTGTTTAGGTACAGTGTTACTTGCAGCGAATTGATTGATTGTGTTATGGGTATTCTGTGTTGAGATGGTGCAAATATTTTAATACATATCTAATATCTTTCTAATACATTTCTCTTGTGTTGTTCTTTCACATAACTAAGACTATAGAAGTGTAAAAAATAGGCTAGATTATTCCAAGGGACATACATGTCAAATCAAGTCAATTTTTATTTATATAGCCCAAAATCACAAATCAGAATGAGGGGGTCCTTGGTGTATTCTCTATCTTGTAAGGGGTCCTTGGCTGAAAAACAATTGAGAACCTCTGCCCTAGAGGATGTGAGGTCATCACAAATAAAACAGGTTCACATGGATAGGATACTAGATAAGTGTGCACACTCATTATATACACTACACATTTTTCTTGGATTTGTTAACACTATAGTCCCTAATATATTTGTAGAAAGGCAGGAAAAGGAATTAAATTGAGAAAATGTTTCATTGCGGAGGACCCCCTGTTTTGTGTCCCCACTTCTCAAACCAAAGTTACACCCTTGCCTATATATCATATTTCAATAATTTGCATGTAGACTCTTATTGCACTATTTCACTTTTTAAAAACTATTTTTCTTTTTGTATTACTATTTACTTGCACTATATTTTTCTGTTTATCTGTGTTTTACTGTTGGAGAAGCCTGTGACACAAGATTTTCATTGGCATAACTACACTGTAGCTATGTTCATATGACTAAATAAAGAACCTTGAACCAAGTGCCTCACAATGTTTTATGAAAAAACGCTTTGTCCTGGAAAGAAGTGCAGAGGAAGGTGAAAACTGCCTAAGGCTTCACCTCTTCTGAACCCGCTTTCATCAGAAAGCAAGATGCATCTGCAAAGCACATGCAGTACCGTAAGGAAATCCTTTCACCTGACTGCCAAAGACTGCTTGCCCTCCTCTCTTCTGGAGCTCTCCTCGCTACTGGACTCCCCGTTCCAGGAACAGCTTCTTCTCCTAAGCTCTTACCTTGCTGAATTCTGCTTCAAGGTAACAACACTACCTTCCTCCATCACTCAAGACAACCCTCTGCATACCTTCTCAGTGACCTTTTTCCTCCGCTTCCATCCCAGATTGACACACAACTACCCCAAACCTCTATGTAGGCCTGTCACGATAATTCATTTTGATACATTTTTCTGGAAATTATTGCGATAAACGATAATATTGTCGGCACCGTTGTAAGACCATTTAGACCACTGACATAATGATAATATATAATAATAATTCAAGTACATCCTTTCAAACATAACTTTTTATTGAACATTGCAAATGAAATGTGAAATAATATTAAAATATATAAATTATATATAATAAATAAAACAAATTAATTAAATCACACACAACCAAAACAATAAATTAAATAGAGTCAGGCTGGAAAACAGAGCTCTCTCTCTCTCTATCTATATATATATATTTCAATCAGGAGAGACGTGATGTATGGAATACATGTTTATTGTCACATTATATAAATGAAACATAATGATGACAGTTTATAACAAGTGAATGAAATGTGTTTTGGCGATTAGGCCCAGGTTTTGTAGGACATCATTCGGGAAGGGAAGAACCATTTCCGATGAACCCCCCTGGGTCTAGACACTGGTGGTGGTGATAAGTGGTTAAGTCCGGTTGGAAGGGAGAAGGTTAAGCTTGGCCCTGAGTTGGAAGCAGGAGGCGAAGGGGTGGAGGAGGGTTGCGCGTTGACACCTGGAAGACAGCTGATAGGAAAGGGGAGAGCATATATAGAGGGATTAACAGGTGCGATAATTAGGCTTGTGAATGGAGGGAGTGATAGGTTAGCTAAGGAGTGGCACTCCCTGTCATCTAGTGAAGGGAGCGAGTATTGCCATGACGTGCAATACGGAGTGATAGGTCTTCCTGCCTGAACTTGCGCTGAGCTTCATAACAATTATTTATTTATATATATATATATATATATATATATATATATATATATATAAATAAATAAATATGAGCACACATTATCTCACAAGCAAATAAAACCTTCTTAAAACAACAGTCAAGTGTACAGTCCACTGTCCATACAAAGACCCAGATGACTCAACAGGCCATATCCAAATCTGTTTTTCAAAGTTTTCGAGCAAGGAACAACAACATGTTTGCATTGTCGGGCAAATGCATCTTTGATTGTAAACTGTCGGGAAGGTGGGGGCTCTCCATCTCCAGCTGCCGTGTTTGCTACCAGCTGGGAAAACGGAATGGGGTGGTTGTGTTTTAGGTGTAGTTTAAAATGCGTGGTATTGCCTGCTTTTGTCGCTACCTTTTTTAAACAAATGCGACACACTCATTGAAGTCCGTAGGTTCGCCTCGTTGATTTGGCTTGAATCCAAAATAGTACGTGCCACACCGGAGAATCGAGATGTGTAGTTAGGTTTTGTAACCAATTCCATTTCACTTTAAATTCCCCGCGAGTAAGTCACACGTTGTCTCCCGCTTATCGCTATATTATTAATTTCAGAATGACAGGTGAGGCAGAGCCTAAATGGAAACCAGTAAAATGGAAATAAATGGACTGTTTCAAACTGGAAACTTAGTTTCTGACCTTTATTCGGCAGCAAACTTGTGTCCGTCAATTACACCCACCAAGCGGATCCTCAGAGGCTTAAAGCGTTGGCTTAGCCTCTACAAATAGTCAAAAACTAGCCTTTTTGGAGTAACACAAGAAAACAATATTTCGTTGCGTTTATCGAACGCTGAGAGCGGCTGCTCACCTTCCACCTTCTTTTTTTTTGTAACGACCCCATCTCTGTTCACCAGCAACGTTTACTGTCTCTACCAGCAAGAGACATTCCTATATTTGATGGAGACCTGTTTCAGTACAAGGCTTTCATTAAAGCATTTGAACAAGGAGTGGAAAACAAAGCCAGCAAAGCCGACTGCTTGTACTATTTAGAACAGTTCACAAAAGGACAGCCACAGGAACTGGTTCATAGCTGCCAGCACATGGCTCCAGAACATGGCTACATTGTGGCAAAGGGTCTTTTGCAAGAACATTTTGGGAATGAGTACAAGATCACTGCTGCTTACATAGGAAAGGCTCTAGCTTGGCCAACAATAACAAAGGCAGAAGACATTAAAGCACTACAAGCCTATGCTTTATTTCTGCGTGGATGTGCTAATGTGATGGAAGAACTTCAGTACATGCAGGAGTTGGATATGCCCTCCAATATGAAAATGGTTATCTTCAAGTTGCCATATAAACTAAGGGAACAATGGAGAAACAAAGCTCATAACATCATGGAAGCCTCAAACAACAGAGCTCATTTAATTGACTTGGTCAAATTCATTGAGAGACATGTACGAGTCCTTTCTGATCCGATCTTTGGAGACATCGAGGATTCAGGACATAAATCAGTTGCTATAAAATCTTCCAACATGTTTCAACCACAATCAAAGAACAGAATGAAAGGAAGTAGTTTTGCCGCTACAGTATTCCCAATGAGTGAGGTCGGAATTAAAACGACAAATAACTCAAACCCACAGGAAAGCTTGGTGTGTCATTGTTGTGATCACAGCACTCACGTTTTGGACAGATGTAAGCAGTTCAGCAAAAGGAAGCACAGAGACAAAATTCAATTTCTAAAGGAGAAAGGAATTTGCTTTGGATGCTTGTGTATTGGACACATAAGCCGGGACTGTAAACAACGCTTGATCTGTGAGGTTTGTGAAAAGCAACATCCTACTGCGCTCCACATAAATACATCTAATGTGGAATTGGGACAAACCGCTAAATCACAAACCCCCCCTCAGACATGTGGACGTACAGTGGCCGGAAATGATGGCTGCATTCTTTCAATTATTCCAGTGCAGGTCAAGTCCACAAACGGAAGTGAGATTATACAGACCTATGCATTTGTAGATCCTGGAAGCACAGCCACATTCTGCTCAGAAGATCTCATGCACAGATTAAACATCACAGGAAAAATAACTCATTTTCTTTTGAAGACTATGGGACGGAAAAAGGTCGTTCCAGCTTACTCCTTATTTGGGATGGAGGTATCTGGTCTTGAGGAAAATAACTTTTATCCTCTTCCAGAAGTCCTCACACAGAAGCAAATGCCAGTAACCAAAGAAAACATTGCTACAGCCGCAGATGTGAAGAGGTGGAATCATTTGTCAAAAGTTCATATCCCCAGCATAAATGCCAATGTTGACATGTTGATTGGAACCAACGCTCCCAAGATATTGGAACCTTGGGAAATTGTCAACAGTTGTGGAAATTGCCCATACGCTATAAGAACAGTGTTGGGATGGGCCATCAATGGTCCTTTACATGGAAGCAGCAATGGCAGCGATGTTGACATGGAGCTTTCTTCTGTTGTGGTGAATAGGATTTCTATTTCCAAATTGGAGCTCATGCTTAGCAGTCAGTATAATCATGACTTTAATGAAAAGCCCTCAGAGGAAAAAGAGATGTCAAGGGAAGACCAAACATTTATGGAAATCATGAATACATCTGCAACACTACAGGACAACAGGTACAGCCTGAAGTTGCCCCTTAAGACACCTGACGTCCTTCTTCCAAACAACTTTGCAGTGGCAAAGCAAAGGCTACTTGGATTGAGGAAAAGATTTGTGAGTAACCCAATGTTGCATAAAGAATATGCCAGCTTTCTGAATGGAGTGATTGAAAAGGGTTATGCTGAACAGGTACCAACACAGCAGCACTGTGGCAGTAGAAAATTATGGTACATCCCACACCACAGTGTTTACCATCCACAAAAAGGTTATCTACGAGTGGTGTTTGATTGTGGTGCCCCATTTAAAGGAACATCATTAAACGATGTACTTTATCAAGGTCCTAACCTCACCAGTTCACTGCTTGGAGTTCTCACTCGTTTCAGGCAGGAACCTGTGGCATTCATGGGCGAGATACGGGCTATGTTTCACCAGGTCAAAGTCACAGAAGAGGACCGAGATTTCCTTTGTTTTCTCTGGTGGCCAGAGGGAGACTTCACCAGAGAGATCCAGGAATACAGAATGACGGTGCATCTGTTTGGGGCTGTCTCTTCTCCCAGTTGCGCTAGCTATGCGCTAAGGAAAACTGCTGATGACAACAAGTCTGACTTTTCTGCTGAGACTGTTGAAGCAGTTAAGCGAAATTTCTATGTGGATGGCTGTTTGATGGGTTTGGGCTCAGAGAAGGCAGCAATACAAATGGTTGAAGATCTTAATGCTCTCTGTAAAAGAGGAGGTTTTGTGCTGGAAAAATGGATCAGCAATAGTCGGGCAGTTTTGCAGACAATCTCGGAAGAGCAGAAGGCTAAAGAGCTAAAGGACCTGGATCTGGATAGAGACAATCTTCCTCTTGAGAGAGCTTTGGGACTACTCTGGTGCGTCGAGTCAGATTCCTTTAAATTCAAGATGGAAGTGAAACAGCAGGCTCTAACCAGACGTGGCATGCTATCCACAACAAGCTCGGTGTATGATCCTTTGGGTATTTTGGCACCAGTCACTTTGCCAGCTAAGATAATGCAACAAGAGCTTTGCAGGAGAAGCTGTGGATGGGATGATGCCATTCCACCAGATATCGTACACCAGTGGAGATGGTGGTTGGAGGACATTAAGTTGTTGGCATCACTCAAAGTGGATAGGTGTATGAAGCCAAAGGACTTCAGTGAACCCATACACTCTCAACTACATCACTTTGCTGATGCCAGTGAAAATGGCTACGGGACTGTAACTTACATCAGGCTACTGAACTGCAAAGGCGATGTTCATGTTGCTTTCCTATTGGGAAAGGCTAGAGTTACACCCATAAAAATGGTGACCATTCCACGACTGGAACTAACAGCTGCTGTTCTGGCTGCCAGAGTGGATATGATGTTAAAATCAGAGCTTCAACTTCATTTGGATGAGTCTGTGTTTTGGGCAGACAGTACTTCAGTTCTGAAGTACATTAACAACGAGGACAAGCGTTTCCACACATTTGTGGCAAATAGGATCACTATCATAAGAGAGGTTTCAAGACCATGTCAATGGAAGCATGTAGGAACCAAAGACAAACCAGCTGATGCTGCATCCAGAGGAATGAAGATCCCTGACTTTCTGAAAAGCCGCAGTTGGCTTGAGGGTCCCACGTTTCTTGTCAAATCTGAAGAGGAATTGCCTACATATTATGGCAGTGATGTCATATTGGATTTGGTTGACCCAGAAGTCAGAAAAGATACCTCTGTCAATATCACAGTCAATTAATCACTTGATGCAACAGACCAGCTCATGACTTACTTCTCAGACTGGAAAAAGCTCAAAGTGTCGGTGGCCTGGTTTCTCAGGCTGAAGACAATTCTGTTGGAGTTGAGTCGTAAAAGAAAGGATTTGAATCCCTCTGCACAAGCTGGTCAAGTGAAAAGACTGAAACCCAAAGTCAACCCGGAGAGTCACATCTTGACACCTAAAGATCTCTTGGAAGCTGAGTTGGCTATGACACGCTACGGTCAGCAGCATAGGTTTAAGGATTAAATCACTTCTTTAACATCTGAAACAGGAACAGTGAGCAGACACAGTTCCATCTACAAGCTGGATCCGATTCTGGAAGATGGACTACTAAGAGTTGGAGGCAGGCTAAGCTAAGTAAAGCTAGCAAATTAAGAACAAATATAAAAGATTTGATGTTAAGTGGTGAACATGCTAAGGTTCAAAATGCTCTTGATGGTTATATTGAATTGTGTGTTGAAGCCAGGTCTATGCATGACACTTTAATGGGTTTATTGCCACATGATGAAAGGGAAATACATGAAACATGGTTTAAAGCCAACATGATGTTCAATGATGAATTTATTGTCAAAATCAAGGTAGGGTTTGTGAAACTGAAGGTACTGGTGATAATGATGAAATCAATCCTGATGACAGTGTTTCTAATGTTGGTAAATGTTCAAACAAAAGTGACAGCAGTACAAAGTCAAGTACAACTTCATCTGCACAAATTATAGCAGCAGCAGAAAGGGCTGCAATTGTTGCTCTCATGGCAGGTTTAACTGAGAGGCATGCACTGGAGGAACAAGAGCTACAATTAAAGCTACAATTAAAGCGGAGAAAGGAACAGCTTGATTTGGAAACTGAGCTAGCTGTATCTACTGCTAGGCTAGCAGTTTTACAGGGTTCACATTCACGACCTCTCTTGCACCAACAAATGGAATGAACTCATACCTGGAAAAGGAAAAAAGGAAACTTGCATCGTTAAACATACTTAACCCCCTGGCAAAGGAGTATGATTCCACATCATGGAAAATATCCTCCAGCAAACCAACAAAGATGGACATGGAACCAAAGCAAGCTGAAAGGCAGTTTGTATTTAAGGAAGATGCTTATGTACAAAATCAACATTATCTGGGAACATCACATGGGTTGATAACTGGTGAATCAACTGCATGGGAAAGTCAACAGGAAAATCACCATCAGCAAATCAATCGAATTCCACCTGAAGGTTTATTCACGATAATGCAAAAGCAAAATGAAATAACAGCTGCACTGGTTCACCAGCAACGTTTACTGTCTCTACCAGCAAGAGACATTCCTATATTTGATGGAGACCTGTTTCAGTACAAGGCTTTCATTAAAGCATTTGAACAAGGAGTGGAAAACAAAGCCAGCAAAGCCGACTGCTTGTACTATTTAGAACAGTTCACAAAAGGACAGCCACAGGAACTGGTTCATAGCTGCCAGCACATGGCTCCAGAACATGGCTACATTGTGGCAAAGGGTCTTTTGCAAGAACATTTTGGGAATGAGTACAAGATCACTGCTGCTTACATAGGAAAGGCTCTAGCTTGGCCAACAATAACAAAGGCAGAAGACATTAAAGCACTACAAGCCTATGCTTTATTTCTGCGTGGATGTGCTAATGTGATGGAAGAACTTCAGTACATGCAGGAGTTGGATATGCCCTCCAATATGAAAATGGTTGTCTTCAAGTTGCCATATAAACTAAGGGAACAATGGAGAAACAAAGCTCATAACATCATGGAAGCCTCAAACAACAGAGCTCATTTAATTGACTTGGTCAAATTCATTGAGAGACATGTACGAGTCCTTTCTGATCCGATCTTTGGAGACATCGAGGATTCAGGACATAAATCAGTTGCTATAAAATCTTCCAACATGTTTCAACCACAATCAAAGAACAGAATGAAAGGAAGTAGTTTTGCCGCTACAGTATTCCCAATGAGTGAGGTCGGAATTAAAACGACAAATAACTCAAACCCACAGGAAAGCTTGGTGTGTCATTGTTGTGATCACAGCACTCACGTTTTGGACAGATGTAAGCAGTTCAGCAAAAGGAAGCACAGAGACAAAATTCAATTTCTAAAGGAGAAAGGAATTTGCTTTGGATGCTTGTGTATTGGACACATAAGCCGGGACTGTAAACAACGCTTGATCTGTGAGGTTTGTGAAAAGCAACATCCTACTGCGCTCCACATAAATACATCTAATGTGGAATTGGGACAAACCGCTAAATCACAAACCCCCCCTCAGACATGTGGACGTGAATATATGACCATTTTTTGTTATCTCCACTATATTCCAGACCACTGAGCCAACAGACATCGGATGCCTTTGTGTTCGGGGACTGCCAATCATCTTGGGGGATGAGCCTTCTGCCTTCTTCAAGACCTGCACCGTAAGTTACTTTAACCCTTGTGTTATGTTCACATTTTGCACCCTTTTGGTAATGTTCGGGTCAAATTGACCCGCGACATTATTCAGGGTTTAAAAAAAATACGGAACTACATTTTACTTAAACAATTCCTTATATATATTGTCTTTAACTAATTCACCAACAATATAAATGAAATATGATTAGTGTTTTTAAATACTCTTTGCTAGATCAAATTGAACAATGGAAGTGTCCATAAAAATGTAATTTATGTAAGAAAAAAATACACTGTAATACAAACTAGGTTTACATGTTCATGCTTTTCTAGGAAAATGCAAATGAAACCTTTTTTCCTTAATGTTATTATTTGTAATCTTTGTCTTATAATAATCAAAGCCCTCGTTTAAAAATAGCAATTTAACAGCAATTGAAACACAAGAACCACACATCCAAAAGTATTTGGCTGTGGAATATCTATAGATGATGAAACATCCATATAAATGACATAGAACAGATATAAACAATTAACAGTCACTGTTCATAAAATATAGTAAATCTGAAAAATACATATCTTTTGGCCATTTTGCTGGTTGTTGTATTGTATAATTGTAGTTCTGCACTATACACTGTAATGTGAGATTATGTGTCTGTTAAATCCTTCCTCCAGCGTGCAGGTGCGAGAAAATGTAAAATGTTTATACATTTCTGGAAGATCTCAAATGTTTATAATGTTTTGGAATAGTTTTGTGCACACACTACAAAGGGTAAAGATCAAGGGAAAATAGGTTGTGTGTGTGTGTGTGTGTGTGTGTGTGTGTGTGTGTGTGTGTGTGTGTGTGTGTGTGTGTGTGTGTGTGTGTGTGTGTGTGTGTGTGTGTGTGTGTGTGTGTGTGTGTGTGTGTGTGTGTGTGTGTGTGTGTGTGTGTGTGTGTGTGGTGTGTGTGTGTGTGTGTGTGTGTGTGTGTGTGTGGTGAATAATGAAGATTGTCTGCAACAAATGTTCACAAATTCATGGGAGCCAAGCTACATACAAAACCATATTTGGTGCACAATTTGCAACTAGTACTTGTAATGTACAGATCCAGTTATGGCGTCTGACGTAAGGCCAATTTAAGGCCCCTTATTGTCCTTTTATTTATTACTTTTGGTTTTTATGGTGTATGATGCTTTTCATTATAAACAGTGGAAGCTACTTTTTGGTGGACGATGTCGAATTATCTGTCAAATCTCTTTATTTCTCTGTTAGGATGCGGCTGATAAGGAGGTGTACAATCAAACTCCACTGGGAATCCTCTGTGTCGGAGAAAATCCTCAGCTACAAACTCATGTCTAGCTCTTGGTAGCCTTCTTTTTTAGCTCGGTAGCGTACACGCTAGGAACGCCAACTATAATGTAATTAAGTGTTGCGACTGACCGTACGGTAAATCACCCGGAGTATACTGTCTATGAGTATGTTGTGTTTGAATGCAGACATTCTCCTGCTATGAGATACATGTAAGGCCATCTGCTGACATTGGAGTTGATATATGGAAACGCTAGCAACGTAGTTAGCCCAGTTAGCACTGTGTCAATGGCTTAGCAGCCAGAAAAACGTTTACCCATTTAAACAGTTGTGGTAGATACCCAGGGCCGCCCCTGGCCAACTTGGGGCCCCAAGCGACATTGTGAGATGAGGCCGACAGGAGTGAACAATTTTTTTTTGGAAACAAAGTAGGCTACTTTGCAAATATAATTCCTGTTCATTATTATTATTATTATCAATAGTTACTTTTTTATACAGTGAGGTAAATGGTTGTGCATGTATGTCGTTCAGTATGGGTTTACAGGTGAATACGTCTGCATTTCCTGCCAAATACTAGCCTCAAAAAGATTAAAATATAATTAATGCAAATAAACTACTTCTACTAATAATAATAATAATAATAATCAATTCAATAATATAAATACTATATTATTTTATTATAATATAGTTGTAATATAGTCAAGACAAAACATGCTTATGACATGCTCAAAAACTGATATTTCTTAAATCTGTATTCAAATGTAGTTCCCTCTGTCAGCAATGTATCAACAACTACACACACATTTCTATCAGTATTTCTCTGTGTTGTGGTTGACATGATGATGACTGTTAGGAGTTAAGGGGAGAGGCTGAGCATCACCATGATGATGACTGTTAGGAGTTAAGGGGAGAGGCTGAGCATCACCATGAAATGTGCAAATTGACATAAATATGAATAAAAGGGGAAAAAATGCTCCATATTTTTTAGGCTGGAAACTTGAACTGTTATGTAAGCCAACTAGACAGACAGTGTATCACTCTTCCTCCTGTACATTAGCAGGTAAAAGGCATCACATACTTGAATGAATGGTAAATAAAGAATGCTGGAAATAACTGCATCTCCATTAGCCGATATGCTATGCAGAGACTGCCTTCTTCATGTCTTGAATTGCAGCTGGTGTTTTAATATGGCAATTAGCAATTTAACTTATACAACATTCGCAAGTTGTACATTTGACTCATACAATAACCCACCTTCGAGTGATGCTCTAGTTTCTTCACGTTTTGTTTTTTTCCCTCTTGCTTGCGCCGGACTGAAACTGTCTTTTCACCGACATCTCTTCACCTGCACTAGTGGCCGTATCAAAGCCGTGATTGGTCAGATGTCGATTCATTGCAACGGTGTCGGGTTACAGACGTGCTCCCCTTGTCACCTCTCACTCTCACTCTCGCGGGGGGGGGCGGCGGAGAACTGAGCGGAGAACTGCGCACAGCAGCTGAGGCCCTCTGGGCGGGGCCCCCTGCGCAAGGCGGGGCCCCATGCAGCCTGCGTGATTGGCCTGTAGGGAGGGGCGGCCCTGTAGATACCTTGTTTGTTTTAAACATCATAAATACACAAACAACAATGCGTACTTACAGGTTGTGTACCCGAATCTCCCGCTGATCCAAACAAAGTAGGAACAGCATCGTCCTTCAGTGTCCTACGCTGTGCATATCCGGCATGAATCGCTGCAATGTTTGCGAAGCTTTGGTCCGTGATTTGCCGCACACACAGTACAATACCGGCTCGAACATCTGAAGGAACAGTGTTAACAAGAAATGTCAACCACTGACTTCGTTGTGGTTCTGCCCTCGGTAAGGCATACATTGAAGATTTCCCCTCACAAGACAGGAAACAGACCCTCGTTGGCAATACTGGTGCCAACTGGGTATCGACACGTCACTATACCCAGGAAGAAAACAATGGAAAAAGATAAATCTGTGTTAGAGTTGTACTCGCTACAGGGTGTACTTTGAGGGTTTGTGACTTTTCAGACTGTTTACATGCATACAAAGCTACATAACACACAGGGGGACGGGTAATAACCGGAAAAGTATGACATGGGACCTTTAAAGGGTCTTGAACATATTGTGCTTGAATGTTATTTAAAATGTTTTGTTCATATGTTTCTAGTCTTAATGTTTGTCCTTGTGTTAAATTAAGCTGCTGTGATGCAGGAACAATTCAGCCACCAGCTCAGTAAAGTATCATCTTTTAGCCAGTTGTCCTCTTTGGAAGACACCCCATTATCTGCCTCTTCCTTCAGACTTCCTCACAGAGCCCCTCCTCCAACACACACGAACGCGCACATGACCAATGAGGGCACGAGATAAGTTTGTGCACAAGATGGAAGGCTGACAGGCAGGTAGGCCATCCAGTTACTTTAGCCGGCTAAAATAATTGGTCGTGTTTTTTACAGCACTACGGCTTCCACAGATGACATTGTTTTATGTATTTATTGTCAAAGCATTTAATGTATTCATTGCTATCGGGATGTTAAGAGCATTCCATGGAATATAACAGAGTGTTTCTGAAGTGAATTGCCTACCCCACCTTTAATAATATCATTATTATGCATCCAAATATCAGCGAATACTTTAAACCCACATTTTTAATTATTCAGCAATTTTCACAGAGCTGCGGAAAAAGCTGCAAAATAATTGTATAGAGAGAGAGAGAGAGAGAGAGAGAGAGAGAGATAGAGAGAGAGAGAGAGAGAGAGAGAGAGACGAGAGAGAGAGAGAGAGAGAGAGAGAGAGAGAGAGAGAGAGAGAGAGAGAGAGAGAGAGAGAGAGACTTTCAGTAAGGACTCGACAGCTATAGAATTATAATGTGAACTGACAGGAAATGATGGGTTCGGAATTTCTTTTTAGCACTTAATTATCTGTACTCTGTACTTCCTTTCCTTCCCTCTCCTTATGCCAGAAATATATCATTTCTACACTTTCCTTCCCACTGCAGGTTACATTTACAGTGAAGAACAATGGCCTCCTGCTGCCAGATTCTGTTTTTTGTGCAAATGCGATTCAGCAAAGATGTTAGCTGCACTGCACACATGAACAACATTTTAATGATACATGGTGCATTTTAGAGTATTCACACAAGCTTTGGTGCACGCTGGTTCTTTACACAACTGTAATGTAAAGCTGCAATTATACCGAGCTGTTCAACATTTAGTCTGTCTGTCAATAAAGTATAATCCCTCCCAGGCAATTTACTGCAATGATTATGAAGCAATTTCTTTCTTTTTCAACAGAAGAAGAAAAAGAAGAATGGAAATCTTATCTTTGATCACAATCTGACAATTTAGCCATGCTCCTCAGTCAGGTCAAGTCAATTATATTTAATCAGCCCAAATGCCCCAAATCTATACAGCATACACAATACTCTGTCCTTCGACCCTTGATTCGGGGGGTTAAACTCTGCAAACAAAACACAGGTTTCATATTTGTATTTTGAACCTCTGCTGTTCAAAAAGCTCTTTATTTTGTTCATACTGCCTGTGCTGCAGCACCTCTTTTCACCCTCTGTCTGAAACCAGAGCCCAGTCTGCTCTGATTGGTTAGCTGGCCGGCTCTGTTGTGATTGTCCGCCTCTTAACCTATCGCATACAATGTGTTGGAGCGCTGGCCAATAGAAGCGTGTTACATTGTGATGTCACTTTGTTGTGGAAGTATACAAAGGAGTCCAATGAAGGCGTTTCAGGCATGGGGGGGGGGGGACTCTGTCCGTAGGGAACACAGGGATTTTAGCCTATGTAGACCATTTACATGCATACAAACCTATAACACACTACAGGAAAGGAAGACCAAAAAAGCATAAAAGCGTCCCTTTAGACAACAAAGGTACAAAGGTGCGTGTTATACATACAAGAAAAGAGAGGCTGAATCTCCTGTAGGACAATCCAAACATCTGGAATGAAGCACAACAGCCAGAAGAGAGACAGAGAACGTGGGTAAGTGTTGATCAAACACAGAGAAGAAAGTGAAAAGAGGCAACAGGGAGGACAAAAGAAAGGGATAAAGTGAGGTAGAAGAGATAGAGAGAGAAGGAGAGATTGAGGGAGAAATGGAAGGAAAGTGAAAGGCACACAGCTGTGCTTGTTGGATAAGAAAAGAAGATGCTGTGGTTTCACGCTGACAGGACAAACATGGACTAATTATTATAGGCTTAGCTGTGCAAAATGGTCTAATTGAGTAGTTAGAGTTAAGATCCCTGCAGCACCATTACAAACCATTTGAAGGCTTCTACAGGCCTGACAACAAGACGCTACAATTAATGAAACAGAGGATGAGTTAGGATTAGTACAGAAAGTCCTGATGTTTTCTATATTGCATAGGTGAAAAGTGCTGATGTTGATCTAAAGGGAAGGTAGGACAAAATGAGTTGCTGTCAAACCTTCAGAAATCCCTGTTGTCTGGGGTTACTGATACTTGATAAAACTGATGTCAAGCAGGACCAATGACGAGTATCTCTGTATCAGAATTTATAACGATTAGACCAGCAGGCCTCTGTTTTAATTTTAAAGTTGGGAGTGATCTTCCGTCTTTTTAGCCTCATACTATGGGCTCAGAACAGTCTCATAATACACACATGCACACAGAAGGATTCACACTTGTATTACATGATCCGCAAAAGGATGCACACTTGTATTTCCGGGTCCACACTTGTGTTTTTCAATGCACACACAAATGTGTTCCGTTTCATATACATGTAAATAAAATCCAAATACAGAAAAAAGTTTTACATGTGTATTTTTGATCCTCACACATTTGTTTTCCGTTTAAAACCGCTGCACGTGCAAACACAAACCGCTTTCTGTGCACGGATCGCTGTGCATTCATGTGTGGGTTTTTTGAGACTCCCCTGACGGTCACCCGATTTGTACTTGACATTTTTTCTATCTATAGCCAATCAGATGTCTCCTCAATTCTAAGCCAATCACATGAGCGCGCCCCCACAAGGGTAGATGTCTTGCGTTCATGACGTAGCGCTTCATGTACGCATTTTGCGCTGTCCGAGCTGACTGCAGGCCTGCAGGCGCTAATCTCAGGACACCTCCACTCTCAGTACATTGCCACTTTCCGAACAGGAAATGCACGCAAATACAATCTTTATATTATGAAGGTACAGCGCCACTTTCCGAACCATTGATGAATGCTTGTGTACACAAAAACTGCAGGCAAAACAGTTTTAAGTGTGTGTTTCCTGTATGGCGAATACAGCTGCTTTATTTATGTCTGTATGAAGTTGTTGTGAGTGTGGAGGGAGCAGCTACAGGTTAGCTTAGCCTAATCGATCAGTGGCCTTTAGTACTACGAAGCCAGTTCAACAGACCCTGGATATCTCTGAGTTATCTGGCTTAACTAACCCTAACAAGCGAGATCTCGCAAAGCGGTCCTACGACGCTGGTTATAAACTCAGTAAGGTCCAATTCCAAACCACCCCCTACACACTACCCCTCCGTTTGCACGTTCCCGCGGAGGGTCCGCCACATTAAGTGCTGTTCCAAACCAACGAGTGAGGAGGGGGTAGTGGGTTATCCAGCCCTCAAACAGCGAGTCTGCATCGAGCCTGACTTCACCTGCTGCCCTACCTGACCGGTCTCAACGCTGTGTGTGTCCGTCAGGAAACAAGCTGTTAACAAGTAGTTCCAACAAACATCCACTGATAAACTGCGATGTTAACAACCTCATGATAACCTCATATTTTTTTAACTTATGATCATACCTGTGTTTAGTCTAGAAAAAGTTAAATGTGTGCATTTTATTATAAAGTTGTGTATATTTACAGACTGTTGCAAAAACTAAGAAGCTTATAAACATCAGGTTTAAAACTAAAAGAAGAACACAATTAAAGATGTTTGGAGTTTTATTTTAGTTATTCATTTTAATTTTTTGTCAAAGAGATGCTGATTTGAAACCGTCACATACAGTTACAGCATTTCCTGTTTCTGCCGGAGAGAGGAGAGGCCGTCCCAAAGCTTGCCGCTGTATTTACTCCCTCCATCTTACAGGAGGGAGCCTCGTTGAGCTGCGAGTGTCCCTCCGCCAGGGAGTTCATTCTGTGGCGGAGTGGGAGTGGGTAGGGTGTGGTTTGGAATTGGGCCTCAATCAACCCAGGGTTCATGTGAAAGGGGCGGGGTTAGCAACATTTGAACAATCACAAACATTTACTAAAACACGAGTGGATCTGACTTTAATTACATTTGACTCGAGTGTTTCATAGTAGGCTATTATATAATTACAAAATAAAATCGCCACTCTCAGTACAGCGCCACCTTCGGAACAGGAAATATATATATATATATATATATAAATAAATACATTTTGTATTTCTTTGTCACACCCGCTATTGATTAATTTTGTCAACATTGGACCTTGACACCGTCCACATAGCTATAGTGAAATAATATAATAGAAAACATTAGTATAATCAGCGTACAACTTGATATCATTCCCATCGATGTATTCTCTTCTACTTGTGGGGCACATGGGCATCAGTCTTAATTAATAATAATTCCTTACATTTATTATAGCGCTTTTTCAATGACTCAAAGCGCTTTACATATACACACATTACACATGCAATGGTCAGATACTGTGGACAATACCCACAGGAGCAAGTTCAGGTGAAGTGTCTTGCCCAAGGACACACCGGCTTTACAGACGCAGCAGCGGCGGGTTTCACCCCTTGATCTGATGATCATTGCACAGCGCACTGCGCCACACCGTCCATCTTCACGCCTCGAGGTCATCGAGGCGCTTTTACAAGTACACATTGGTATTATACATGTACTGTGGACAATACCCACAGGAGCAAATCTGGGTGAAGTGTCTTGCCCAAGGACACAACGGCCTGACGCAGTTCCCCAGCACTCCCCCTTGATCTGATGATCGGATGCACAGACCACTGCGCCACCCGTCCCTAAAGCAGGGGGTTCCAGAAGACCCAATGAACTTATAGTCTAGCAGGAAGGGACCTCAGATTTTGAGATACCCCTACCCGAGGTAGAACAAATGATAACAATGATTTTTCGTATCTTTAGGGTCTCCCATTAATGATTGTTGTCAAATTTTATTTTGGGGGAAAAACATTTTTTTTGGTTGTTCTTTAGAACTACCCCAATCCCTGAAAAAGAGCCAAATTAGACCAGGCCGAATGTGGGAAAGGTGACAAAAAAGCCCATAACTTGAGAATGACCTCTCTTATCCTCTTCAGATTTGCTGAGGTATGAACCAGGTGGCTGTCCTACATCACCAAATAGTCAGACAAGTATTTAACTAAAAGAATACTGAATTATAGTCCTGTAAACTTAGCTTTAGTTTAGACGGAAAGTGTACTTTTTGGTGATAGGAACATAGGACTAGGGCTGTGCAATTAATCGTATTTTAATCGCGATTACGATTATGGCTTGCGACGATTAGGAAAACAGCATAATTGACAAAATACGATTATTTTGCTGGGTGCGCTTTCGCCCCTCCCTAAAAGCCCACTCGGCCATGTGGGAGTGACATGTGTTGTGAGTGTTCAGCGCAAGCGAAGATGTCAGAACAAGAGCAGCAACTAGTTAAAAAGAAGGGTCGCGGGGAGATTCCCAGTCGATCGCGAGATGTGTCTAAAAATAGAACAACAATATTCTGTTTTATCGTTAATGTCCTGTAACATAATGTTCCCGTGCCAGAATAATGCACTTGAACGCATCAAAGCTTTGTGATTGGCCGGCCTCACCCCATGTGTCCGGGCGTGGCTGGTGAGCAGTGCACTAGTTCGCTGACGTTGTCCGTGTCAACAGCATGGATGGTCAACAGGAGTGACAGTCCGCACACACACAAGACCGCAATTATGGCAGAAGCAAAAAAGCCCAAAATATATAATTTTCACTCCAAGTGGGAGGATCATTATTTTTGTATCTATTCCAATTCAAAGTCCATCTGTCTCATCTGCAATGCGAGCGTGGCTTTATCGAAGAAGGGTAATTTAGGAGCGGCATTTCAAAACAGTGCACAAACGCTACGAGACGGAATTCACTCCTAATTCTGCCCTACGCTCCAAAGGGGGAGGGGCCTGAGAGCACAGCTAAATGCACAGCAGTCCATTTTCACCAGGCCCAACAACAAGAGCAAGGCTGCTACCATAGCATCTTATCGTGTCAGTCACGTTCTTGCGAAACACATGAAGTCTTTCGAAGACGGCGAAGTTATGAAAGAAGCTTTCCTGGAGGCTGCGACGCGCTTTTGTGGGACAGTAGCATTTCAACAGGTTTTTGATATAATAAAAACTCAATTTAGATACCGTTATTAATGTGCTGTAAGTTTTAGTTTGTTTGAATTTATTCATGATAATTATTGTACAAAATGGTATAAGAATGCAAACATTAAGATCTGTTCTGTTTAAATTGATTATAGTCTATCAGTTCAGAAACTAGTGTTGCTTGCATCCTATTTTAAAGGCATTTATTTGTATACTCTAATAAAATGCAACAAAAAATGGGTTTGATTCTATTAATGTTGTCTTTTTTATTGCACTGTTGCTGCAGCAGATTACTGTGTAGCTTCAGATCTGAGTTGTCTTATTAGTAAGCCTAATTTATACTTTTGTAGCAACACTATTTTTATATAATGGCAAAGAAAGGGTTCTTCAGAGTATTTTCTTTTTTTCCTGTGTCATGTGGCAGCACTGCCACAAGTTCCTCTTCAGAGAGGGTCTTCAGTACAGGTGGCAATATTGTCACCTGCCTGCGCTCATCTCTGAAACCAGACCATGTAAACAGGCTGGTATTTCTTGCAAAAAATCTTTAAGAGATGACATGAGCAGCCCTACCAGCATTTGCCATGGTGGCCTAAACATTTTTATTTGGTCTTAAATTGTAGTTCAACATTTATTTCCTGTTACTTCTGGACCATGACGGTTGGCCAGCCTTCAACGTTTAACTGAGTGGAATATGTTGAATATGTTTTACCAAAATGTTGGCTATATGTTAAGGAGTTTTCAGTAGGTTGTGACAGTGCACTGCAACATATTTGATTTAATTTATTTTGGTCTAATTTATTTTTATTTATCATATTAATATATGTTTAGTATGGTTTTGGAAGTGCGCTCCAACACATTTATTGATCTTGTTTATTGGTAAAATATTATTTGTTTTAAAGTTCAATAAATGGTCAATGAATAATCGTCAAAATAATCGTGATATCAATTATTGACCAAATAATCGTGATTATGATTTTTGCCATAATCGCACAGCCCTACATAGGACTCCATCACTTTTCTCTCATTTATCAGAAAAACAGAAATCCCTAAAAGATATACCATTACTGAATTGTCTAGGGTGCTATTGAACACTAACCAGTAGTTGTATGGAAATATCTGGTACAGTTATATTGCAAATGAGATTTCTTTAGACATAGGCCATACCTCTAGGCCATACCTCTTCTCTGAGACAGTCATATTATTGGGGGATAAGTGGCACAATAGCCTATAAGTTAAGAATGCTCACTCTGATGGTCATTATATTTGGAGAGGGAAATACCAGGTGGCTGAACTACATCACCAAATAGTCAGAATAAGAGTCACCCAATACAATAAAGTGTATTAGTTCTAAATTGCAAGCCTCTAAAACATAGGTGTAAATAGTACAGGTTTTATTGAAACGTTAACCTTAATTCAAAGTACAGTATACAAATCATCAAATAAGTTTGTGAGAGGTCAAGTATATAGATACTAGAATAGAATGTTAAATGTCAGGTTCCTCAGAAACGTTGCTGATGCAATTATGAACCTCAGTTCATCCAAGTTTGTGCACATCAGTCCAATTTCCTTTTTCTTTTTTACATATAGCAGAAGTGCAAATTCTCTTGCAACTGGCAAAGACTCTTCCAAGCTGGCAGAGAGTCCAAAATGGGCCAGATCTTTGAGCTCGCTGAGATGGGTCTTGAGTTTGGTGAATGCTGTTGTCTTTCCTATTCTGTACAAACTACTTGTTGTGCCACAGCCAGTGAGTGCATGACATGCTGGTAGACAGTTAGACATGTGGTTTCCGCCCAGCTTCAGGACCATCTCCAACTAAACGGCCTCTTTGAGAAATTCCAGTCCGGTTTCCGTTCCGCCCACAGCACTGAAACAGCTCTGGTCAGGGTCACAAACGACCTGGTGATGGCGGCTGAACCTGGTTCCCCATCTCTCCTCATCCTCCTGGATCTGACTGCAGCATTTGACACTGTCGACCATAACATCCTCCTTCAGAGCCTCCAATACACCATCGGACTCTCTGACTCCGCAATGAGCTGGTTCCAGTCCTACTTGTCTGGAAGAACAGAGTATGTCTCCTTGGGAGGTGCAAGGTCCCAGACACACCCTGTCACCTGTGGTGTCCCTCAAGGGTCGGTCCTTGGGCCCACTCTGTTCACCCTGTACACTCTGCCCCTTGGCCGTGTCATCAGCCAGCATGGAATATCATTCCATTGCTACGCTGATGACACGCAGCTATATATAAAGACAGACCCTATCCCACATGCATCCTCACTGTCGCCATCATTATCACTGTTCCCATCAACATCCTTTAACGCCTGCATTGAGGAGATAAAGGCTTGGACGCAACAAAACTTCCTGCAGCTAAATAGCTCCAAAACAGAGGCTATCACCTTTTCTGGCCAAAACATACCCCTCTCCACATCAGTTACCAACCTGGGTGTAAGATTTGACCGACATCTGACCTTTGACACCCACATCAAACACCTGTGCAAAACCTCCTTCTACCACCTCAGGAACATTGCAAAACTCCCTGTCAGATGCTTGACTATTGTAACGCTGTCCTCATCGGAACTCCTAGCGGGAGCCTTCAGAAGCTCCAATACGTACAGAACAGTGCCGCTAGGATCCTGATGAGGGTGAGAAAATACAACCACATCACACCCGTCCGTCATTCCCTCCACTAGCTTCCTGTCTCATTCAGGATTAAATACAAGATCTCACTACTGACCCATCAGTGCATCCACGGGAACGCTCCTCCATACCTGAAGGAACTTCTCACATCACAAACCTCCACACACAACCTCCGTTCCACAACAAACCATCTGCTTGGCCCCCCCAGGACCAAACTCTGCACCATGGGGGATCGGGCTTTCTGTGCAGCTGCTGTGGACCTGTGGAATTCCCTCCCAGACCACCTGAGGACTCCACAGACCACTGAAGCCTTTAAGAAAGGCCTAAAAACCTTTCTTTTAAAAAAAGCCTTTGATTAAACTTTTGTTTATTTTGTTTGTTTCTTTCTGTAGCATTTTGGGATTGCTTTTAGCAATAAAAGGTGTTTTACAAATACTATTTATTATTATTATTATTATGTCTTTTCCAATTTTCTCACATATGGTGTTGATGAGCAGGGCTGTATCCAGGATTTCCTAAATACCGAGGTCCAAACATGCTAGGGGGGTTCGGGGGTTACCCCCCGAGATTTTTATGATCTAGTTAGGTGCTTTTTAAGTCCTGTGTGGGGTCACAAATTGGATAATATATTGATTTCAACCCATGTCAGTGGGCTGACAATGTCAGCATAAATTATTTTTAAAGTGTAATACATAAGAATCAGTTGATTGTTACTATTAATGATCTGGACATGCAGAAGAGGCTAAAATGATCACAACACATTGTCAACATTAATTTTCCATGTCTCTCTCCTTTCCATAACCTGCAGCCTCTCTTCCATCTTCTTTATTCTCTCTGTCTTCTTCCTGTTCATTACTCTCTCTGTCCTCTACTCTTTCTCTTTGTTCAATCTCTCCCTCGTTGTTCACTTTTTGCTCCTCCTCACTTGTCGCTCCTGCCAGTGAATTAAAAGCAATTCAGCTATTTAGTTCATTTCACTCGTTTGTTTGCATTCTTTTTTTAATTTAAATCTGTTTTGTTTGATTCTCAAAAGAGAACAAAGATGTAAGGAAATTGTGTTTTATACAATTGTATGTTATTATGACAGTTATGTATGTTTTAAAAGTATGCCTATTGTAAATGAAGACTATTGTTATAGATACATAGATAGATAAATAGATAAATAGATGAGCTTATTAAGCCTACATTATTTTTGTGTGATTCCAGTTCCTCCCTGACTTCCATCACTTTCACTCTCTCTATTTCTCTCTGCCTGTCCTGTCTCTTCCTTACCAAAGCTGAGCTTCGACTGACAGTATTTTCATTATATCTGAGTCAGTGTAAAAAGAAAACAATACAATGTTATATCTTCAATGTTTTACTCAAATTGAAATGAAAGAAAAGCATTACAACGTTTGTTAAAAGGTCATCCTTCTGACATTGGATGAACGTAATTAACTTTAGCTCTCTAGCTAGTTTATTCACGCAATTTAAACCAAAGTATAGCTTATAGCTGCAATATAAGTTAGTGTGCATGTTGTCGGACGTCCACTGACTAACGTAGAGCGTTCACACAGGATCTGCTGGTCATAAGATGTCCTGATGAGCAGAAACACAAGCAGCCCGCTGGACTCAGATCTTAAGATACCTCATCACTCCTCCGCTGCTCCGGTACAGGGCTGCGGAGGTTTGTTGATACGGTTGATACATGTCGTCTTCTTCTGTTTGCTTTAACAGAGGCTACGTAGTTATGCAGCGCCCCCATGGTCAGTAAATGGAAGTACTACAAAGAATGCCGGTTAGTGCAATTTTATTTCACAAGTTTTGTTATACACAGCTCGGGAAAATATTACCGAGGTCCGGACCTCGGTGACCTCAATGGTAGATACGGCCATGTTGATGACATATCTCTCTCTCATTCCATGGCCTGCATGCGTGTACACTAGAGATGAACCAAACATGTATTTGCTTGCATAATATATGAGCAGTACTTCCACACCTGTGTCATCAGACCTCACAATGATGCGGGAATATAACTCTGCAAGATGTATGGAGCTCTATCCTTGTGTCTGTCTCCTCCTGATCACTGTACAGTGATGTCAAACTGATTACTCCTGCTGTGCATATGCTCTTCACCTCCTCCCCTTCGTCAAATCCTGAGTGTAGTCTCTTTGAGGCAGCTATAGTTCAAACCGGAGAGACGTGATGTAAGAATTACATATTTAATGTTTACACGTCATATGAATGAAATGATTGCCACGATAATACAACAGGAGAATGTAATGGTGTTTGGCGATTAGGCCCCGGTTTGCAGGATAATCATTCAGGAGGGAAAGCACCGCTCCGATGAAATCCCCGGGGTCTAGACACTGGTGGTGGTGATGAGTAGGTGAGACCGGTCTGAAGGAGGAAGGTTTAGCTTTGTCCTGAAGGAGACAGGAGGCGAGAGGGGTGGAGGCGGGTTGCGTGTGATCATCTGCAATGACAACTGACAGGGAGGAAGAGCAGGCATTTAAAGAATTTAGCATGTGCAGCGATTGGCTGCTGAGGGGTGACGCCCTCGTATTTAATGAGGGGGGAAGGGAGCCATAGAGTGACGTGTAAGTGACTCGTGTTAGGTCTTCCTTATTGAACTTGCGCTAAAGCTTTCATTTCAAACCGGAGAGACGTGATGTAAGGAATACATATTTATTGTTTACACGTCATATGAATGAAATGATTGCCACGATAATACAACAGGAGAATGTAATGGTGTTTGGCGATTAGGCCCCGGTTTGCAGGATAATCATTCAGGAGGGAAAGAACCGCTCCGATGAAATCCCCAAAACCAGTGAAGTATGAAATACTGAGATGAACTGAGTTGCTTACCTTGTGGGGTGACTGTGGTGATCTGGGAATGAAAGATAATAGATTAACATATGTAAGCGGCATTGGGCCGGAATCACTGCCGGAGCTTACGGGTCATGCTGAGACTCTGACTGCCGAAATCAGTGCCGGTCTTATCTGAAAACGACCTGCGGGTCGCCTGCCTGGCTAGCAGGGCTTGACTACGCTGCCCGAAGGTCGAACGGTTTTGTTTTGTAACTGACACCGAAGTGTACGGTGGCCCAACGTCCACGACACCAAAGTGTACGGTGGCCCTCAGCCACGTCTGACTTCGCAGGATATATATATTTTTTTCTTTTTCTTCTTTACTCTTTTTCTCTTTCTTTATTCTTTGTTTTGTAACTGACACCGAAGTGTACGGTGGCCCGAAGCCACGACACCGAAGTGTACGGTGGCCCGAAGCCACGACACCGAAGTGTACGGTGGCCCGAAGCCACGACACCGAAGTGTACGGTGGCCCGAAGCCACGACACCGAAGTGTACGGTGGCCCGAGTCCACGCCTGACTTCGCAGGATATACATTTTACACTGACACATTTGAGCAAGGGCCTGGGATTTGGATACCTGCGTGCAGGAGATGAAGCCCGTTACAGGTAGGTGCAGCGTGAGACGAGACATTGTTCCCTGTGGGCGGGGGCCCACAGACTAGGACAGGAATGCAGTTTGAAATCCGATACCATGATGAGACATGTATACGTGTTATGAACCACCACCAGTTATATGCATAGATACCATAGTTAGGGTCTGAGAGATCTTTGGGAAGCCCGTACGGCGCTGATGTCCGGACGAATGAAGGTTGTGAAGGGGGAGGAGGACCACCGTCCTAGTTGTTGTAGGGATGAGGTAGAGAGACCTTGATTAGCAGCAGAGGTGGCTGCACCTATCCTGAAGGAATGCCCCGGGTATGATATAGGTGATAGGCCGGATTTAATGAGAACTTGCTTGAGGTAGAAATTGACGGGGCCATGACCCTGCGAACCACTCTCCCTGGAAGAAACCCTCAAAACCCATGGATGGGCGGCATCCGTGAAGAACCTCATTGAGTCAGAGGAACGCACGAGGCCATCGTAAAAGAAAGTAACTCCGTTCCAGTGGGCGAGCAGGAGGGACCAGAACCGAAGATCTGAGCGGCAGCCTTCGTCTAAGAAAACGCAGTCATGGAGGTTGTCGACCGCTGATGCTGCGTCCAGGAGGCGGGAGATGAATGAGCGCCCCTGGGGGATGACGATGACGCATGGCGAAGTTGAGGTGTCCGAGAAGGGAGAGCAACTGTTGTTTTGTGATAACTTGTTGCTCGCAGTATGACTTGGTGATGTCCCGGATGCGCTGCAATTTGTCGGAGGGGAGAGACGCCTTCATGTCTATGGAGTCGAGGATGATGCCTAAGAACTCTAAGCGTGTGTCGGGACCTAACGTTTTCTCTTTGGAGAGAGGGACACCTAACTCCTGAAGCAGTGTTTAAGCCTGGCCAGTGAGATCCCTGAGCTGTCCTGTGGCGGGTCTATGGGGAGGAAGTCGTCCGGTAGGTGAAGGACGGAGGGGATTCTGACGATGTTCAGCAGGATCCAATAGAGCGCTTCCGAGAAGGAATTGAAGATGCGGGGGCTGCTTCTGCACCCGAAGGTCAGGCGAACGGCGAAGATAGAGTTTGGACTCCCACTTAATACCGAACAAGTTCCACTGAGACGGATGAATGGGGATGATTTGAAGGCATCGGTAATGTCCGCTTTGGAGAGCCGAGCTCCGTGCCCTGTGAACTTGATCATCTTTATTGCATTATCCACTGAGGCATGGTGAAGGGAGAACTGATCTGGAGGGATGATGCTATTGACGCTGCAGAATGGGCTGGAGCAGGGAGCGGACAGATCGAAAATTAGCCTTTTATTTACGTGTGGCTATTCCGATGGGATTTGAACGGAACACTGAGAAAGGGGAGGAGCTAAAAGGACCGATTATATATCCTTTGAGAAGTTCTTTGTCGATGAGCTGGGAAACTATGTTGGGTTCTTTAGCGGCTGACTGTAAGTTTCTTGCTACGAAAGTCACTGTGGGAGATGGGAGGACCCCTACCCTGAAGCCTTGGGAGAGCCCTGACAGGAGATAGTCAACAAACACGGAATCTGGGTGAGTAGATAGCGCAGCTGCTAGCTGAGGGATGTTAATGGGAGTGGAGGGGTGATATTCCAGAATGTTTTTAGTTATTTATTTATTTGTTGATGTTTCTGGCGCAGAGCCACTGTGACGGCCCGTCCACACGGTGGCGTGCGTTACAGCTTCCAAACGCTTCTGCCCATTCACTTGAATGGGGTGACGTCACTTTTAGCAGAACTGTATTTTGGGAAGCGACGTGGAGCGTTTGCTGGCGTTGCTCGCTTCAAAAAGTTGAGCAATGTTCAACTTTTGGCGCCTCGGCAGAAGCGTCAGCCAATGAAATCCCGTTTATGCAAATCTGACAGTACAAGCGCTAGCCAATCAGACCGTGTGTATGCTGGGAGAGACTACGCAGGTAATTCCTCATATTCCAAAAATGTGAGGGAAAATTCATTATAGCGGTAGTGAATAACCCGGTGCTGTATGATCAGTCTCTGTTCATCTACCGGGATACGAACCAGAGGAGCGAGGCATGGATGGAGGTGGCAGAGACAGTGGGTGAAACTGGTAGGTTTTCGCCTGTTGGGGATTTTTTTTCTTTTTCTTCCAGTTTACTTCGTTTTAACATTGCTATTGCTTTGTGTGTCGGGGGCAAGAGATTCATGTGATTGGTTGTTGCTGCTGTGCGGACCAGTAGCGTAGGCAGAAATGTACTTTAGGGTGGGCCTGTAAAAATATAGGGTGGGCCAGATTTTTCTTCTGCGCATCAGAAACTAACCACAAACCCGCCGGTACCGGTGGCAGATTACTTTAAGAATACTTCCTTTCTCTTTCTCCCTTTTTTTTTTTTTTTTCTTCTTTCCTCTTCTTTTTATCTTTTCTTTCTCTTTAGAATACTTTCTTTTCCATAACAGATGGGTATGTTTTGGTGAACGGGAGACACGTATTTTACTGTTTTAATGGCTTATGAAGAGCACAAACACAACATTTGAGTGTCATTCTGGACAGCTCTCTCATCTGCACCGCACATAAAAGAGAAAAACTCACCCAGACTGCATTCTTTGTACTGTCTTAAAACCTTTCCTTGGAATAGTTTATGCATTGTAAGGTGTCCTTGGGTGCTTTGAAAGGCGCCCCTAAATAGAATGCATTATCATTATTATTTATTATCTGAAACGATGTAGGCTAATAACTTTTAAAACTTTTCCCAGTTACTTGCCCCATGCATTCGGCAGTAGCAGGCCATTCAGTTAGATTTGATCCCGTTATAAATGTCATCATTTCGACAATAAATAAATGCTACATAAACGTTATCTTCCACATTTTATCTAAACATCTCCGTTTCTACCTTCCAATATGTTTTGAAAGAGAACTCTCTCTCTCTCATCTGCGTGCGGGGCAGGGCCTCACGGACACGCTGCATTTCTCGCTCACAGATACGCTGCAGCGCTGTGCAGTGTGCACACGGTTCTGCCGGTAATGAATATTACATATTGTGAGGAAACTTTCCACCAATAATTCCAATAAGTATTCACTTCAGGTTTACGAAAGTAACTGCACTCAGATTACTCGTTTTTCAAATGTAACACCAGCTGAATATACTGATTTTTTTTTCTTTTTCTGATTACGTAACACCGTTACATGTATTCCGTTACAACCCAACCCTGTGTAAGGGTGAGTGCAAACATTTTCGTTAAAACTAGTACCTGAGTGCAACGGAAGTTGAAGCTCCTGTGGCGGAGTCTTCCAGAGCCTGGAGGCGAGCATCGATAGCTATCATGGAGCTAGCCAGGGATTGCAGTGAGCCGGCCGCGCTACTCTCCATAAGGGGTGTGACACTCCCTGCCTGGCGAGCCTGAGAAGGGGTGGATTTTTGGAGGGGGACGGGATCCTGGAGGGCTCGACTTCCTGCCCTTTTTTACCTCCGCGGCTGCGGCCTCGTCCTCGCCCTGCTCTCTGGGGAGCTGACTGGAGCTGCTGCCCCGGACTGGGGAGCTACGCTGGAGACCTGGTCCGAGAGCTCTCGCAGTTGAGAGAGAGTGAGGCCTGGGGCTGTGGGAAAGCCCTGCTGCAGGAGCCGGGCGATGAGGAAGTCTGCCTGTAAGCCTATAAGCCGCTGTGGGGAGCCGAACCGGGATCGGAGACTTCCAGAGAAGGTTCGTGTTCCGAATTGTCCGAGTTGGACATCTTGAGCTAGTTGTTTCTTACGGTTTTTCTCACGAGAAGGAGTATTGTATTGCAACTACCATTGCGTGTGATCATCTGCAATGACAACTGACAGGGAGGAAGAGCAGGCATTTAAGGAATTTAGCATGTGCAGCGATTGCCGGCTGAGGGGTGACGCCCTCGTATTTAATGAGGGGGGAAGGGAGCCATAGAGTGACGTGTAAGTGACTCGTGTTAGGTCTTCCTTATTGAACTTGCGCTAAAGCTTTAATTTGCTCACAAACATGCACAGTGCAGTCTTGTTTCCAATACTCCTCAAGTACTCCCTGTAGTTTGGGAAATTTGTTTTGCTTTAGGTTATAACACTTGTGTTATTCTTCAGAGCTGGGTCCTCATTACACTTTTGTACACTTTTTTTCATTACACTGCACTTTTTTAAAATGCACCTGCATTGACACACCCGTTCACAAATCATACTGAGTGTTTGGCACATATTATATATATATTTATAAAACGGACAAGTCAAATCAAGCAATCTGATTGGTTCTTAGCCGTGATATACTGAGCGTATACCACGGGTAGAATTGTAAGTTACTTTTCACAACAAGTCAGTATCCCTCCGCGTCTGAGTAAAACAGTATACCGTTGGGCTGAAAAGCAAACTGCCTGCAGTTTGCTTTTCAAACTGGAACAAGAAAGCAGCGGAGAAGTAACGGGGCAGAAACCCTCCTTTTTACGCAGCGGTCCAGACATAGACATCAAACGGCAAAACATAGGCCTATTTAGTGTGCAGTTCCTTTGGCATTAGGGCAGGGATATCTAGATACTTTCCAAGGTTTGACATCATGAATTGAGCTACTTTTAAAGCAAGCAACAATGTTTTCAAATCTGTAATCAAAGAGGTCCGCAAAAACACTATCGACCAATCAGATTGTTTGATTTGACTTGTCAGTTTTATATATTTCCATTTCTTCCGTTACGAAACAAACTTACAAAGCATAAGATGGAAACATTTAAGATTAACTTCGACCTCCGGGGGGGTCTTACATGGAGGAGTGGATTGAGCAGTGCCTATCTCCAGAAAAAAAAAGCACCTAAACGACGACATGCAGAGCTACGTGAAGAGCAGGTAGACCAACTGGAAAAGTAGCAGCATTCAAAAGCTTTCTGATGCGGGTCTTGAAACAAAGCAGAGCAATTATGACCGTTAGTGGCCACAGGTGCGAAAGCTCTCTCCAGAGCTACTGGAAGCCCAATCTCGGGGACCGGAGAAAGTGGAGCAATATTCTGACCACGCCAAGCAACAGCCTAGAACAACCTCAATCTATACAAGTAACCACGTAAGCCATGCTATTGATGCTGGACAGGTTTTCAGTGGCTGCACAATAAACGGCAACATACAAATGAATGTAAATAAATAGCCAAATAATGGATCAACGCTCTCTGTCTAATATGTTCGCTAGCTGTTAGTGTTGTTGCATAGCAACCACCTCGCACTATGTTTCGTGCAGAAGGCAACGGAGGGACTATTTTATTTTGAACATCATTATTTACTAATAAAAACTATTTAAATTAGAGTGTGTATTTTTCTTTCATATTGCCACACTTGGTAACCGTTTTATAAAAGCAATAGCTCACTTCAGGCCATGATATATGCTCATTATATCACAGCTAAGGGGGTTGTCGACCCTCTGCTTCGCGTCGGGCCGAACCACGCCCCTTGGCTGTGATATAATGAGCATATACCACGGCCTGTCGTGAGCTATTGCTTAAATATATATACAGTATATATATAGAAAACAAGAAATGCAATGTGTAGACATGGTATTTGACAGGTATGACGGCCCACAGTCAATCAAAGACCTGGAGAGGCAAAGGAGAGGTGCAAGTGATGGAAGGCCTACACATGTTATCACTGGCAAAACAAAAACATGTTTGGTTCATCTCTAGTGTACATGCATGCAGGCCATGGAATGAGAGAGAGATATGTCCCCATCAACACCATGAGAAAATTGGAAAATACATGTCTAACTATCTACCAGCATGTCGTGCACTCACTGGCTGTGGCACAACAATTAATTTGTACAGAGTAGGAAAGACAACAGCATCAGCAGGTCGTTTGTGACTCTGACCAGAGCTGTTTCAGTGCTGTGGGCGGAACGGAAACCAGACTGGAATCCCTCAAAGAGGCCGTTTAGTTGGAGATGGTCCTGAAGCTGGGCGGAAACCACATATCTAACTGTCTACCAGCATGTCGTGCACTCACTGGCTGTGGCACAACAAGTAGTTTGTACAGAATAGGAAAGGCAACAGCATTAACCAAACTCAAGACCCATCTCAGCGAGCTCAAAGATCTGGCCCATTTTGGACTCTCTGCCAGCTTGGAAGAGTCTTTGCCAGTTGCAAGAGAATTTGCGCTTCTGCTATATGGAAAAAAGGAAATTGGACTGATGTGCACAAACTTGGATGAACTGAGGTTCATAATTGCATCAACAACAGATGCAGCCTCGGAAAATCTGCCGCCAACAGAGGATGCATTTCAACAACATGTAAAGAGCAATGTTTCAGACAGCGATATGGTGCCCAAACCCAAACCCTTGTTATGGAGTGCTGTTGGCAAGGGGTAGATTGTCAGAGATGGGGCCATTCAACCAGTGCTATTTACAAAACCCCCAGCACCTACAGAAGTGAGAGACATTACTCACTTGACATTTAACATTATATTCTAGTATCTATATACTTGACCTCTCACAGAATTATTCGATGAATTGCCCTTGAGCAAAGAGGGCCCTCAGTGACAAGATAAAAAAAAAAAAAAAAGTTTTTATTTTTTTATCTCGTCTTTTTCGGGCTCAACCTCACTCATCATACATTCTTTTAAATGACACTCACTCTTCACCATAAATAACACAGCTTTTCTATAGGGTGAAATTAATATATTTTCTAAACCGTCTCTGTACTGTAGGTCTCACTGTGTATGCGCTCAACTTTATTACTACGCGGCGGCGGTGTATAGCCGAATCACAGCCCCACCCTCACTCATGTAACATTTTGTCACGTGAGCTGAAAAAATGGATGTTGCCGGTAGCCAAACGCCCAGCAGGGCTGCGAAAAGAAAGAAAAAGAAGAGAGAGTGGCGGCTGCATTAAAACTAGGGCTGTGCAATTAATCGTATTTTAATCGCGATTACGATTATGGCTTGCGACGATTAGGAAAACAGCATAATTGACAAAATACGATTATTTTGCTGGGTGCGCTTTCGCCCCTCCCTAAAAGCCCACTCGGCCATGTGGGAGTGACATGTGTTGTGAGTGTTCAGCGCAAGCGAAGATGTCAGAACAAGAGCAGCAACTAGTTAAAAAGAAGGGTCGCGGGGAGATTCCCAGTCGATCGCGAGATGTGTCTAAAAATAGAACAACAATATTCTGTTTTATCGTTAATGTCCTGTAACATAATGTTCCCGTGCCAGAATAATGCACTTGAACGCATCAAAGCTTTGTGATTGGCCGGCCTCACCCCATGTGTCCGGGCAGTGGCTGGTGAGCAGTGCACTAGTTCGCTGACGTTGTCCGTGTCACCAGCATGGATGGTCAACAGGAGTGACAGTCCGCACACACACAAGACCGCAATTATGGCAGAAGCAAAAAAAGCCCAAAATATATAATTTTCACTCCGAGTGGGAGGATCATTATTTTTGTATCTATTCCAATTCAAAGTCCATCTGTCTCATCTGCAATGCGAGCGTGGCTTTATCGAAGAAGGGTAATTTAGGAGCGGCATTTCAAAACAGTGCACAAACGCTACGAGACGGAATTCCCTCCTAATTCTGCCCTACGCTCCAAAGGGGGAGGGGCCTGAGAGCACAGCTAAATGCACAGCAGTCCATTTTCACCAGGCCCAACAACAAGAGCAAGGCTGCTACCATAGCATCTTATCGTGTCAGTCACGTTCTTGCGAAACACATGAAGTCTTTCGAAGACGGCGAAGTTATGAAAGAAGCTTTCCTGGAGGCTGCGACGCGCTTTTGTGGGACAGTAGCATTTCAACAGGTTTTTGATATAATAAAAACTCAATTTAGATACCGTTATTAATCTGCTGTAAGTTTTAGTTTGTTTGAATTTATTCATGATAATTATTGTACAAAATGGTATAAGAATGCAAACATTAAGATCTGTTCTGTTTAAATTGATTATAGTCTATCAGTTCAGAAACTAGTGTTGCTTGCATCCTATTTTAAAGGCATTTATTTGTATACTCTAATAAAATGCAACAAAAAATGGGTTTGATTCTATTAATGTTGTCTTTTTTATTGCACTGTTGCTGCAGCAGATTACTGTGTAGCTTCAGATCTGAGTTGTCTTATTAGTAAGCCTAATTTATACTTTTGTAGCAACACTATTTTTATATAATGGCAAAGAAAGGGTTCTTCAGAGTATTTTCTTTTTTTCCTGTGTCATATGTGGCAGCACTGCCACAAGTTCCTCTTCAGAGAAGGTCTTCAGTACAGGTGGCAATATTGTCACCTGCCTGCGCTCATCTCTGAAACCAGACCATGTAAACAGGCTGGTATTTCTTGCAAAAAATCTTTAAGAGATGACATGAGCAGCCCTACCAGCATTTGCCATGGTGGCCTAAACATTTTTATTTGGTCTTAAATTGTAGTTCAACATTTATTTCCTGTTACTTCTGGACCATGACGGTTGGCCAGCCTTCAACGTTTAACTGAGTGGAATATGTTGAATATGTTTTACCAAAATGTTGGCTATATGTTAAGGAGTTTTCAGTAGGTTGTGACAGTGCACTGCAACATATTTGATTTCATTTATTTTGGTCTAATTTATTTTTATTTATCATATTAATATATGTTTAGTATGGTTTTGGAAGTGCGCTCCAACACATTTATTGATCTTGTTTATTGGTAAAATATTATTTGTTTTAAAGTTCAATAAATGGTCAATGAATAATCGTCAAAATAATCGTGATATCAATTATTGACCAAATAATCGTGATTATGATTTTTGCCATAATCGCACAGCCCTAATTAAAACATTTCCCAACAATAAATAGCTTTTTCAAAAAAGCAAAAAGTTACGAAATAGGCCAGCAACCACAAGGAATGGTGGCGGTGGTCACGGAGGATGTTGTTGAGCTAGCGGGCAATGTTAGCCTTGAGCCTTGGATTTTGATGACCTAATCACAGACTTTTCAAAGAGAAAGGCAAGGAAGAAACACTTCTAAAAGGTAAGATCCACTGTCTCTCACACACATTCATTATCTCGCGCTCTCTCTCTCTCTCACACACACTCACTCACTCTCTCTCCCTCTCACATATGAACCACCACCACTCACACTCACTCGTCTCTCCTAGCGCACAGGACACACACACTCACACTCACTCTCTCGCCCTCTTCACCTATACCACACACACACACACACAATACACACACACACACACACAACACACACACACACACACACACACACACAACACACACACACACACACACACACACACACACACACACACACACAACACACACACACACACACACACACACACACAACACTATCTTCCATCACATATACTGATCACTTAGTTGAGCAACCACACAATTTCACTACATATTTTACTTTTGTAACTCTCAATGTTTGTGACTAATAGAACTCCTTGTGTACTTGTACAGCCAGCCAGTCATATTTTGGCATTAAGTGGGGTGCTGCTCTGAGGTTTTAAGTGATATTACCTAGGTCTTCTTGAGCCATACACTGTCTTGAGATCTTATCCATTTTATATTTGTCTTGTGATTTCTGACTGAAAGGGCAAAAGGCTAGACCTACTTTGGTTGAACTATGTGGCTGCGTCCCTGCTTTTGACAAATAGGTGTGCGATTTTACATGCCAGATTGACATGTTAGTAGGTATGGGTAGGCGTGGTGTTACTTGTTGGTACGTGGGTTTGGGGCAGGGGCAGACTGGCCATTGGGAATACCGAGAGTTTTCCCGGTGGGCCGGTGCTGTACGTGGGCTGGAGGGCCGCTCCGATTTGAAAAAAAATACAATACGATGCTGCGCATTAAGAGGGGCCTGTCTGTCAATTAATCCCCGGGCAACTTTTTTCCCCCAGTCCGCCACTGGTTGGGGGGGGGGGGGGGTGAAGGCCATGAGCGCTCAGTGCCCAGGGGCCCCTGGAGGTACTAATCCGGCCTTGCTGAGCAGTAGTGTTAATTTCGTTGACTAAAACAATGACGAAATATGTTCGTCAACGACCTTTTTTTCCATGACGAAAACGAGACGATGAAGAGACTGCACCGACGGCAGTAAACAATAACTGCAACGAAATCATCATGCAATATCGTTGACGAAAAGTGACGGGACGAAAATTTAGTTTACTAAATAAAAACTATGCCAAAATCTCTCTTTACTTTCGTTGACGAAAAATGAGTGAGACTAAATATTATCAAAGATAACGTTACATTTCTGATCAGTCAGTTTTTCTCCCAGCAGTTCCATTTCCGGTGCTGCGGCTGGGCAGCAGCTGTGTGTCTGTGGTGCGCGCAGCGGTACATTTGAATTACACCGGGCAGCGGCACACTGTGAACTGTCAGGAAGACTCGGGTCTAACTCATGGTCTAACTAACTAACCTTATTCAACATAAAATAAAATGGCAACAACAGGGCTTGGGAGCAGTGGTCGCACTCGCGTTAACCGAATACCCCCCGTCAGCGCGAGTGAGTGATAAATTGTGCACTCGACGGATAATAATGGATTATGACGGAAATGCTACGATCCTTTCCGTCAAAATGACTGACAACGAAAAAGTCTAAAACCACCACTGCTTGGGAGAAAGAAACGATGTGATATTTGGGCCCATTTTAGCTACAATGAGGCGGAGAAAAAAAGCGAATGCATTGTTTCATCAGAAGGGAAGCAATGCGGCCATAACACAGCTGGTGAAAATACCACAAACCTGACCAGATACTCTCTGCAAAGCTTCTTAATCATTCAACCTGTGTTTTTCATCAAATAAGGACAAGATATAATCCTATTTATTTATATATGCTAAAATGACAAATTATTGGTTTTGGCTAGACTAGTTTGACTGAAATGTTCTATATAATCTGATGGCTAAAAAAGACTCAACAGTTTTCATTGACAAAAAGTAGACTAAAATAATTAGTTTTAGTCGACTAAATCTTGACTAAAATAGTTACTGTTTTAGTCGACTAAAATAAGACTAAAATGCTCAGACTTTTAGTCGACTAAAACTTGACTAAATAAAAACAGGATGAAGGTGACTAAATATGACTAAAACTAAAAAGGAAATTTAACAAAGGACTAAGACTAAAACTAAATAAAAAAATAGCTGACGAAATTAACACAACTGAGCAGGCAGAGCCCCTGTTGCATCACAGAGCTACTAGCAGAGGGACAGGAAGCTAACAGCAGCAGTCACTGGACAGAGCTGTCACTCAATGTGACCACACCCTAATGTATGCATAACTTTAAGTCTTAATATAACTTAAACAAAATATAAATGGTTGTAACTCATTAATAAATGGGAATGTGTTTTACACTTTACAAGGCTCCCTTTTGGCAGTTATAAATGTTAGTAACTCGTAAATAAATGGTCACAAAGAGATGCCAAGAAACATCAAGATGGAAGGGGGGGAATCAACTCAGTGAACAACAGATACCAAAGATGCTGGCTGATGAAGAAGACAAAGTAAGCTAGGTAGCCAATATAAGGCTTAGTCATCTTGCCAAATAGTGAGCCTGTGTTGATGTATGAACACTGGTTTATAAATGGTTCTTAATGATTAATAAAGTGTTTACAACCTAATTCATAACCTAATTATAAAGCCTTTATGAATCCTATATAAGGGTAGTCTTATTGTAAAGTGGTACCGATATTTGTAACATAACACGTTTAGCAATCAAACCAACTATGGCAAGGTTTACAAAATAAACATTCAATTACTAAGGAAGAAATAAAAGGGCATATAATAGCCTATTGACTTGACAAATATGTATGGTGTATATCTTGGCATATCATGTTGTGTGCTACTGTTGGTGTTTTCAGCTAGCTGGCTACATAATGTTGTAACAGTCAGCTAGGCTACCTTTCTAATTTCTTTGCAGCAGACATTTTCCTCTTCGGTCGGCATCATGGCGCAATTTCCACAAGTGCACCTAAATAACAACAGTTGTAGGTACAGTTTGGTTAGTTAGCGGACAAACTTGTTACTGTATTGTAGATAAATGATGCAGTTCTAACATTACATCTGAAATGTAAGAGCGATACAAAATAAAAACTTTTCACTGTGAAACCGTCTGCTCTAGTCTAGTTTGGGACGGTGGATCAGGTCTATCGCGTTGGCCTGTCTCACTTTCAGGATCGGACTCCAGTTCAAACATATACGGCTGTACCGACGCCATTGTAAAACTGATGTTCCGCTCAGAGCCGAAAAAAGCACTGTGTTAGACATGGGCGGAGCCTCTCTGGTCACAGGGAGGGGGGGGGCAGGAGCTCCAACAAGCCGTTTAGGACAGAGACAGAGTGAATACACATACTATACAGAGATGCTGTATGAGAAACCAATGTGAGTTTGGAAAATTGAACAATATAAATCTATTCTAGTAGACCTCAACAATGGAATTATGATCAGTAGAAATGCCATGACATGGGACCTTTAAGTTAAATTTGGTTAGGGACTAAACACTGTATTTTATATTGAGATTGACTGGTGCAAAAATAATGCTTCAGTCTCACCTCAATAAGTCAGGACATGGTTGGGGTCAGCCATGTCAGAAAATATGAATCGTTACCATTTAGCACCTTATAATTAATTCAATCTGTATAGTGTGTTTCCTCTTTTTGAGTGCACTAATTATGGTAGGGGTAGCCAACAAGGTGGCGAGGGAGGGGTTTCCACAGTGAGCCAATGAGTCGTCTGCAAGCCTTCTTAAAATAGCATGACACACTTAACTTTAAACTTGTGTCCTCCTAAGCTTTTTCCTGAGGCTACCATGCTATTCTTGGCATAATAATTGTTTGCAATGGGAGTGCCGTTTAATTACACTATGCTCTGAATGCCAGTGGTGTAATGAGGCCAGGAGAAATACCACAATAACCGGGCTCAGTCCAACTTCAGCGCTTCAACCAAACGCCAAGATGATTCCTTGTGCACAAAATCTCATGAAGTCTCATAGACCTGCAGGTCAGTCCTTTCTCCCGACGATTCGACAGCCTTCCATTTATCCAGCGCAAGGTCCAGAGCAATTACATTCCAGTGCTGCCGTCCCTGTATCATAGATGCAAGTGTCTTGTCGGAAACAATGTATCTGTTTCCAGTCCCTTGTAAATTTGACAAATATGATAAATGTATGACTTTCAAATGTTAAAACAAATATATTTTTAAGAACAAAGCAGAAATCATTCAACTTTGATTGTCGGTTTTCCCATCTGAATCTGGAATAGATAGTGTCCTATTTCAGAAACTTGACAATGCACAGTGGACTGGAAATTGTTTGGGTTACTTTAGTAAACAGAATAGATCTGGGATCCATCCCATGACAATGCCCATTCCTAACAGCCTCAAATGCCGGTTTGTAGAAAATACAGAAAGATAATTGTCCTCCTTTCCAGACTGTCGTCCTACACATCAACATTTTTACTGCTAATTTCTTCTCTTCTCCAATCGCCAGCACCCGTCTGCTCTTAGCTTATTAAAAACACATTCTCCATCCCAATTGGTCAACCACGCATTGGCTATGCCAACGCTACAATGAACTGTTACTGTAGCAACTCTACTCTTGGATCATATTTGTCAAACTCTGTCTGCAACCGCCTATGCTTTGAGAAATAATATTAGATAACTCATATCCCTTTTCCACCGAGGCTGTTCCAGGGCCGGTTCAGAGCTCTGATTGTGATCCAGTTAATCACGTTAACTGCACGGCTCTTGCTCCCAAAAATGTATTCAACTTGGACACCAACTATTTGCTGGGCCGGCACAGAGAAGGGACAGCCTGGGGCAACACTGTACATGGAGAGAGTGTAGAGTTGTTGCAGAAGTACTACTGTCGAGATCCCAAAATGGTTTGCTATCATTGTAGTAGCAACAAAAACCTACTCATCAAAGCATTTATGGTGAATTATTAATATGTGGATACATGGAGTTATTTTTGTTAGTGTGGGCCACTCTGGAGAACAGATGGAGAAGTCATGCTTGCCAATCAATCTAGTTCATAAGTGTAATAGCAATTTGAACACAGCACCAACATAGTCCATCATTGTTTTTATTGTGAAGGATATTCATGCTGGTGTTGCAGCGATGTAAATGGTCATGTCACATTGTGACTCCTCTTGGGCTCTGGCTGGTGGGGAAAAAAACTAGTCCATACTTAGTTGGCTAGTTGAACCAACTGCAAATCAAATTAGCCCCGGCACCAAATTAGATGGTTTTAGGAAGAGCTGTTGCTGAGTCAGGAGCCAGGATGCTTTGATATTTTTCTTCACATGGCAGCAGGTTAAAGAGTCGGTTGGAGGAGACTAGTGGACAGTCGTCGACAAACAACATCCAAAAAAGGACAGACATTAAAAATGTATTCAACTTTATCACCATGTTTTTTTAAATGTGGAACATCCATGTGACCTTTTTGAACGTTAAAGCATGTAAAGATGTCACAGTAGATGTGAAAATACAACTATGAAACTTTAAAATTAAGAATGTGAAATAGATTGTTTCTTAACATAAATGTAAACAATCCAATCAAACTGTTATAATAGATAATACTTAGTAATAAAGTGCTTAGAAATATCTGTGACAATATTATAAAAGCCCATAATCAATTGATTTGTATATATATATAAGTACCTACTGTGTAAAATGTACGTGTCCCTCTTAAATACAAAGTTGTTTAGTTAGCTGCCACACTATGAAAATACATATTTTTCAAAGCTTATTGGCAAGTGTTATATGGGAACGATACATACAGAATTGTTTTTGTCATTTTAATATTCTTGGAGATTGTCCTTGATTGTCGTTTGAAAAAACCAATATCCAATATTTTGAGTGCAAAGTTGATATATGAGCCTGTAATGCTTGAGTGTGAACTACATAAGTGATAATGGGCACGTTGGATGGAAAAGGCTTCATACATGGGAAAGTTTGCCAAATTCTATGTGAGAAGCACCATATCAATTGTGAGTGTCATCTGCCCTTTTTATTAATTTTTTTAATACATAAAACTGGAACACCCTTGTGTGCTTTGACAAGTACAGAGGGGTGTTAATGTGTCCTAGAAAGCCTGCCAGATAGCAGCAGTAACTGGCAGAGCCCCGTCTCTCACTGCAGGAGGAAAGACCTGCACTGCTCTTTCTACAGCAGCCATCAGGAGCAACCATCAAAAAGTGCTTTATGTTCCCCATCAGCTCCAAATGCACAAAATCATCACATCGACACATTTCACACCAACAAGGTAACAGGCCCCTAATGTAAGAAGTCAGAATCTGAATAAGGATACTCAGAATACTTAATTTATCCCATATTAAAATGGGTTTTATGACAATTGCTCCAATTTAAAACTAATTAAATAAAGTAAAATAAAATAAAGAGAAACATTTATACAAGCACAGAGGTGACAGTAGGAAGATGCAATTAAAATATAAATTAATTAAAATATGTATAGTCAAGTATAAGTAGCAGTAAAATTACTAGAACATATATCATGTATATTACACTATATAAAATGGTTTGTTTGTATTAATCATGTTCAATATTTTTATTAAGATGATACAATACCAAGACTACACTAAATTCCAAGTACCTATTCTGTTATAATGTGTACACCCATCGCTATAACAGTTAGCTGTTTCATGTACGATGCTATTGGGGACCAGTCACTAATTGTCATTTTTCAAACCATGCTCAAATATCAGGGGGGGTCTCCATCTGAGGCGTGCAGCATACCAAGCGATTTTAAGAATGTTCCTGTGTCTGCGATCATAATTACAGTCTAATCCCAGAGCATAATGATATGGATTTAGAGTTATATCCATTCAAAAACTGTCTTAATTAGTTAGTATTAGCATTAATAAGATATTCATGAGAATGGTCCAGCACCAGTCCAGCACCAGTGTATTGGCTTTTAGTTATAACGGAAATCTTGGCCCCTGAGCAATTCATCAAATGGAATCACATTTAACATTGCACTGCTGCAGCTGTACATGTTGCATTTCACAAACCCACCCCCATCCCATCATCTAGTAGAAGTTCATAAACCGGAAGGCTGTAGTTCAATGAAAATGAGGTCACTAGTACAACCATTTTTTTACTTGGATCCAAGAATGAAAGAGTAAATCATTGTGCTTTTTCTTAAGCAAGGCCAGAAAATAAAGATTGCACCAATTTGACTTTACACCAACTGCTTCACTTTAATGTAGCCCATGGAGATCCTTTCAGAGGTCACAGGAGGGGAGGGGGAGATAACATTGTGACAGCTGAATTGCTGTCAATAGGATGATAGCCTGGAGAGATAAGTACATCCCTATCCTAACAGCCCACCAACAATACAGGAGGTGTGTGTGTGTGTGTGTGTGTGTGTGTGTGTGTGTGTGTGTGTGTGTGTGTGTGTGTGTGTGTGTGTGTGTGTGTGTGTGTGTGTGTGTGTGTGTGTGTGTGTGTGTGTGTGTGTGTGTGTGTGTGTGTGTGTACATCCTGCCGCTGGCAAATTGGACACTGCTGCCAGAACAGCAGCTGAAAACATGATAACTAGGCTTTGATTACAGGGAAGCATTGTTTGTGTAAATCGGTGGAACACAGGTGGAACGGCACCAAGCCTGAAATATAACAACATTCATGCTGATATATATTTTAATTATTCAGAAAGTATGTCCCTTGACAGATGTAAAGTCATTCTAAGGGTGGATTAGAGGGATGGACTTGTTAATGGAGTCACGTTGCATTCTGGGTTTCAGCAAATGAAAAAAATAAATGATGAATGTTTAACATGACACTAGTTCATTATTGTATGCAATGAATTATACGAAATACCATGCATCTGTGTTATATTAGATATCTGTGCTAACAGATTCATTTTAATTAAGTTAAAGGGGACATATCATCTATATTTGAATAATATATTGTAGGGCCATACCTATATAAAGTATATAAATATAGTTGTTTTTTTCAAAATACCAAACAGATCCTGCATTTTAGCCATGCCTCATTTAGCTCCATTTGCTCTTTCTAGCCCTGTTTTTGAAGGGGGCTGATTCTGTGAGCTGCAGCTGACCACGCCCCCCTGCAGGAGAGAGGAGCGTGCTCTGAGATCAGCTGCTGGGCTGTCAGAAGTGGGGGAGAAAAAGAGATCTCTGTCCTCCGTGTTTTATTCTTATAGAAGTAAGAAGAGAAGTAATGGGGCAGAACCCTCCTTTTTACGCAGCGGTCCAGACATAGACATCAACCGGCGACACATATTCAGTTGCCAGTTACTTTGGCATTAGGGCAGGGATATCTAGATACTTTCCAAGGTTTGACATAATGAATTGTGCTACTTTTAAAGCAAGCAACAATGTTTTCCAATCTGTAATCAAAAAGCTCCTCAAAAACGCTATCGAAGCAGTTCCTGCCATTGCTACGTTAGTTCAAACAGTAACAACGGACTACTTTTCTTAGCGGATGCATGTCAATTTAAATCCATACATACAACTCTTTTTTAAATCAATAAAATCATTTTCTAAATCCATAAAAGCATTTCAATTAATATTGGGAGTCATATCGTTACTTTGTTGAGAATGTGGCCATGTAATATGGTGTGTATGCTTGTAAGCGCTTTGAGCACCAGGAAAAGCGCTTTATAAATGTAATGTATTATTATTAGGGCCTGAGCACGAAGTGCAAAGACCTATTGAAATCGTCAGCAGTATTATTCTTATTTTACCAGTTCTGCACTTTCGACCTGTTTTTGAGGGGCTTGCGACACTATTCATGTAGCGACATTTGGCAACGCCACCAGGACGGGTGAAAATGTTGACATTCTGGATTCGATGGGTGAAACATTTCAAACTTGCTCTCTAGCGCCACCTGTGAACATTCAGTTTTTCGAACAAATTTACAAAGTCCCAGCGTAACTCTGACAGATCTGAAATTTTGCACACTTATTCGGGTGCAGCAGCTCTACATATTATCTCAAAATCCCCATCAAATCCCGAGGCTCCGCCTACTTAGATTTTTTTTTAATTAGCATAATGTGAAAAACAGTGAAATATTAACTGAAATTCCAATTTCTTGATTTTCCACACCAAACTCAGTGCACAGCATCAGTGGAGGGTCAGACACATTACCGTACAAAATGAGCACGAGGTGTGGAAAAATGTGGCCGACATCAATCAAAACGTATTAGCAAAAGGGTGTGGCCTACACATAAATGCTCACAATTCATCCAAAATGTATCCAAATATCACAGATTTCGGTGGATACGTTCAGTGTGTCTTGGGGAATAGGCACACAAACGCATGTTCATTTCGGACAATAGGGGGCGCCAAAAACACAACTAATTTATATCTCAAGAACCAATGGACTAAAAAAATATATGTTGTCATAGACATACTGGCAGGGTGAGTATAAACTGAGATGTAAAGGGTCGCAACCAAATGTGGGCGTGTCCTATTCAGTTTGTTCTCGAAATCGAAGGGTTAAAAAATGTACCGAGCCATAAGTAGGGGAAAACATGAGTTACAGCCTTTAAATTTGGAACGCATGTCACAGCCCACAACCTTTTCCAGACTGTAGAAACAAATCGTACGTTTTTAGCAAATATGGCTCAGTAGCGCCCCCTATTGTGCGGTAGTCAAATATAGTTTCTTCGAACTACCCGAAACTTGGCACAGACATTCCTCATGGAAATGCGGACATATTTCAAAATGGCTTCCATTATCCCCGCCCCCTATTAAGTCGGCCATTTTGAAATATGTCCATTTTAAGCGCATTTTCGCATACTTCTCCTAGGAAAATGATCGGAAAAATTCCAAACCAGGACAAGATCAGCCCATATCTAATGTGATGCTAAATTGCGAATGAATAATCGACTGCTCAAACGGGGAGCTCGTAAGCTAACAGAACATGTACCAATTTTGACGATTTAAATGCCACAAAATCCCTAAAATGACTTTCGGACGCAAAACTTGGAACACACGTCACAACCCACGTCTTTTTCCAGACTGTACAAAAAAAACGTACATTTTTGTACACCAGCTCAGTAGCGCCCCCTATTGTGCGATAGTCACATATAGTTTCTCCAAACTACCCCAATCTTGCCACAGACATTACTGATGGAATTGCGGACATATTTCAAAATGGCTTTCATTAGCCCCGCCCCCCCAGAAAGTCGGCCATTTTGAAAAATCGGCGTTATTCATGCATTTTAAGCGCATTTTCGCACACACCTCCTCGGGAAAAGATCGGAAAAATTCCAGTCCAGGACAAGTTAAGCCCATATCCAATATCATGTTAAATTGCGAATAAAATAGTTGCTAGCTCAATCAGGGCGAACGTAAGCTAACAGAGAATGTACCATTTTTGACGATTTACATGTCTCAAATGACTCCAAACTACTCGCATATTTTTCCAGATATTCACGAAACGCTGTATACACATTGCTATTATGATGGCACACAAATGTAGCTCTGCTTATTAATGTAAAAATCTGCTACTTCCTTACAGAGCCCCTCCTCCAACACACACGAACGCGCACATGACCAATGAGGGCACGAGATAAGTGTGTGTACAGATGGAAGGCTGACAGGCAGGTAGGCCATCCAGTTACTTTAGCCGGACCGGCTCAGATGATTGGTCGTGCTTTTTACAGTGCCACGGCTTCCACAGATGACGTTTTTTTATGTATTTATTGTCAAAGCATTTAATGTATTCATTGCTATCGAGATGTTAAGAGCATTCCATGGAATATAACAAAAAGTGTATCTCGAGCCGGTTTCTCAAACTTACCTCCTTATTATATTATTACCAATACTTACTAAGCATTTTATTATCATTACACTGGAGAAACCGACTGATTGTGGCAGCAGAACGTGAACATATAACTTAATGCCTGCATGTAAGGACGATAGTCAATGCTTTAGGGACAAGGAAATTATTTGTTTAAATATTAGATATGACGTTATGTGTGCTTCTGTGACAATTAAACTTATTCATTGCATTACATTTATTAAAGATGTTTGTCTTTTACCCTTACGTGTATGTTACAAATGAATGTGAATATGGCATGGGACAAATATTTAATTTGACTGTCTCGTGAAAAACTATTCTAAAGTAACAGTAAAATAAAAAGGACCCCAAGTATACAATAATACACAATCCAACTGATAAGATACAGTAACGGCCCGTCCACACAGCGGCGTGCGTTGTCGCTTGCCGGCGGGCGTGTCTGACACTCGACCAACAACCAATCACATGAATCTCCCGCCCCTGACACACAAGCAGCGGTTTGATTGGCTAGAGCTTGTACTGGCATATGATTCGATTGGCTGACGCTTCTGCCGAGGCGTCAAAAGTTGAGCATTGCTCAACTTTTGTAACGAGCCACGCCAGCAACGCTCCGCGTTGCTTCCCACGATGCAGTTCGGCTAAAAGTGACGTCACCCCATTCAAAGTGAATAGGCAGAAGCGTTGGAAGCTTCAACGCACGCCGCTGTGTGGACGGGCCGTTCGGGCTGTGATATCCAGCACTTTTTTTTTCAACAAGTCCTGCAACTCATACGACCAAATAGGTAGATTGTTCAAGCCCTTATTACGACCAAATAGGTCGTTTGTTCAAGCGCTTAGTACGACCTATAATCACGTTTTATAGTTTTCGACCTCGAGTGCTCCCATTGACATCAAACGTTACAGAGGGTCGTTTATTCACAAATAACCCTCTCTGTAAAATCCTAAATTGTAGGATAGTTTGGCCATTAAAACGCTTTTTGATAAGATTTCTAGCGAGAAGTGTATATTGTACATTTATAATCCACGTCCAGTGGATACGTAGGATCTATAGTTTGATAGATATTACGAAGATGATTTGAGGTTTCGCCAGAACGTGTATATGCGGCAGCTTCTATGTAAAGTTAGCGTCAACCCTCACAGGGTGAAAACAGTATTTCCGGTCTCGAAGTTTTCATAATGAAACCAATGATCAAATGATTTAACAGTGATATCTGCAGTACTCATCCACTAAAAAACATGAGTTTATCCTTGTTAATTACACGACATTAATTGCTTTAAATTGTGTACAATACTTTTGTGTTTTTCCCATAGGTTTTTCCCTTTAGATTCTGAGAGACACATTTCTTTTTTCAGAGGTTTTGATCATGGATGTATAATAGGAACTGGATATAGCGTGGGAGGCGGGGCCTCATTAATTCCTATGAGAGTTGCTCATTAGCGCATGATGATAAAATCATAGATATATATAAACACTAGATGGCTCATGGGAGATTTTCCAGCGTAGCTGACCGGCCGCCATCTTGCCACAGTCAACAGTTACTCTGATTCGCGTTATGGTAGCTGTTGTAAGGTGAGTGATCTGCACAAAAATACTCTTAACTCGCTGAAATCTTGACTGATTTACAAACGGTTTGGTTTATTATAAACATTATTAGCATGGCTATGATACAGGATGCTTGGACATGTTGCAATTGCAGCTTTTCTTTGTGTATGTGGTTGTATTTATTAGCTGGCTAATAACAACTGTGAGTGAGACCAAGTATTACAAAGTTGACCCAGCAACTTTACACCAGTGGGAGAGGCAGAACTGCTCTTTCTTTTCAACATAACTTAAGTTACACATGATTTCTTCCAAGTGGTTTGGCTTGTTAAAAACATCTTGCATTATGATACAGGAATTTGCTGGCTTTGTGTTTACAGAAGTACCTGACTATGCCAGACTTTTGTGCAGCCTACGGATGCTCTAATCACCGCAGTCTGCAAACAAGAACCCGTGGGATCACCTTTCACATGTAAGATATGATAATATTATGACTAAAATTAGGATAATCGTTAATTACTTAGTGGATGTATGTACATTACAAGTCCTGCTACACAGGATCAGTGGGGCTATGTGAGATAATAGTATTGCAAGATTGTTGTTGACCCAGCCTCTTTAGAATATGTTGCTACCATTTCTTTACACAATTATTTAATGTTTCTTTTGGACACCTTTTTTTATTACTCTTAGTGTGGTTGTCTTATTTTTAGGGATGCACGATAATTATCGGCCCAATAATTATCGGTCCGATATTAGGAATTATGACGTCATCCCGATACCAGTATTAATAGCCCCGATAATATACAATATATTTTTTGGGTAAAAAAAAAGAAAAAAATACTGCGGTGTGGGTGGATTGGGATGAGGGGCGCTTGTTTTTCTCTCGGCTCCTCCCGTTTTGCCAGTACTGTGGTATTAGTGGTTTAGGAGGAGGGGAGTTTTTTCACAAATCCAGCGCTCCCTAACTCATGCCTGGCTGTGACGTAAATGGTGTGCGGCCGTGATGCCAGGACAGTAAACAAACATGTCGTCGGTGGTATGGGCGTTGGAGCTATGTGCAACTCAAGGCATATGCTCGAACCGGAGCTGCCTGGACGCTGCAATCATGTTGCGTACTATCCGTGCTGAGTGTGCTGACTTTTCGTACAATGTCCCACTGTCTGGCTTCCTGCATAAAGTCAAGTGCTCGGCGCAGTTGTGGCGAAATGTCGCTCCTCTGTTTTCATTTAAACAGCTCCGTATATCCGTTAGCGCAGCTAGCTAGCACCAGATGCTAACAACAACAATGCACGTAAGGTCTCTCTCACGCTCGCTCGGGCCACACATACACACATCCTCCCGGTCCTCCAGATGGCCAGTCGGTGCCTGCCGGTGAGCGTGGAAGTGTGGTCTGCCACAAGCGGGCGGCAGGAGCGGGGCTGTCAGCATCAGCTTGTAGATGGTATTTTAAACTCGATGCGCTCTGAAACTACGGGGCGGCCGAGGAAAAAAAAATACACATGCGTTAATCGCGTTAAAATAATTAGTGGCGTAACATTTTTTTTATTATCGGTTATCGGTATCGGTCTTGAGAAACAGGAAGTTATCGGTATCGGGTATCGGTTTCAAAAAACCAATATCGTGCATCCCTACTTATTCTTAAAGTATACATACATACATACATGCATACATACATACATACATACCAAAAATATGATAATTTCGGTGTGTATTTTTGTCCTTACCCTTAATGTTAAAGGAAGGAAGGGAGGAAAATGTTGACAATAATTTATATATCTGGCTACCTTTCTCATGTTTTTAAGGTTTCCCAAAACCGAAGAGAGGAGGAGGCAGTGGGAACTCGCCCTAAGAAGGGGACATCTTCATGTTCATGAGACGCAGCACTATGTTCCCCACATATGTTTATGTTTGCTCAGTCTAATAAAACCCCATAACATGGTTGTGAAAGAATACCAAAGCTGAGGCTGGACGATGATTGATTGTTGGTGTGCCATGTGTCACCGTGTGTCTTATTGGTTTTGTGTTATACTGTATTTTATTGTGTGCAGCTGGTCCTTATCTCCAAGACACATTTAAAACAAATAACCTTGAACCTTGAAGCCCCATCTCTCCCCACTTGCTCCTTCTTCCTACATCCCCTCTACACCACACCAAGTTGTTCTTCTTAATAATAATACATTTATTTTGGGGGGCCGCCTTTCATAACACCCAAGGACACCTTACAGGGGCATAGGGGCAATATAGGGAACAATTTAAACAGTGGATTTTGTGATATATCAACCGGAGTGAGACAAGACAAACCACAAATGGACTACAGAAGGACACAAAAGGACACATGGTACAGTTTATATTATTCTTGGTCTTTTTTCAATAACATAATTCAAAGGTTCTGGATTTGTTTACAAATCTAGAAACTAAATACAAAACTAGGATGATATGAAGAATCTCATGTCAAAAATAATTGTGATAATTGTCTGTCTGTGAGCACATTTTATGTTGGTTTGGTTCTTCTGATAAAGGTGTGAATATCTAAATATATACCAACATATGCTATGTCCATTAGTTGTGTCCCTGTTCTTCAAGCTAAGGCATTGCTAAATTAAAACAACTCTTGGCTTACAGAGTGGTAACATGAGACAGATTTTTATATATAAAATATAAATGTATTTTAATTTATAATTTATTTATAATTTATTTTAATATTAACAATATAAATAAAATAAATGGAAATATATACACCGGCAAATATTTAATATAAATACCTTGTGTGTGTATAGCTATTGCTTTATCTGATTAATGTTATTTGTCATAAGAAAGTCCATGATTATAAGTTATGCAGTATCATAACTACATATTTGATGTTTATAAAAAACCAAACCGTTTGAAAATTGGTTGAAAATTGAGCAAGCTATGGTTATTTAAATAGTAAAACCATAATGTTATGAATGAGAGAACTGCCTGTGGCAAGATGGCGGCCAAGTGGCAACGTCGGTCTCCATTGGCCAGCAGCGCGGGTGAGTCATCTAGTGTTTATATATATCTAATGGATAAAATCATAGACATTGGAGGCTTCTCAATACTCAAATTTCCCCCTCCTCGACTCCCCTTCCTCGGTTCCCCTCCTCGAGACTTAGACCCGCCCACAGGAGATGCGAGCGGAGGACCGAGGAGGGGAACCGAGGAGAGAGGAGGGGAAGCAGCAGACGTTTAAAGAAATGAGAACTCTTCTCCTCTGAGCGGTCATTTTAAAGAGACGTCCGTTCATTATTACGTGGCAACAGCCAGGGCCGTATCCAGGATTTCCTAAATACCGAGGTCCAAACATGTTCGGGGGGTACCCCCCGAGATCTTTGGGATTTTCATGATCTAGTTAGGTGCTTTTTATGTCCTGTGGGGGGTCACAAATTGGATAATATATTGATTTCAAACCAAGTCAGTGGGCTGCAGCATACATTATTTTTGAAGCCAGCCGCCTCTGGCTTCCCTTGGCATGGCCCTGACTAATCACAGGTTGGCAGGGGCATCACGTGAGCCTCATCTGATTGGTCAATCTCTCAATTTTTGTTCACCAAGGGGAGCCAATTTCGGCTGGCCTCCTCTCGCAGCAGAGAGTGCAATCTACTGTTTCACCATAACATCTAGAGGGGCGCTGTTTCACTCTTTGTAAAATACTCAATGAGAATGGGGGAGAGACGGGCCGGCAGCAACACACAACAAAGAATTTCCGAAACTAAACTAAGTGTTTTTATTTATTTATTAAAATTATAACTATACTCCGAAAAAACAGGGGAAGCCTGGCTTCCCTTGGCCTCCAGGAGAAAACGCCACTGATTATGACATCATAACTGCAATAGATGTAGGCCTATGTTGTTTAAAAAATTATGCCTATTGTAAATTAAGACTATTGTTATAGATAGATACATAGATGGGCTTATTAAGCCTACATTATTTTGTGTGACTGTACCTGCAGTTCCTCCCTGACTTCCATCACTTGCTCTCTCTCTCTTTCTCTCTCTGTCCTGTCTCTTCCTTACCAAAGCTGAGCTTCGACTGACGTAGTCTTTTAATTATATCTGAGTCAGTGTAAAAAGAAAACAATACAATGGTATATCTTCAATGTTTTATTCAAATTGAAATGAAAGAAAAAGCATTACAACGTTTGTTAAAAGGTAATCCTTCTGACATTGGATGAATGTAATTAACTTTAGCTCTCTAGCTAGTTTATTCACGCAATTTAACCCAAAGTATAGCCTATACTATAGCTGCAATATAAGTTAGTGTGCATGTTGTCGGTCGTCCACTGACTAACGTAGAGCGTTCACACAGGATCTGCTGCTCATATGATGTCCTGATGAACAGAAACACAAGCAGCCCGCTGGACTCAGATCTCTAGATACCTCATCACTCCGTCGCTGCTCCAGTTCAAGTCCGGGCTGCGGAGGGTTTGTTGATACATGTCGTCTTCTTCTGTTTGCTTTAATCGAGGCTACGTAGTTATGCAGCGCCCCCATCGTCAGTAAATGGAAGTACTACAAAGAACCCCGTTTAGTGCAATTATTTCACAAGTTTTGTTATATACACAACTCGAAAATATTACCGAGGTCCGGACCTCGGTGACCTCAATGCTAGATACGTTCATGGCAACAGCTGCATCAGCTGTCGAGTGTTTTGTCATAGCGCTGTATCTCTGTTAGATCAGCTGAACATTGTTCCCCCCACATATTTACTTTGAATTCATTGAGAGTGCGGTATAATGAGACAATAACAGGCTACAGATGCGGACACACACACACAAATATATTTATATAATATATACAATTTAAAGTATGAGAGCACTCTCATAATAACGTAACACAATCAGAGACTGGATATATCCCCCCCCCCTCTCTGGTCGCTGAAATGGGGAATTGAAATTATGGGCCAAAAGTTGTATTTACAAGTAGGCCTATTAAAAGTAAGCAGAGGACACCAAACAAACTGAGACCCGTCTGTCTGCCGCATTTACGCACACACCTACACACTGTACCACACACACACACCCTACACACACCACACTGTACCACACACACACCTACACACTGTACCACACACACCTACAGCTCCTAAAGCATAAGCCGTTGTGTATTTATTATGTGAAGCAATGGTCTTAGAAAAATATCAACTCTATCGTTTGTAGATATCTACTAAACTAAAGCAAATAAAGAGAGTAGGCCTGTTATACTGAGTGATATATATTATACACACTGCTCTGCTTTCTGCACGGACCTCACAGCTGTTCTCTCTGGAAACATCGCGACGCGATTGAAAGCAGTTTCTAAAATAATATCCAGGGGATGCATGCATAGCTGTCATTGGCTGAGATAAGTCCGGCCGTGCGTCACGCCTCCACCGTTCCCGGAAATGCATCCGTGAGGAGCCGTGAGGAACCATCAGTGTATCCTCGGTTATAGCTCCTCCAGAGAGTCTCCTCGACGCTCGATGCTCGGTCCTCGGTGTGCATTTAGAGAAATGAGACGTCCTTCAAAATGGCGCTCTGAAATTCATTTCCGGGTCACTACGGAGGACCGAGGAGTCGAGCAGTCGAGGAGGGGACATTTGAGTATTGAGAAGCCTCTAAAGTCACTACCCGATCTGCAGATCTGCCCGATCTGCAGTGCGCATGTGCGAGATGGTCCGCCATATTGGACAACGCCGGACGGCAACCCAAGTAGGACAACATTGACACAGTGGCTTTTGGCAAAGCTCAAAGGAAAACTCGAGAGAGATGAGTTTATTGTTATTACAACGTGACTTCACTATTATTTAACAACCCTTTTTATTGGGTTCTTTTATTTGGGGTTAAGTACATTGTCAGAATAAGTGAGAAATGGATTAACTTCTGTTAGACAGCTATATGCCATACATTTTTGCACACATTCACAGTAAATATGTATTCAGTATGATAGCTGTCTAACAGAAGTTACATTCATTTCTCACTTATTCTGACAATGTGCTTACACCAAATAAAAGAACCCCTTAAAAAGAGTTATTAAATAATAGTGAAGTCACGTTGTTAACAATAACTCATCTATCTCTCGTTTTATTTTTTAGCTTTGCTAAAAGCCACTGTGTCAAGTGTCCATCTTGGGTTGCCGTCCGGAGTTGTCCAATATGGCGGACCATCTCGCACATGCGCACTGCAGATCGGGCAGAGCTGCAGATCGGGTACTGACCTTTATATATACAGTCTATGGTAGTGACAGACATATAAAGAGTAGACGCCGCATTGGCTGAGAAGGGTCTAGCTGCGGCCCGGGACAGTACACGACGGTACACGATGGTACACGACACGCCCACCTGACACGACACTACGGTGGCTGAGAAGGGTCTTGCTGCGGCCGCGAAAGTTGTACTTCCAAATATGGTCAGAAGAGAGCACGCCCAACACGTGAGACGCTGATGCAAGGATATTTAAGGAGACATGGAGGTTTACAGACAGACAACAAACAAATGGCGCACCGAGTACAGGTAATTAACGTATTGTGGTTCTAGATATAATTACATACTATTTAGGTCCTCGTTTGTTTGTCGATGTGGCAGTTTAGCGCAGTGTAATTGTGTTTATTTTGCTATATATATAGGCGCTATATATATCTTATTATTAATACATAATTGGAACGGTACCTCCAGTATGCCTACATGACAAGCATTTTTATAATATACAGTAAACATATCTTTGACTTATTGCAAAATTATAATATGAAATTCACCCCTGCTGTCATTCTGGCTTTCACTGTTCAAATGAGATGTCAACCATTAAAATGGGATAAGGGGTTCCAAGGGGTTCTCATACGGATAGGTTATTAATTTATTTGCCTAATAGTTGCTTAAAATGCTACAATAACATGCCATGTACGGTCTCTCAGCCACCGTAGGCGGCGTAGTAGGGGGCGTGTCGTGTAGTGTCGTCAATTCGCTTTTCATCTGCCATGCCTCTGCCATGCCTCTCAGCCACCGTAGTGTCGTGTCAGGTGGGCGTGTCGTGTACCGTCGTGTACTGTCCGCGGCCGCAGCTAGACCATCTTGCATTGGCTGATGGGGCGCAAGAAATACGGCCGCCATCTTGGACCGGTCATCCTACCCATATTGTACAGACATTCTACCCATAGACAGCAGAGGTTTCAAGATGCCAGAGCACTGTGCGACGCGTATTGCTGTGCAAATCGGCGGACGATTGCGAACAGGGGTCGGGGGATTACTTTTCACAAGTAAGATTCAACATTATTATTGGTTGTATTTTGTAAATAGAATATTATTGTACTGTATTGATGTCCGCCAGCGAAATCGTAGCCAGCAAACGTTATGTTTATGGCCAACTGAGACTTTATAAATCATATGCAGCATAACAAGTGAATTTCCCCGTTGTGGGATGAATAAAGTAGAATCTAATCTAATCTATCTAGGAAGAAGAAGGAAGAAAATAAGCTTGACCTCCTTCTTAAAAAAAACGTGTGTTGACTCTCTCAAATCTCCTGTTTTTATTTTGAAGGTTTCCCAAAGACAAAGATATGAGGAAGAAGTGGGAAGTTGCTTTGAGGAGGGAAGGGTTCACTGCAAGCGAGTCATCCGTGATTTGCAGTGAGCATTTTAAGCAGGACGAGTTTGACAGGACAGGACAGATTGTCCGACTCAGAGATGGTGTTATTCCCTCCATCTTCAGCTTCCCGGTTCACCTCCAAAGAGTAGGTTTATCATCATAAGGCTATTAGCGTTCATAAATGTAAATATTCTATTATCAATAACAGGGCAGGGTGAAATACCTATCTCTGTGTGTGTGCGTGTGTGTGTATATATATATTCTTTTCAAGTATTATGCTTCTTCATTTTAGCCGGAAAAGGGCAGGACTACGTCTAATTCCAGAAAAGCTGAAGAGAGCCTGTCTGTGGCCCCTCAGGACGACCAAGAAGCTTTCAACCTCACACTCACAACCTCAGCCTAATGATGTGAGTATTTCTATTTTCAACATCATATCATAATGGTCCTAGACAAAGTAAATCTCTCTTGTTTGTTGCCACTCATATTAAACACACTCACAAATAAAGCCATACACACACAATTGAAGACATGTTGAACATGCATTCCTGGCACACTCACACACACACGCATGATGCTGGCGTGGCTTTGACAGGTGATGACTATAAGAAAGAATGTGGGCCATACTCTAGTTGTGTCAAAGTGATGTGTGTGAAGTGAAACATCACTCAAACCATGTTCATCCCTCTTTCTACTAGGATCATAGCTATGTCTTGCCTGCTTCTCCTACTGCTCTTAAGGCCAGACTCAATGAAGCTTTAGCAAGAGTGGAGAGTCTTGAGCGAGAGAGGAAGAATGCCATGGCTAAGAGAAAAGAGGGCAAAGACCACAGTGAGGAGTCTTTTGGGGGATTTGAGGGAAAAGAACCTCATTAATGAAGAACTCAAAGAGAGGCTTGATTTCTACTCAGGTAAAATGAAATTAGCACTTTGAAATTCATGTACATCTTACTCTTACACTCTTTATTAAACTCCTTTGTTATTATATGAAGGGGACTTATTAATTTTTTCTCATACAATTTCAGATCTTCAAATAGACTTCAAGGCAAAGCAGGGCCATGAGTACTCAAAGGACCACAGAGAGTTTGCCCTCACACTCCATCTACATGGTCCAAAGGCATACAAATACCTCAGAGAGACTAAAATCTTCCCCTCCCTCATCCACATACATTACAAAGGGAGTCTTAATGTTGTTCAATTTCATTTTTGGAATTTACGGTTGCAAATACGTTAAATAGCTACTTCTCAATTTTTTTACAGGTGGCTGTGTTCGGTGGATGGCAAGCCTGGCCTGAACAAGATGATGCTGGATATGCTGGAGAGAAGATGCCAGGAAGACCAGGCTAAATATGGATGTGTTGCACTCATGTTGGATGCCATGTCCATCAGAAAACATGTGCAATATAATCCACATAACCAGTCAATGTCTGGTTTTGTAGACATGGGTGATGGAAACAATGAGACCGATGTTGCTACTGAGGCTCTTGTGTTCATGGTGGTTGTCCTACAAGGACATTGGAAGGCTCCCATTGCATATTACCTGACGAAGTCTCTGTCACCTGAAACACAAAGGGTCCTTCTCAGTCATGCTTTGGAGGAGCTGCATGCACGGGGCATTCGGGTGGTATCTGTCACCATGGATGGGCATGCCTCCAACGTCAGCATGTGCAACCAACTTGGGTGTGAGCTGAAGGGAAACCCACAGGAGCCACTTAAACCAGTTTCCCGCATCCCTCGACTGGTGACAAAGTATTTGTAATGATGGATGCCACATGCTGAAGTTGGCACGTAATATGTTGCAGGTAAATGATGATTGTTGTAGACCTATTTGTACAAGTTATGTCTCTGCTGCTAAAAGTTGTATCTAAATATTGTTGTCTGTTCATTTGCACAGTTATGGCTGGACGTGATGATCAACATTTGCTGTTTGTACTTGTTTGAGCAGTGACTGAATCTTTCTCTGCAGGCATACAGTCCAATTGCAACGACCACCGGACAGATCAAGTGGAGGTTCATCAATCATCTCAATGATGTGCAAAAAAAAGACGGACTGCATGCTGCCAATAAAATCACAGACAAACATGTCTACTTTGAGAACCACAAGATGAGGGTGTCCCTGGCTGCACAAACACTGAGTCGCTCCGTGTCAGTTGCTCTCCGCACAATGAGGGATCTTAGGTACTCTCAGTTTAAAGACTGTGAGGCAACGGCAGAATTCATTGAGGTAAACAGTTAGTGATTATAGAACCAAGTACGTGTTGTTTTTAAATAATTGATCAAAATGTGATTTGAGCATCAGGAACAATTTGTTGATAATTCTCTAAGTTCAACATGCAAATATTTTCATGAACCGTGATATTGCATATTCATAAATACAAAAGTTTGTATATAACCTTACACATACCTTCACACATTTTAGAGTGGTAAAGCTCTGTGTGAAATGCTGTAGCACAAAGCAGGCCTATGGAGAGAAGGAAGTCAAGCAAATACTAAGTTTGCATGTTGAACATACAGTGTAGAAATAAGTACTCTGTTCTCTTTATATCTTGAATAGATGAGTATTGATTACAACTATCTGATACCTAATGAAACACTGTAATGATAGTGATTTAGATGCCGATATTTCTTTATAGATTATTGACAGGCTGTTTGACACAATGAATGGACGCAATCCTCGTGCCAAAGGATTCAAATCTCCCTTGGGTGCTTTGAATTGGATAGAGAGGAAAGCATTTTTGTCAAGAGCCAGGGAGTACTTGCTCACTTTGGTGACAAAAGATGGAACACCACTTCACCGATCTAAGAGGTCTATTCAAATAGTGCTTGTTATTCATGCATGAAAAGTTCACGACATGAGTTCAACGATACTCTGTTCCGTTATGCATCGAGTTCATAAGATGCTCTGTTCTCTACATCAGGTTCATATGATGCTACTGTTACAATGTGTTTTCCTTTAGTTTGGTCTGCTAACATGATGCTCTTTTATTTCAATGTTTTTCTGTGTTCAGTTTTGTTTGTTGGAATGATCTTGTATTCATTGTTTTTGAGGTCCCAGATGCTTCTAAAAAGTATGTATTACACAACATCAAGTTTTGCAGGTGTCAGAAGGAGGGTATGTATGTTGAAATGATGTTCTCTTGTTTCAATGTTTTTCAATCTGCAGTTTTGTTTCTATTTGAATGATCTTGTATTCAGTGTTTTTGAGGTCCCAGATGCTTCTAATGGTACGTATTACACAACATCAAGCACATGTAGGTGTCAAAATGGTATGTATTGCATGTGTTCTTGCATGTGTTCTTGTTCTCTAGTTATCCCAGTTCTGCAATTACATTGTTCCTAGTTAGCTAAGTGTCCTACAAGTATACTGTATATGTTTTGCCATGATCAGAGTAATAAAATGTTTTTCTTTTGCAGGTACTTGTCAGACATCGGATTTGTCATTAACATCGACACGTTGATGCTGATGATTCCTGAAA